>NC_134895.1:4756566-5074066 GCF_041734735.1 Babylonia areolata | reverse complement strand
CACTGACTTCCGGTCCACCAGGGGTGGGGTGGGTGGAGGAGAACCGACTTCCGGTCCACCAGGGGTGGGGTGGGTGGAGGATAACCGACTTCCGGTCCACGAGGGGTGGGGTGGGTGGAGGAGAACTGACTTCCGGTCCACGAGGGGTGGGGTGGGTGGAGGAGAACCGACTTCCGGTCCACGAGGGGTGGGGTGGGTGGAGGAGAACCGACTTCCGGTCCACCAGGGGTGGGGTGGGTGGAGGAGAACTGACTTCCCGTCCACGAGGGGTGGGGTGGGTGGAGGAGAACCGACTTCCGGTCCACGAGGGGTGGGGTGGGTGGAGGAGAACTGACTTCCGGTCCACGAGGGGTGGGGTGGGTGGAGGAGAACCGACTTCCGGTCCACGAGGGGTAGGGTGGGTGGAGGAGAACTGACTTCCGGTCCACAAGTGGTGCGGTGGGTGGAGGAGAACTGACTTCCGGTCCACGAGGGGTGGGGTGGGTGGAGGAGAACTGACTTCCGGTCCACGAGGGGTAGGGTGGGTGGAGGAGAACTGACTTACGGTCCACGAGGGGTGGGGTGGGTGGAGGAGAACTGACTTACGGTCCACGAGGGGTGGGGTGGGTGGAGGAGAACTGACTTCCGGTCCACCAGGGGTGGGGTGGGTGGAGGAGAACTGACTTCCGGTCCACGAGGGGTGGGGTGGGTGGAGGAGAACCGACTTCCGGTCCACGAGGGGTGGGGTGGGTGGAGGAGAACCGACTTCCACCCCAGGGTGGGTGGAGGGATCAGGCAGAAAAACATATGAAGGTCGGGGGGGGGGGGGGGGGGGGGGAGGAACAAACAAACAAAGACGGGGAAAATAACACATACAAAAAAAAAGGTGGAGGTCAGGGAGTCAGAAGTTGCGGCATTAAAATGGGCAATAAAATAATTTATGTAAGCTTGTATGAGGACACCCTAAAACTATAAGGATTACAGCATTGTAAAATCTGAACAAAAAATGGATATGAAAATGTATGCTTTGTGTGTGAGGCCTCCACAGCATTGGAGATAATCACTTCCTGTAGTAGCCCTCTCCACTTTTCTTTTGTAGGTATACAAAAGTCATAATTCAAAGATATTGTGGCGGAGAGAGAAAAAAAAACTGATTTAACAACAAGAAAAAAGCGTCTATAGTCTGTATTTATTTCTTCAGCCCTCGTCTTGATCTTATTTGTTTCAGTCTCATGTAGTAACTGTTTAACATTCCTTTACATTGTATTAACAGTGGAAGACGCTTTGAGCCTTTGTGAAAACAGTTGTCTTATCTATGTGTTTTTGTCGATTTCCGTTGTATGTTGTGGTTTGCCAATTCTTTTTAAAATCTTAATGTATTTACAATAATTGAGACGTCTTTTTTTTTCTTTTTCTTTTTTTAAGACTGTTGCAGTCCTAGAACGTTAGTGCTTATTCATTTATGCAGAATCTTTGGGAATATCTCACTCCTGGTGATGATTTTGTTCCCGGTGAAGATATTTTCTTTAAGGATCACTTCAGAAGAAATGTCTAATTGTCTTTCTATGCCTTGTTATATTCGTTAGGGGGGGGGGGGGGGGGGCGGCAACCTCGAAATAAATTTGCCCTAGGATTAAACATTATGACCTATTGGTATTCACCTTTAGAGTTAAAATTTCATAGGCAGTGTTCTTGTTAGATGTGGTTTGTAAGTTGAGATCCATTCAGTTTTTTTTTGTAGGTGTTGGGGCAAGTAGTAGTGTGGGATTGTGTTTTTCCTTGTGTTTCTTCATTTTCCAGTTTTCATGGTGTTCCTTTTGCAGTTTAGTGGTGTTTTGGGCCTCTGCTCTTATTTCACGTGTCATTTTTTTCCATGATACCCCTTCTTTCTTACTGCATCCAGTGTCCAACTGATATCCTGTGTCATTGTTTCACAACGGATATCCTGTGTCATTGTTTCACAAATTGATACCCAGTGTTGTCATTGTTTCACAACTGATATCCAGTGTCATCGTTTCACAACTGATATCCTGTCATTGTTTCACAACTGATATCCAGTGTCATTGTTTCACAGCTGATATCCTGTGTCATTGTTTCACAAATTGATACCCAGTGTCATCGTTTTACAACTGATATCAAGTGTCATTGTTTCACAGCTGATATCCTGTGTCATCGTTTCACAACTGATATCAAATGTCAATGTTTCACAACTGATATCCTGTGTCATTGTTTCACAACTGATATTCTGTCATTGTTTCACAACTGATATCCAGTGTTGTCATTGTTTCACAACTGATATCCTGTGTCATTGTTTCACAAATTGATACCCAGTGTCATCGTTTTACAACTGATATCAAGTGTCATTGTTTCACAGCTGATATCCAGTGTTGTCATTGTTTCACAACGGATATCCAGTGTTGTCATTGTTTCACAGCTGATATCCTGTGTCATCGTTTCACAACTGATATCCAGTGTCATTGTTTCACAGCTGATATCCTGTGTCATTGTTTCACAACTGATATCCTGTGTCATTGTTTCACAACTGATATCCTGTGTCATTGTTTCACAACTGATATTCTGTGTCATTGTTTCACAACTGATATCCAGTGTTGTCATTGTTTCACAACTGATATCCAGTGTTGTCATTGTTTCACAACTGATATCCAGTGTTGTCATTGTTTCACAACTGATATCCAGTGTTGTCATTGTTTCACAACTGATATCCAGTGTTGTCATTGTTTCACAACTGATATCCAGTGTTGTCATTGTTTCACAACTGATATCCTGTGTCATTGTTTCACAACTGATATCCAGTGTCATTGTTTCACAACTGATATCCTGTGTCATTGTTTCACAACTGATATCCTGTCATTGTTTCACAACTGATATCCAGTGTCATTGTTTCACAACTGATATCCTGTGTCATTCACATCATGTCAGTGCAAGCTTTACACCTGGTCAACAGGAATCAGTTCTCTTGTGCCTTCTGCCCCACACACCCTACTCACCTTCAATTGTTTTTTGTTTTTTTCATTTTATCCTCACATGTTCACAGGAGAATATTAGGTACAAGATTACAAATACAACACACACATGGTTCTGAACATGTCCACAAGTTTTCCCATCTCTGCAACCACTACACAACAACAACAAAACGACATCACAATTACATGTGTGTGCTGTGCCTCTTTGCTTTCCTTGGTACCACCTCTTCCTGCGATTTTCTCTTGGGGTTTATTTCTGAATGAATAAATCCTTCGTTTACATTTGTTTTGTGAAAATACAACTGGCATCCCCATTGCTGCGTTTAGGTTCATTTCTGCTTGTTTGGTGTTTTGGACATAGTTTGAGACTGAATATATCATTGTACTGCTCCTTAATTAATGGTGTCATTAAAGATTTGTCTCCTGGACCACAAGTTTCAGTTCTGCTCAGCCTTAACTTGGTAAACGTGTGTGTGTGTGTGCGCACGTGTGTGTACGTGTTTGTATGTGTGCATGTGCGTGTGTGTGTGCATGTATGTGTGTGTGTGTGTGTGTGTGTGTGTGTGTTCATGCACGGGAGTGCAGTTGCCACACTTTTCACCACCTGACCAGAACCGACACGGGCTTTGGTAATTCTCCCTTTTAGAACATGACCAGCATGAGCACTACCACCCACACACCCCATTCAAGCAGATGAAACCCAAGTCGAGGAGTCAGAAATTCATGTTTATTTGAGCCCTCTGAAGATCTACATGTCCTGATCACATGTCCTGACACAACAGATGATGATAATAAAACAGTGGATGTACATCAAATTAAATATGCAAAGCGTGGACAGATGAGAATGAAATGATTCATAAAGAAATGAATGGGTAAAGATGAAAGTAAAACGATGCTTGCGTTTCATGAAGAAATGAAAGGATCTCTCAGAACGAGACTGATATGGTTTCAGATCTTTTTGCCTGGTAAAAAATGTTTCTCTATAAAATTCTTTTTACAAAGCTTGTGTTTCACAAGCATTAAAAGCATCTTGAAATTTTCTGATAATCAGATTCTGGATAGGCTGGGATATGCAGGGGGTGGGGGCAGGGGTGGGAAGGAAGGGGGGGGGGGTGAGAAACGAAACCCCAAAACTTGAAAAGCAATTCAACAAACCAAGACTTTTGTGGCTTTTTAACTATGAGACAATCAAGACTGAACTAAACTGCAAGATGCAAATCAGGGAGTTCCTTCAATATTCCCTGTCTAGACAGCATGTTGCAATTAAGTGTCAAGCTGATGTCAACCACAGGCCAGCTGGGACTTTCCCTTTGACACGGTGCTGCTCTGTTGAGTTTTGTGATGCTTCACAGAACTGTCCTTACAAAATCATTCATCACTGATTGGGATCCTAAGCTGCTACACTCCCAAAATGACAATGTCATTTCCACGTTTCTTTTGTTATCATTTAGGAAATCCTTCACTGCACCAAAACACACTTTACATATTCATTTGAAAATGCCTTTTGATGTGCTTGCAGAAGAAATCAAATATTAAAAAAAAAAAATAAAAAAAAATAATAAAGAGAAAAATCCACATTTAACTGAAATTTTCTCATTCTGTCCACAGATAAAAAGTGACTACTTTCAAACCTCGTGTCCAGAGTGCTGATCTGTGCTGGTTTACATTTGTTAAATCATTGGAATCATTTTTACTACAATGGAACAGAATACAGGCTGATGGTCTTTAGACCAGAACTGGATATCCAAACCTTCTGAGCAACAAAACTTATCTTTAATCACTGGATATCCAAACCTTTTGAGCTACAAAACTTATCTTTAATCATCACAGGGAACATCGGCACCAGTTTCTAAGCAGGCAAACTGTTTCCAGTGACAAGTTTGAGAGATGACCTGCCACTCAGCTGGTATGATGGTCATTATCTAAAGCATTACCGCGTTTCCAGGTGAGGAGTTTGGCAAACGTTTTCGAGTGGCAATACTTTTCGCACAAAACCTCAGCAAATGAACTGTGGAGTGGAGGTGTTTCTGCACAGAAAGGATGCTAGCACAACATAAAATCTTTCTCAGAGACTGGACCAGGCTGTGGGTTGGGGGGTGCAGATAGGGAGGATGAAATAATGAAACCTGACCCCTGGCTGACTGGGGAACAGAGAAGGAAACACGGTCAGTCACTCTTTCTCCGCCCTCTTTCACTCACACATGCACACCTGCTCTGAGCACACATGCACCAACATCAACATATGTGCCAAATAAATAAAATCAGTTTGTTAAAAAACGTACAGTCGGTTATCATAAAAGGCAAGACACAAGAACAGTCAGATCATGCTTTGTTTCCAGGAATGAACCGTGTTCATCTGATGCCAGGACCAGGAACCCTGTTCATCTGATGCCAGGATCATGAACCCTGTTCATCTGATGCCAGGATCATGAACCCTGTTCATCTGATGCCAGGTTCAGGAACCCTGTTCATCTGATGCCAGGACCAGGAACCCTGTTCATCTGATGCCAGGTCCAGGAACCCTGTTCATCTGATGCCAGGACCAGGAACCCTGTTCATCTGATGCCAGGACCAGGAACCCTGTTCATCTGATGCCAGGTCCATCAACCCAGTAGTGTTGTGGTGACGACAGCACTGCCGAATGAACGTGGAGAAAAGAAATGTGGTTACATGTACAATGACCAGACATGCCACTGACACAGTGCCAGGGAAATAAATGGTGGTGTCAGATACAGTATGAAAACATGTATGGTATGTGGTGATGAGCTTAAATAATGACAGAAAGACCAGTTGGCAAGTGTTCCCATCTGTGAACATTACATTTTAAACAACAACAAAACCCCCAATAATAAAACAGTAGCAGAGGCAGCTTTTTGGCTGCTTACCTTTTTTGGTACAATTTGACATTTCAATGTTGTGTTTCTGTAATACTAAAAAAAAAAAAAATACTGTGGAAAAGAAAGATGAAACATTAGTAATACTATTGTTCCTTTTCTCAATGCATAACAATCTATCTGTTCTGTCCTTTCCTTAGAGTGAATGTCTGTGTGCATGAAGTGTATTCAAGAACTGTACAGGTCCATCTTTTTCAACAGCAAAGAAAATGGCCATGATGAGTTTACAAGCTGTAAATTATTTTCTGTGTGACATTTAAATGTCTACATTTGCCAGTTTGGAAAGATGTGTCTTCCAAACAGATACAAGAGTGCCATAGCATGTCTGAAAAAGTGCCCCCCGCATCCCAAATCCCTTCAAAGCATGTATTTGTCTGACCATACAATCATCATCATCATCTCTCTCTCTCTCTAATCTACTAGCATTCTTGTCAGTGTCTCACGCACACACACACACATTCACAAGTTCACTGATGAAAAAAAGAAGAAGAAATAATGGGGTGGGCGCAAAGATCCTGAGTCAGAAAACCTCAAATAGCAATGAGTGTTCAAGACAACAAAACTCAAAACACAGAAAATTAGACAATAGAGAATAGACAAAAGTTGACTTAAAATTTGCAGCCATCTCACTGTCTTCATAGACCCCATGCTGTGTTATCATCCTATATTACAGGCTCACAAGGGTTGCAGATAATAATAATAATAATAATAATAATAACAGGACATTTATCAGCTGATGGGCTTGAGGACATGTCTGCGTGTGTCTTCAGTTTTATGTTCATTCACATTGTGATTTTACATGCCTGAGTGTGTGTGTCTAACGTATGTGTAGGTGTGTGAGTGTGTGTGTGTGTGTGTGTGTGTGTTCTCTTCACTTGTATTCACTTGGTAGTCTACTTATGTAGTAACAATCATGATTTTGGTCACAGTGTGTGTGTGTGTGTGTGTGTGTGTGTGTGTGTGCATATGCATGCACGTTTCTGTTCAATAACTTAACATGTGTAACTGATATTCAAGTGTGTGTAACCTGTGTGTGTGAGTGTGGTGCAGTGTATGGGTCAGTGTCTGCAAGGATCTGTGTGCATTCCTGTGTATATGCATATGGATGTACATACCTTCACATGTGCATGCACATACATGAACAGGGGAGGAGGGAGACTAGGGAAAATGAATGATCCAATATAGAAGAACTGGGCAGTTCACATTTCAATCATCCCAGTCGCCCCACCCCCTTCAATGCCTTCCATCCATCCCACACACAACGCCAACAATCACCTTCCATCCAGCCCACACACAACGCCAACAATCACCTTCCATCCAACCCACACACAACGCCAACAATCACCTTCCATCCAGCCCACACACAATGCCAACAATCACCTTCCATCCAGCACACACACAATGCCAACAATCACCTTCCATCCAGCACACACACAACGCCAACAATCACCTTCCATCCAGCACACACACAACGCCAACAATCACCTTCCATCCAACCCACACACAACGCCAACAATCACCTTCCATCCAGCACACACACAACACCCACAATCACCTTCCATCCAGCACACACACAACACCAACAATCACCTTCCATCCAGCACACACACAATGCCAACAATCACCTTCCATCCAGCACACACACAACGCCAACAATCACCTTCCATCCAGCACACACACAATGCCAACAATCACCTTCCATCCAGCACACACACAATGCCAACAATCACCTTCCATCCAGCACACACACAATGCCAACAATCACCTTCCATCCAGCACACACACAATGCCAACAATCACCTTCCATCCAACCCACACACAATGCCAACAATCACCTTCCATCCAACCCACACACAATGCCAACAATCACCTTCCATCCAGCACACACACAATGCCAACAATCACCTTCCATCCAGCACACACACAATGCCAACAATCACCTTCCATCCAGCACACACACAATGCCAACAATCACCTTCCATCCAGCACACACACAATGCCAACAATCACCTTCCATCCAGCACACACACAATGCCAACAATCACCTTCCATCCAGCACACACACAATGCCAACAATCACCTTCCATCCAGCACACACACAATGCCAACAATCACACCACAAGAGCTTTGTTGACATGTTTACTCTTCACTCAGCCAGGGCAGCACACACAAAGACACCAATGTGGAGAAATGACAAATACATTAAAAAAAAAAAAAAGAAGAAAAAAAAAAAAAGAAAACAACCCACCAAAATTCAATCCATACTTATTTATACCTGAAAACACACACCGTCTCTCAACTGTACATACTTTTTTTTTTTTTTTTTTTTAAACTTTAACCATTCCAAACAGACAGAGGGGAAAAAAACATTTTCAAATAAAAGTCATAACAAGGAATACCAAGACCACAAAACTAGAACCAAAAAAAAAAGAAGATTGGAATGAGAATGAGTGAAGGGTTAACTGAGAGAAAACGGAAAGAAAAACAATAAAAGACAAAATGGGAAAGAACACTTGAGAGAAAAAAAAGAAAAAGAAAAAAGAAATGAAGTAAGTGGTAGGTGATGTGAGAAACGTATGTACAATACACGTTCCATATTGCCGCTTGTTTTGATTGACATTCCACTCGCACTACACTCCTGCTAAAAAAAAAAAAAAAAAAAAAAAAAAAAAAAAAACCTGCACTACGGTACTGGGCACATCTATTCCACAGAGGTTTCACTGTTTCTTGAGGTCCCAATGATGTGACAAGACAAACAAATAAAATATAATAATCATAATAAAAAAATATTAAAAAATCCATCCACTCACTTCATTCATTTAAAATACAGTTCCAGCTTCGCTTTCAAAATTGGTACTTCATTCATTTAAAATACACTTCCAGCTTCGCTTTCAAAACTGGTATTGACTTGCCAGTGAACCACTGGGAGTAACAAGTATAGGGAATGATGAACAATGAGAGAATAAGTGTGGGGGGGAGAAGATAGAGGTAGGGTGGTGGTGGGGGGTGTGAAGGCCAGGAGGGAGGGGGTGAGTATAAAGGACAGACAGAAAATACAGGTATAAAAAAAAATTATAAAAAAAGAGAGAGAGAGAGAGAGAGAGAAATCAAAGAAGAAGAAGAAGGAAACACTTAACATGACTTGTGACGCCCGACGTGTCTGCACAGAGAGGACAAAGGGACAGCATTCCCACTGACAAACTCACTTCATTTTGTGTTCCTCTGGTTGGTGCCTTTAGCCCACATGTGTCCAGGCAAACTGTTCACTTACTGACCAGTGATGTACAAGCCCCCAAGGACCTTCTTCCACCATCATCAGCAGACAGGTGAACCAAAATCAGTCCTACTGTTGTATTACTTCACATTTTGTTGGCCAGTGAATCAACAGTCTTGACCTCATTCCTCTGATGCTTTTTCTCTTCAAACTACCCAGTTAAACAGGCCTCAGTGTAGTTAAACAGGCCTCAGAGTGCGCGCATCAAACCGTTATACTACTACCACCATGTGTATACGCCTCATATCAACTCTCAGCAAAGATCTTTTGCGTCATATCAAAGGCATGTAGATAAAATCTACATACAACTGGTGCACAACTTTTAACATCTACTCTTCACACATGCACACTCCCAAGTACAAACACACACCATCACATTCTTTCAAAGGTAACTATTTTCTCAGCTTCCACAGTTCTCACTCTAACTGCTTCCACAGTTCTCACTCTAACTGCTTCCACAGTTCTCACTCTAACTACTGCCGACACCCCTTTAAAGCCTGGCTCTCCTCCTCCTTCTGTGCATACTGTGGAAAAACATCCTTCTGTTGATCAGCTCAACTGAGTAAAATGGCCACAGAAAACCTTGCCCTCTTTTTGTACACATAAAAAAAAGAAGAAGAAGAAGAAGATAAAAAAAAGAAGAAATCTTGGGAAAAGATCAAAGATAATGGTGTCCCACTCTAGTTTAATACATAAATTCATAATTTATGAAGGAAATGGAAATTATGTATTCTCCTACAGGCACAAAGTCAGGGGCTTAGCTCTACTGGAGTGCTATGCAAACAGTACAATATTGTAACAAACTCTCTCATGTCCCATCCCCATCTCTCTCTCATCACACACACACACACATCCCCACAATGTTCCTTCATGGCAAGTTTGGCAGTGTGAGCAAATGAGAGTTAAAAAAAAATAAAAAAAATAAAAATAAGGATGAAAAAAAAAAGTGGGAAAATGTCGTAAACACTGGAACTGGCATTTAAGTCAGTCCAGAAAAAAACAACAACAATGAACAGTTCAATGGAAAAAGTATGATGACTGTTACAATAAACTGTTTGTGTTATTATTATTATTATCATTTTGTTGCTGCTGCTGTTGTTTTTCTAAATGGTTTCCCACTTTTGAAATTTTTCATGCCCTGCAAGACTGACCCATGGCTTTGACTGGAAACAGACACCACTGACAATGTGATGATGGCTCAAGGCTTACAAACACGTACCAAAATCAACACATCATTATATGTTTGTGCATACAGACACCCCTGCATTCACAAACATGCTAACTATGCACAGACTTGCATTACTCCAAACACGCTCATGCACGCATGCACACAAACACACAATCTCTCTCATATCCACACAACCAACACATGCTGAACAAATCTGTGCCACTTCTTTACATAAGAAGGGCAACAAACAAAGAAACTAAAATTCACACTGAAACACATTTTAAAAGAAGTCCATCACTGAAGATGAAAACATTTGTACATATACATTTGTGTGATGCTCATGATCATTTCAAAATTCATATTGAGGCACATTCACTGGCTTTGTTTGAAGCAAACAAAATGAGAAGGTGTAGTATCGTGTGAACATTATGCCAAAGGACACATTTTGAAAAACTTAAAAATAATCTGAACTTTCATAAATGAGATTTTTGTTCCCATGAAAACAAAAACATGAAATCGTGGGCACCAGCAGTGACCTGAAGAGTGCTTCATCTCCTGTTTTCAGGCGCTTTCGCCAGTCAGTCCATACACGACTGATCAGATATAAAAGAGAGATTATCATTGTATCAATCAGATATCAACCAAAGTCATCCATTCTGTCACAAAATCAAACTGATTACCTTCATCCCCCTTTGACGTCTTGTAAAAAACAAAGGATGCTTCCATACCCACTGCTTTTCAGGCTTCATTTTAAGCTAGGCTTTCCAGAGTTACTATTCAATCATTATAATCATGCATGTTCAACAGGAAATTTCATAAACCCCCTCCCCCATCCCTGTCTGTGTTCTTTTTTTTTTTCCTTCAAAATCTATCTATGTCTATTTTACTGACTTAGTAATGTTTTCTTCTTTCAAAATAGAAAATCTGCCTAACAGTGATTCCCCTCTTTCCCCTGCCTCTCTAAAAGTATGTGTAATCCAGCACAGTGTACCACCAGACAGCAAATTGTCCACCACCCTAAGTACCTGTCATCTAACAAACTGCATGCCAGACAGCCACCAACAGGTGCAGACTGTGGCAGGGCTCAGACTCCTGTCCTGCACAAAACACCACTCTGTTCGACGCACAAACCAAAAGTAGGTGTTGCTTACTGCACTTCCTCCCTAACACCTCTGTCAGAATAATTCCTTGCTGATGATCATTTTCCACTCTCCCTCCCTAACACCTCTTGTCAGAATAATTCCTTGCTGATGATCTCTCCCTCCCTAACACCTCTGTCAGAATAATTCCTTGCTGATGATCTCTCCCTCCCTAACACCTCTGTCAGAATAATTCCTTACTGATGATCATTTTCCACTCTCCCTCCCTAACACCTCTGTCAGAATAATTCCTTACTGATGATCATTTTCCACTCTCCCTCCCTAACACCTCTGTCAGAATAATTCCTTACTGATGATCATTTTCCACTCTCCCTCCCTAACACCTCTGTCAGAATAATTCCTTACTGATGATCTCTCCCCCCCTAACACCTCTGTCAGAATAATTCCTTGCTGATGATCTCTTCCTCCCTAACACCTCTGTCAGAATAATTCCTTGCTGATGATCATTTTCCACTCTCCCTCCCCAACACCTCTGTCGGAATAATTCCTTGCTGATGATCTCTCCCTCCCTAACACCTCTGTCAGAATAATTCCTTGCTGATGATCATTTTCCACTCTCCCTCCCTAACATCTCTGTCAGAATAATTCCTTGCTGATGATCATTTTCCACTCTCCCTCCCTAACACCTCTGTCAGAATAATTCCTTGCTGATGATCTCTCCCTCCCTAACACCTCTGTCAGAATAATTCCTTGCTGATGATCTCTCCCTCCCTAACACCTCTGTCAGAATAATTCCTTACTGATGATCTCTCCCTCCCTAACACCTCTGTCAGAATAATTCCTTGCTGATGATCTCTTCCTCCCTAACACCTCTGTCGGAATAATTCCTTGCTGATGATCATTTTCCACTCTCCCTCCCTAACACCTCTGTCAGAATAATTCCTTGCTGATGATCATTTTCCACTCTCCCTCCCTAACACCTCTGTCAGAATAATTCCTTGCTGATGATCATTTTCCACTCTCCCTCCCTAACACCTCTGTCAGAATAATTCCTTGCTGATGATCATTTTCCACTCTCCCTCCCTAACATCTCTGTCAGAATAATTCCTTGCTGATGATCTCTCCCTCCCTAACACCTCTGTCAGAATAATTCCTTGCTGATGATCTCTCCCTCCCTAACACCTCTGTCAGAATAATTCCTTACTGATGATCTCTCCCTCCCTAACACCTCTGTCAGAATAATTCCTTGCTGATGATCTCTTCCTCCCTAACACCTCTGTCGGAATAATTCCTTGCTGATGATCATTTTCCACTCTCCCTCCCTAACACCTCTGTCGGAATAATTCCTTGCTGATGATCATTTTCCACTCTCCCTCCCTAACACCTCTGTCAGAATAATTCCTTGCTGATGATCATTTTCCACTCTCCCTCCCTAACACCTCTGTCAGAATAATTCCTTGCTGATGATCTCTCCCTCCCTAACACCTCTGTCAGAATAATTCCTTGCTGATGATCTCTCCCTCCCTAACACCTCTGTCAGAATAATTCCTTGCTGATGATCTCTCCCTCCCTAACACCTCTGTCAGAATAATTCCTTGCTGATGATCATTTCCACTCTTCCTCCCTGTTAAAATGACACAGCAAGGAGCCACAACAGTTGGTATCATTCCTCGGTCAACAGCGCCCATCAACAGTGGGGATATGACAGGTGCAGGTTGGAGGAAGGTAAGTGTTAATACAATTTTAACCCCTTTCAAGACTTGAAACTTTTAACATTTTAACCCCTTTGTAACCTCAACTGTTGACACAGTACTTCAGAATTTTTTTCTGTCTGCCTGCATACCTATCTTCTGCACTCTTCTACATCTTCTCCTTCAACTGGAAATCATGGGCATATGCCCAGTACATGTGGTTTTGCTAATCACCACCAGTTGAACGAAACTGGCAGCAGAAGAAAAAAAGAGAGGGCTGTTCACTGAAGGTCAGACGTCTGAACTCAATATCATCAGCAACTCGCACAACCGCGAGTGAACCAAAAGCCAAGTTGACTGAAAACATGTCATACATACCAAGGTACAGCCATTAATTTAAACAAGAACAAAGTTTCATTCAACATGTACAAGTTCAAAATTTAAAAAAAACAAAAAAACATGAACAAACAATTTTGTTCAATGAGTTGATAATGAAATGTGCTTCAGTACACCAATATGATGAACATCAAGCATCCCGTTCATAACATACATCATTTTCCTGAACGCATATGGACCATCTATCACACACAACACTGCATCACTCACAGTAATACATGATACCTGCTCACATATCAGCATTGTCACCAATGTACAAATGTTGTTCAAATGCCAATAACAAACACATCATCAAACTTTTGTCCACTATCGTCTTTGATGAAAAACAACAAAAAATAATATAAAAAACCCCACAAACAAAACCAAACAATATTCACCTGTTCGTTTCAATTCAAACACTGACAATTGCAATCAACCGATCTTCTTGATAAATGAATGCCTGCTTTGATTTTTGCACCAAAGGTATATACATATATAATATATGTATAGAAATATGTACAGCTGTGAGCAAATTCACTGTCTCTCTCTCTTTCATTCTCTCTTTTTCTTTTTTGAATCGTATTTCATAAAAATGTCTAAAATCATATCTTTCCTCTTTCATTCCATTTCAATATGGGTTTAAAAAGAAAAACTGAAATGTATGTGCAAAATCCAATTTCTGTTCATCAAAAAAAGAAAGAAAAAAAGAGAGCTCTAATGACACTGTTTGGAAGATGTTTGAAACAATTCTAGTGTGCTCAAATTAAGAACGAGCGCGAGGTGCTAAAACATCTCTTAATGACTAAAAAAACGAAATAAAATAAAGAATAAAAAACAAAACAAAAAAAACCGACAACAACTGTTTGATACAGCAATAATAACTGACAGATCAATGACGGATTAAAAATCATTTTAATAGAGAAAAACTTTAAAATTGAAACTAAATCCAAACCCCAAAGTCTCTAGGTTTAAAAAAAACAAACAAAAAACAACATTAACTGAAGTAAGTTAGAAAAAAAAAAAAAAAGGATTAAGAGAATACGTATATAAAATTAAAAAAAAGAAAAGAAGGAGAAGCTTCAAATGTATGCAATTGCAGCCAAGTCCAATGTTTCTGCCAGAGCGCGCACCACCAATAGCTACTGTCGGGATTCCACTTGCTCTCACCCTTTCGCTCTAAATTTCTCTTTTGCACTGTCAGATCAGGGGGACACAAGCACTAACATCCAGGTGACTTTTTTTGCCTGTTACTGCGGTAGTAACGGCATACAGCTCTGTAAAAAGACACAAAAAGGAACATTCCTTACTTTTCCTCTCAATATGGTTCACACATATTTGGAAAAAAAGAAAAGGAAAAGGAAAACAAACCAAAAAAATATAAATAAAGAGAAAGGAAATCAACAAAACCATTTAAAAAAAAAAAAAAAAAGTTTTAAGACAGCAACAAGAACAAGTCATGGAGTAATCAGAAAATACTGACAGTAAATGATGGTTCACTCCAATCAACGACAGGGGGACTTTAATCAAGGGGCATCACCACGTTAAGGCCCGGAGGACAGGAGGGACAGAGGGAAAACATGACAACACATGTCAAGAAGTGTATCACATTACCAGCACAGACACAGACCTCACCTAGGGCAGAAGGGACGAGGGAAAACATGATACAACACCACTCATCACCATCACAGACATGACCTCACTTAGGACACGAAGCCACAGGGAAAGAAGGGAAGGCAAGGGAGACAAACGGGACAAGGGGAGACCAAAAAAAAACAAACAAAAAAACCAAACAAAAAAACCGAAGCAAGACAAGAGAATGCAAAGAGTGAGGACAGAGAGAGGGAAGGACTAGAGATAGAAGAAGCCTATGCTAAAGTCAATACAGCCGCAACCCTCCCCCACCCCACACACCCCCTCCCCTCCCATCCCCCCGCTCTTGGTCCTGTCCTCTCTCATTTGCTCAAGACAACACAGCACCTGAGTGAGCTTGTCCCTGAAACTCGACACAGAAATCACAAAAGAACATTGACAGAAACAGACAAGTTGGCAGACCCAACAAGCTACACACATAACAGTCACATGGAGAGAAAGAGAACAGAGAACTCTTCTGCTTTTCTGACAAGTCAGCCCAGTCCCTCTTCCTGTCCAGTCTCTTCAATTGCTACGCTCTGAAAGCTCCACACACACACACACACACACACACACACACATCAACATGCACACTTCTAAATACACACAACAACCCACTTCACTACAAACACAACCTCTACAGCTTTCAAAAAGGTGCAGGAAGGAAAATCCTGCCCCCCTCTTTCGGGTCTCTGCCGGCGCTGAAGATTCACAGATGATCACACGCTATCAGACCACAGCACACACAAGGTAAACATTCAACGCTGTACACACACACACACAGCCAGTTCTAAACCACCTGGTCCCATGCGTTAACCAACTGCTCAAAACACATAGCCAGTTGAAAACCGCCTGGTTCCATGCCAACCAACTTTTCAAAAAACAAGCAAGAAAAACCACCCAGACGACCACAAGAAGTGAAGAAAGGTCTGAAGAACCACCCAGATGACCACAAAAAGTGAAGAAAGGTCTGAAAAACCACCCAGACGACCACAAGAAGTGAAGAAAGGTCTGAAGAACCACCCAGATGACCACAAGAAGTGAAGAAAGACAGGTCTCAAAAACCACCCAGATGACCACAAAAAGTGAAGAAAGGTCTGAAAAAACCACCCAGATGACCACAAGAAGTGAAGAAAGGTCTGAAAAACCACCCAGATGACCACAAGAAGTGAAGAAAGGTCTGAAAAACCACCCAGATGACCACAAGAAGTGAAGAAAGACAGGTCTCAAAAACCACCCAGATGACCACAAAAAGTGAAGAAAGACAGGTCTCAAAAACCACCCAGATGACCACAAGAAGTAAAGAAAGGTCTGAAAAACCACCCAGATGACCACAAGAAGTGAAGAAAGGTCTAAAAAACCACCCAGATGACCACAAGAAGTGAAGAAAGAGGTCTCAAAAACCACCCAGATGACCGCAAGAAGTGAAGAAAGACAGGTCTCAAAAACCACCCAGATGACCACAAGAAGTGAAGAAAGGTCTGAAAAACCACCCAGATGACCACAAGAAGTGAAGAAAGACAGGTCTCAAAAACCACCCAGATGACCACAAGAAGTGAAGAAAGGTCTGAAAAACCACCCAGATGACCACAAGAAGTGAAGAAAGAGAGGTCTGAAAAAACACCCAGATGACCACAAGAAGTGAAGAAAGACAGGTCTCAAAAACCACCCAGATGACCACAAGAAGTGAAGAAAGGTCTCAAAAACCACCCAGATGACCACAAGAAGTGAAGAAAGACAGGTCTCAAAAACCACCCAGATGACCACAAGAAGTGAAGAAAGGTCTGAAAAAACACCCAGATGACCACAAGAAGTGAAGAAAGGTCTGAAAAACCACCCAGATGACCACAAGAAGTGAAGAAGAGAGGTCTGAAAAAACACCCAGACGACCACAAGAAGTGAAGAAAGACAGGTCTCAAAAACCACCCAGATGACCACAAGAAGTGAAGAAAGGTCTCAAAAACCACCCAGATGACCACAAGAAGTGAAGAAAGGTCTCAAAAACCACCCAGATGACCACAAGAAGTGAAGACAGGTCTCAAAAACCACCCAGATGACCACAAGAAGTGAAGAAAGACAGGTCTCAAAAACCACCCAGATGACCAGAAGTGAAGAAAGACAGGTCTCAAAAACCACCCAGATGACCACAAAAAGTGAAGAAAGGTCTCAAAAACCACCCAGATGACCACAAGAAGTGAAGAAAGACAGGTCTCAAAAACCACCCAGATGACCAGAAGTGAAGAAAGGTCTGAAAAACCACCCAGATGACCAGAAGTGAAGAAAGGTCTGAAAAACCACCCAGATGACCACAAGAAGTGAAGAAAGACAGGTCTGAAAAACCACCCAGATGACCACAAAAAGTTAAGAAAGGTCTGAAAAACCACCCAGATGACCACAAGAAGTGAAGAAAGACAGGTCTGAAAAACCACCCAGATGACCACAAAAAGTGAAGAAAGGTCTGAAAAACCACCCAGATGACCACAAGAAGTGAAGAAAGGTCTCAAAAACCATCTTGTGCACAAACACATCTCTCTTCCCCTGCTGGCCAGGTTCAACTCAAAACTAATCCTTACATCAGCCATTTAACTCTGCATGTCCAAGAGATCAACTCAATATGGATGACCAGAAAACCCACTCTGAAGTATCAAACAGCAATCAAGTGGTAAAAGTGATCTCAGGCTTCACACAAACCATTTACACTACGAAGATGGTGGATTATACTTTTGGTAACGGTCACATGGGAATACCACCAGCAGAATCATATCCAGCAAACTCCGATCACAACGCTAAGTCCTCAGGAAAAATGCGATGGAAGCACCTCCTCACTGAGATGGAGACAAAACTCCCTTGATGTATGGAACAACCAGGAGACCTCTCTGATGCTGCAGGCTTCAAATTACAACAAAAAAAAGTGATCCACAACAATACTGTCCATAAATCAAGAGAAGAACACACACAATATTTTTTCGACAACCTTCCTTCCTTTGTACTTTCATAATACCAACTCCTCTCTCTCTCTCTCTTTCATGATTCTGTTTCCGTCTTTTTCCAATCTGTTTACAAAATCTGAAATCTTTTGTCACCATCGGTCCTGCATACTGCAATCATCCAGTCTTCAGGAAACAGGCATGACATACACTAGCTGGTCTAAAAAAAAGAATACATAAAAAAAATCAATTAAAAAAGGAACTTATTTTTCAATGAGAGGCAAAACAATTACTAGCAGGTTAACATGTAAAATGAACAGGCTCTGCATTCAGTGAAACAGCTCTCGACACAGAAGAGGAATTTCACGGCGGTCCAGAGAGCAGCATGGCAGCAACCTGAGATATCTGGATCCAGGACAGTTCACACAGCAACAGTCCACAATGTCTGCTTCACAAACTGTCTGCCAGAATCAGAGCTGAAGCATGAACCAGGGCTGAAGACTAACTTGTCAGAAGACAAACACTTCGGTCATGTCAAATTAAACCTTATCAAAGACACCAGAAAAACAAAACCAAAAAATTGAGGAAGATGCTCCCTGAATCTACCAACTCACACACACACTCACACACACACACACACACAGAGAAAATCTCTTGCACAGGAACAGCCTGAGCCAGTGAGATTTATCAAATCAACTATCTAAACATCATTTTCTTTCTTCACCCGACACGTTGGAGTTTTACATCAGTACAGACATTCACAAGACCCTGCATGACACGTTGGAGTTTTACATCAGTACAGACATTCACAAGACCCTGCAGAGTTGGACAAAAAAGCATGATCTGAGAGCCTCAAAAAACATACAGACCACGCGATGTGATGTACTGTGCAAATGAGCATCTTCAGTCAGAACAACTTGGGAAACGGAGGGCACTGAATGCCCTGGTTTACACGGCTTGGCCTGCCCATCAAATGTCAGTCTCGTGACACCATCCTCCCGTCACCACACCTGGTCAAACATTCCCTGGTGCTCACCATTCCAAGAACAAGGCCTGTCACGCCGTGTAAATACTGAAATCAACCACTACCCTTCATCCCAAATCAAGCCACTCTTGAAAAACCACATGGCCATTGAAAGAGCTGACAGCGCAACAGAAGAAGCCCACAGATGAAGAACCTTTTCACCTACAAGGTAAACACTGCACAATCACACTTTTCCATGGGTGCAAAAAGTGAATCCAACACACACACACACACAAACCTCCTGGCATACAGGAGAAACTGACAATTCTGAACAGCGCTTAACACATCCTAGAACTTTGATAAACTTTGACCTGATTAACTCTGACCCCACACCCTGGAAGGAAGAGGCACTGAGGTCATTTGTCAGTCAAACCAAACCCACCACTTTTCACTTTTTCCCCAAAACATCAGCATCATTATTCTTTTTTTTTCTCCAGAAACCTTAGCATCATTATCAAGAGCAAATGCGTTTGGACATGTTACAAAAAAACAAAACAAAACAAAAAAAAAAACCATCCCCATTGATAAATAAATACATCATGTACACACATACACATGACTGCCAATGACCAGTGTGCATTATCAACCCCTTCCCCCTTCAAACGAACAGAACCACAAGGGGGAAGGAGTAACAGCAAAGGCAGCTACAGCTGTTAGGGGTTAAGGGGTTAAATGAAGCCAAGAACACCATCAGCTCTCAAGTTAAATATCAATAACAGCTCAGAGATTAGGGGGGGAAAAAAATCAGAATTAGCTTGGGTGTAAAAAATACAAGCTGAGAAAGGGATATTAGCAGAGGAGAGATAACAAGAGTACACAGAGCCAGGTTTAGTGGGTCCAGCTATTTGTGGTAAGTGGGCAAGTCCTCCAAAGCTGGCTAGCTCTACACTTCAAAGCTTCCGCTGTCATTCCACAAGACCGTAATCAACGCCAAAAAAAATGTGGCAACTATTTGCAGACCCCACCCCTTTCCGTCACAGAAAAACACCACCTCTTTAAATCTACCCTGTGGGAAGGGGGAGGGGAGAGTGGGGGTGGGGAAGGGGGGGGGGGCAGTGAGAACAGAGATCTGTAGAAGAGAATTTTTTTTATAAATGAAAGAAAACGTTATGATTCCTGGGGGAGAGGAGAGTTGGACAGTAAAGAGGAAGAGAATCTCACACACACGCTCGCACCCACGCGTGCGCACACACACACACACAATTTACAAGACTTGCAGAAACAGCGGGAGGGAGGGAGGAAGGGAGGGAGGGAGGAAGCTGAAGGTGGGCTAGGTACACATGTAATCACATCTTTTAACAGGAGAAATCAAGCAAGAAAATCTACACAAATGTGACAGCGTGTGTGTGTGCGTGTTTGTTGTGAGTGTGTCTGCGCACAAATGTGGGTGCTCATGCATGCACGCGTGTGAGCGTTCATGAGAGAAAGAAAGCAAGAAAGAGAAAGAATTGTTACAGAAGACACACAACAACCCCAACAACAACAACAGGGGAGAAAAACAGACAGGAAAGTGACAAAGTAAATGGGTCAGCATAGAGTGAGAAAGACAGACGGGAAAGTGACAAAGTAAATGGGTCAGCATAGAGTGAGAAAGACAGACGGGAAAGTGACAAAGTAAATGGGTTAGCATAGAGTGAGAAAGACAGACGGGAAAGTGACAAAGTAAATGGGTTAGCATAGAGTGAGAAAAACAGACGGGAAAGTGACAAAGTAAATGGGTTAGCATAGAGTGAGAAAGACAGACGGGAAAGTGACAAAGTAAATGGGTTAGCACAGAGTGAGAAAGACAGACAGAACGACAGACAGAAAGGACGGGACGACGGTCAAGACAGGATGGTCAAGGAAAAGAAAGAGAGAAGAGGGCAGGACTCCAGCACACTGACAACCCCCCTCACATACACCCACATACAACCCCCTCCCCCCCCCCCACACACACACACACAACCCCCCTACACACACACCCACATACAACACTCCCCCCAACACACACACATCCACCCCACCCCCCATCACACATACACCCACCCACATGCACACATACATACACCCCCCCAACCCTTCCCCCCCCCACACACACATACACCCACCCACCCACACACGTACACATACACCCACCCACCCACCCACACACACATACACCCATCCACACATACACCCACCCAGACACACACATCCCCCCCCCACACACACACATTCATGCACACACCCACACACACACCAAAACACACCCACCCACATATCCCCCCCCACACACACCCCCTCCCCCTCCCAAACACACACCCCAACACCCACACCCCCACAAAGAGACATAGTGACAAAATGAATGCACAGCACACCAGTCATGGACCAGTGCAGCGGATGGTGTGTGTGTTAAACAGGAAAGTGGAGGAGGAGCAGGAGGTGGTGGTGGTGGTGGTGATGTGAGTGGAGAGAGAGAGAGGGAGGGGTGTGGGGAGTCAGGGGGAGAGAGAGGGGTGAGGCAAAGGAGAGAGGTGGTGGTGGTAGTGGAGAGAGAGAGGGAGGGGGGCAGGGAGTCAGGGAAGAGAGAGGGGTAAGGCTAAGGAGAGAGGTGGTGGTGGTAGTGGAGAGAGAGAGGGAGGGGGGCAGGGAGTCAGGGAAGAGAGAGGGGTAAGGCTAAGGAGAGAGAAAAACAGAAATGTTGAAACGAAAAGAAAGGTTAGAATGAGGAAAAGGCAAAGAGGAAGAAAAGAACAAACAAACAAACAAACAAAAAAAAAACCCCACTAAGCAAGAGAAAAACAATAACCAAAAAATATAAATAAAAATCCCCCCTTCAAAAGTAAGAACAGAAATAAAAGAGCTAAGAGCTTCACATGTTTCGGGAGAATGATCTGATTTATAAAAAATAAAAAAATAAAAAGAAGAAGAAGAAGAAAAATAAAAGCACCACCATGGATAAAAAACAACAACAACAAAACAAAAAAAAAACAAAAAAAACAACACAACAACAACTAATCAATACTTTTTTTTTTTCCTAAAAAGTTATCACCACCAGAGATTCAAAACTTGTTCAGATTAATAAATGAATGAAATTATATTTTAAAAAAGTAAGGGTATTGAAACAGAGGTAAAATAGAAAGCATTAACAAAAAAAAAAAAAAAAAAAAAAAAACAACAAAAAATCAAATTAAATTTTTTAAAAACTACAGAGCTAGGAATGTAAGAAAAAAAAAAAGAAAAAAAAAAAAAGAAAAGAAAAAGAAACTGGTGGTGACAATGGCATTAAGAAAAAAGTTCCCACGCTGCTTTGCACTGTTTCAAAATAATAAAATAAAAGTTTCTAACACGGTCTTCTTTCTCTCTGTCGTCTCTTGAACATGCTTTTTCTCTACCACAGGAGCGTCAACATAAAATACATAAGCCCAAAAGACTACACAGCACAGAAAAGAGAAGAAAAAAAAAAAGTTTCTTTTTTTTTTTTTTTACTCCCTGTCCCCTTGGATAATGCCTGCTGCCTCATTTCTCTATGTTAGCACCACATCGATTCTTTCCACATCTTCCAAACACGTCAATTAGTGCACTTCAAAAAATAACAAGAACTGTGGGTTTCTTGATTTCTTGAGCAATGTGCATGCTTTTGTGTGTGTGTGTGTGTGTGTGTGTGTGTGTGCGCGCGCGCTTTGTTTTGTATCATATTCAAATGAACAAATGTTTGTGTACTGACCACAAAAAAAGTGAAAAAAAAAGGAAAAAAAAAGAGGAAATGATAACCCAATTTGAACATTCAACCAGTATTGCATCAAAAAAACTGTGGTGGTTCGGCGTCTTTTTCAAATCGTTTTGCCTCCTCCTGCATAGATTCTTTTATCTTTAGGATTGCTGCCGTGTCTGTATGCTCCTGAAAATTAACAAAAGAAAAAGAAAAAAAAAAGGAAAAAAAAAGTTAGGCTTGGCATGGTCACACACATGATGTGTAGTACTAAAGAAGATGAGGGTCTACAAATGGATAATGACCTGACAATTTTCAATGTCCCTCTGTTATAGATCTTCTCAAATTCTTTTTTCTTCTTCTTCATTTTTTTTTTTTTTTTTTTTTTTTTAACCAACTGTGCAAACATAAACACTCAAAACACACATTCTCACACTCATCCCTGTCACACTGACACACACAATGGGAACTCTTTGCACCCACCCACCCAAACAAACATGCACTGAATATCTGTTGTCGTTTTGATTCCAAATGATGCTCAACCAGGAGGGAAAAGCAGTCACAGGAACACTCTCCTCATCTTCATGAACATGGTCTTTTTTTTTCTTTTTCTTTTTTAACAGTAGGTGAGCCCCGGATTGTTCAAATGGATTTGGAAGCAATTTCAAAAACGTCATGCAAAGGTAGAAAAAAAAATCTCAACAATGGCGTCTTTTTTTGTCTTTTTTTTTTAACCACTGTCACCCCCAAACTGGTGAGAAGTTTATGACTGGAGTGCAGTGTGCTGGTCAATGTCTGACTTCACCCCCACCCCCTCTTCACGTCACCCTCCTTCTCTCCCCTTCCATGTATTTCTACACTGACAGAAAGACAGCTTAAACTTCTCTCCCCTTCCATGTATTTCTACATTGACAGAAAGACATCTATAACTTCTCTCCCCTTCATGAATTTCTACATTGACAGAAAGACAGCTAAAACTTCTCTCCCCTTCCATGTGTTTCTACACTGACAGAGAGACAGCTAAAACTTCTCTCCCCTTCATGTATTTCTACATTTTCAGAAAGACAGCTAAAACTTCTCTCCCCTTCCACGTATTTCTAAATGTACAGAAAGACAGCTAAAATTTCTCTCCCCTTCATGAATTTCTACATTGACCGAAAGACAGCTTAAACTTCTCTCCCCTTCCATGTATTCTACACTGACAGAAAGACAGCTTAAACTTCTCTCCCCTTCCATGTATTTCTACATTGACAGAAAGACAGCTAAAACTTCTCTCCCCTTCCATGAATTTCTACATTTACAGAAAGACAGCTAAAACTTCTCTCCCCTTCCATGTATTTCTACACTGACAGAAAGACAGCTAAAACTTCTCTCCCCTTCCATGAATTTCTACATTTACAGAAAGACAGCTTAAACTTCTCTCCCCTTCCATGTATTTCTACATTGACAGAAAGACAGCTAAAACTTCTCTCCCCTTCCATGAATTTCTACATTGACAGAAATACAGCTAAAACTTCTCTCCCCTTCCATGTATTTCTACATTTACAGAAAGACAGCTCAAACTTCTCTCCCCTTCCACGTATTTCTACACTGACAGAAAGACAGCTAAAACTTCTCTCCCCTTCCATGTGTTTCTACACTGACAGAAAGACAGCTTAAACTTCTCTCCCCTTCCATGTATTCTACACTGACAGAAAGACAGCTTAAACTTCTCTCCCCTTCATTTATTTCTACATTTACAGAAAGACAGCTAAAACTTCTCTCCCCTTCCATGTATTTCTACACTGACAGAAAGACAGCTAAAACTTCTCTCCCCTTCCATGTATTTCTACACTGACAGAAAGACAGCTAAAACTTCTCTCCCCTTCCATGTATTTCTACATTGACAGAAAGACAGCTAAAACTTCTCTCCCCTTCCATGTATTTCTACACTGACAGAAAGACAGCTAAAACTTCTCTCCCCTTCCATGTATTTCTACATTTACAGAAAGAAAGCTTAAACTTCTCTCCCCTTCCATGTATTTCTACATTGACAGAAAGACAGCTAAAACTTAAACCTAACACAGGCTTCTTTTCAGTTCCATCATATATCAAAATGATCTCAACATAGAAATTTTCCCAGTACACAACTTCTTTTCAATATCAAATGCATATGAAAATGATAGAGCTTATTCATTTACTTACATTATCATTACTTTTTTTCTTTTTTTTTTCTTTTTTTCATTCTTTTTTCTTTTTTTTTCAAGACACAAGCATCAGTGTGAATCAGTCTCTGAATAAAGACCAAGGAGAAAGAGGGGCAAAGCCCAGTACTCTGGCACAGGCACGGAGAAGAGGTGTCAAACGTATCTGTGCACAGCAGAGAATCAAGTGAGAGAGAGGCTGGAGGTGACAGGTCTAGCCAAAACAGAACAGAGTCAGTGATCAGTTCTGAAAACCATGCATGAGTGTTCTGGGTGGGGAACACTGGAGCAACCATCAAGTGTTTGTCGCATACACACACATCACACACACACACACACACACACACATACACAAAGGCTAGAGATAAACAGCACTGACATCATACAAGTCTGATGCCATTACTTCCATTTTCTGGTATCGTCTACACGACTGACTAGCTTCCCATCTTGTGCAGAAGACAGGCCACATCACAGGAGTTATATAGATGACACCGCCTTGCAGATGTCACACCACAAGGTGATTATTGTCCACTATATAGTTTACAACATCTAACAGGGGGAAAAGCCACAGCCTTTATATAGTTTTACCACAGTATAGGTCTTGTATGTCTGCTTGTGTTTTTACGCATAACAAAAAAACAACGATGAAAAATGAGTAGTTATGTGTCCAAATGGATAGATTACATGCTGTACACTTTCCAAAAATATGAGGACTACATCCAGAACTGGCAGGCAAGAATACTGAGTACAGGGGTGGCTTGAGGGGACAGAGAGATAATAATTCATGAAATAAAGAACCAGAAAGAGATAACAGAAAGACAGAGAGAAAGAAGAAAGAGAGAGAGAGAGAAAGAAAAAAAAAAGCACAATCAATGGCTGTAACTACAAACTTCAGCCCAAAGCAGTACAAGAACCCAGGACACAGCATGGATGAAATAAACCGTCACATGAATATTCAAAGAAAAAACAAAGATTTTCACAATATGTCCACATGAACATAAACCTCCCTGATTACACTGGAAAAATAAACTTCAAAATTTTGTTTTAGACTCTTGTGAGTGTACAAGTACGCAAAGACACCACCACTTTGGTTCAAAAATCCCTTTCCCCAGCATCTTGATGAAATCACTGAACTGGGTATACTTAGTATTACCCCTCAATGTAGGCTTTTCTATATCAGTTCTCAACTACAGTGTCTCGACTACTGTGTCTTCAGTTTTGATGGCGAGGTTGGTGATTGAATTTAACATTTCACATTTTAACTGGAAACAGAACTATTTTTTTCCATGTGCTTTAAAGGCAAATTTCACAATAGTTCATAAAAAAATCTTTAAATAATTATTATTCACACTTAATTTCAAAAAGTCTACAACTGTTATCTCGTGTCTATTCTGAAAACGTGGTGAAACATATGTAAATGCGCATAAAATTACTTAAATTCACAGTGTCCATGGCTAGTATGTTTGAATATACAACAGGAATCCACAGCATAACACTGGGGAGTTTAGTGTTCATGTGAACTGGCAAAACATGCATGCTTTGAAAAACAAAGGTGGAAAATAAAAGAGCACCACTAATCTATGTGATAACATTAAAAAAAAATTCATAGAAAAGGCAAGCTTAGGATGCATGCAAACTACAAAAGGTCTGTGGAAAAGGGGAGTGGGGAGGGGGGGACAGGAGAAAGTGAAGAGGTGAAAGTGAAAGTAGAGAATGTTTCTGAGAAACCCAGATGATGAAAGAAGTGAGAAATCGAAGACAAGACACGATACACAGATACATATGGAGGTACACATTCACACATCTGGATTATATGATACAGATACAGATATATATGCACTGGTCAGGCAATGTGGGTATGTGGAAGCCATGATGATGAAGATGCACACAATCGGAAGACAAGAGGTAAAAATGATCAATCAAAGAAAGTGGGGAGAAAAAAAAAAAAAAAAAAATCCCCCCCTCTTCTTACACAGATCTGATACTCCATCCAAATGAACTCTTTTTCTGGCTTTGATACAGACTGATCTGATGCTATTATTTTTTTAGTAAGAGAATGGTCAGAAGTTCTTTCTTGTTTATTCATTAAAAAAAAAAAATAATAATAAAAAATCTTGACATTTTTAACCCCAGAAAACACTTCAGCTTTGACAACTATCACTTTTCTCTTTTCCCTTTTCCTTATTATCAGATATACATAAAGGTATCTTCTTTTTTACTCATATGTAACTTGCACACAAAATTCAACCCCAACTTTTTTTTTTGTCTGCCGGTAGTTATCACAAAATGTATCAGTCAGTCTGTAGAACCTATGCACCAAACCTGGGTCATAATCAAGACTTGACATTTTAATCATGTTCATTTCTAAAGAAAATCATGGTCTTTGTCAGGACTGGCATTGTGAATTTCTATACATATAAACCATATGGACTGGTCATAACATGGAAAGGACTAGTCCTCGAGGAAGAAACAAAAGAAGCAAAAATTCATCATGTTTATGTAAATGCCCATTCTAGCTACAACTATTTTCTATGTATCTATGCAAAAAACAAAATAAGAAAAAAAAAAAAAAGGAAAAAAAAAAGAAAGATTTTTTAAAATGCTATCCTTGCTTTCTGTCTCAAAAAAGATTTGAACATCATGAACTATGTCACTGTCAGCAGAGCTGTTTTACTACTGTGAAATGCTCATCTCAGTGTGTTTGCAGCCAGCTTGGCAGAAAAAAACACCCAAACTATTTACCCATCAAATACAAATGCCTAAATGCCTATGCTAGCTAGAACTATTCTGTATCTACACAAAAGATGTTATTCTTGCACCCTCACTGTCTCAAAAAAAAAGAAAAAAAAAAGAAAAAAAGGTTAACATGATCAATAATATGAACTATGTCACTGTCAGCAGAGTCGTTTTACTAATGAAGTACTGTGAAATGTTCATCTCAGTGCATTAGCACCCAGCTGGGCCAAAAAACCACACCCAAACTATTTACCTGAAATAGTAACCATTTACCGCATTCACAGACCCCTCCTCCCCTGGAACCTCCCCTCCTACCTCCCCCTGTAACCACACACCTCTCCCCCTGTAACCACACACCCCTCCTCCCCCTGTAACCACACACCTCTCCTCCCCCTGTAACCACACACCTCTCCTCCCCCTGTAACCACACACCTCACCTCCCCCTGTAACCACACACCTCACCTCCCCCTGTAACCACACACCTCTCCTCCCCCTGTAACCACACACCTCACCTCCCCCTGTAACCACACACCTCTCCTCCCCTGGAACCTCCCCTCCTACCTCCCCATGTAACCACAGACCTCTCCCCATGTAACCACACACCTCACCTCCCCCTGTAACCACACACCTCCCCTCCCCCTGTAACCACACACCTCTCCTCCCCTGGAACCTCCCCTCCTACCTCCCCATGTAACCACAGACCTCTCCCCATGTAACCACGCACCTCTCCTCCCCATGTAACCACACACCTCACCTCCCCCTGTAACCACAGATCTCTCCTCCCCTGGCACCTCCCCTCCTACCTCCCCATGTAACCACAGACCTCTCCCCATGTAACCACACACCTCTCCTCCCCCTGTAACCACACACCTCTCCTCCCCTGGAACCTCCCCTCCTACCTCCCCATGTAACCACAGACCTCTCCCCATGTAACCACACACCTCACCTCCCCCTGTAACCACACACCTCTCCTCCCCTGGAACCTCCCTTCCTACCTCCCCATGAAACCACAGACCCCAAACCATGACAACTCTTGTCACATCAACCGCAGGAAACCTCAGCCATGAACATGAACAATGAACACAATAGAACGATAAACACAACGGACCATGACATGAGCTGAGAAGAGGAAAGAGGACGAGAAGGAGAAGAAAGCGGCAAATGCATGGTACATGAAAGGAACAAAATGCTGCGTCAAAACATGAACCCCAAAATGAAACGGATCAGATCGTGTAGGGCAACGGGGGAGCGGGGGGTTTGGGGATCCAAACTTGACACATCCACCTCCAATCCCCGCCTCCTCCTCCCAATGATCAGAGAACCCACTGAAGGGCAAGGGAGTAGGATGTGTGGGGGAGGGTGGAGAGGAAGGAGGGAGGATGGAGGGAGGGAGGGGGGGGGGGACAAATGGGGGACGAATCACAAGCCAAAGACACTTACGCCATCTTGATAGGGAGGCCCCATGTAGGGCCCCATGTCTCCGGGCCCCGTGCCGCTGACGGGAGGTAGGTCGTCCCGCGGCGTGCCCCTCCCATTGGCCGGTGAGTTCTTCATCACATCCATGTCACCTGCACACACAAACAGGGGGGGTGGGAGGGTGGCTCACAACAATGACACAGGTCCATAGCGCTGTGCCACAGGCCAGTTATGCCGTGGGTCGTGTGTCGTGTCTGTCAGTGTGGGCACCTACGTGACAACACCACAAGCGTTTCATCTGAACAAACACCAGAAACTGATCAGAATGTGTCACTGTCCGCAAGGTTTCTCTTTACCGCCACTGCTGAAACAGACCTGTGACATGACTGACATAACCCGTGACATCACAGACCCGTGACATGACTGACATAACCTGTGACATCACAGACATGCGATATAACTGATATAACCTGTGACATAACATAACGGACATGTGATACAACATAACAGACCTGTGACATAACAGACCAGACCAGTGACATAACGGATACTTCCCAGACACAGACCAGTTTCTTCCTCCATCTGTGACGTACAGTGCTGGGAGGTGGGGACTGAGGTGGACAGTAGGCAGAGTTGCGATACATTGTGTTAGGAAAGAGCTGTGATTTGGGGTAGGTGTGAACATCTCTGTGTAGATAGGCTTTGTGGTATATGTGTCTAGGGCACATAAACACAACATGGTAGAAAGATTAAGCTACACGCGAGAATGGAAGGAAGGACAATGGTTCAACAGGGAGGATGCCCAACCAGACGCCGACAGAACTGTCATCATGGCCTGGCTTCGCTAACGAAGATCTAGGAAGGGCGTTGTCCACGTCTGATGCAGGCACGCTCATGGCTGACAAGGCCAATGCGGGAAAAGCAGAGTCGGCCGCAGCGGTTGCAAGGGAAAGTCTGGTCTGGGTTCGCGGCTGCAGTGTCGTGGTTCTTCCTCCTTCTGCGTTTGTCCTCAAGGCTGGCCCTGCGGTTGTTTTCGAAGGAGAAGACAGCTTGGTGGATGGTGCGTCGCCAGGTCTCTCGATCAGCGGCTACTGCGGACCACTGGCGATGGTCAATGTGACAGGCACCGAGAGCTTTCTTCAAGGAGTCTTTGTATCTCTTCTTGGGTGCTCCTCTGTCACGGTGGCCAGTGGACAGTTCGCCATACAGCGCGATCTTGGGCAGGCGGTGGTCCTCCATCCTGGACACGTGCCCTGCCCAACGTAGCTGGGTCTTTAGCAGCACTGCCTCGATGCTGATAGTCTTTGCCTGCTCCAGGACCTCGACATTTGTGATGTAGTCACTCCAGTGGATGCTGAGGATGGTGCGAAGGCAGCGCTGGTGGAAGCGATCAAGCAGTCGTATGTGGTGCCGGTAGGTGACCCAGGTTTCGGAGCCATACAACAGGGTGGGCAGTACAACAGCTCTGTACACGCTGATCTTTGTGTCTTTCTTCAGGTGTTTGTTGTTCCACACTCTCTTGTACAGCCTGCCGAATGCGCTGTTTGCCTTTGCAAGTCTGTTGTCGATCTCCTTGTCGATCTTGGCGTCAGACGAGATGGTGCAGCCTAGGTAGCTGAACTGGTGGACCGACTTCAGCTCTGTCTCACCGATGTTGATGTGAGGAGCGTGGAATTCTTCCTGTGGGGCAGGCTGGTGGAGAACTTCCGTCTTTTTCAGACTGACTTCTAGGCCGAAGAGCTGCGCAGCCTCTGCGAAGCAGGACGTTATACGCTGCAGGGCCGCTTCTGTATGGGCGACGAGGGCAGCATCGTCGGCAAACAGAAGCTCTCTGATGAGTTGCTCCAGTGTCTTGGTGTGGGCCTGTAGCCGCCTCAGGTTGAATAGGCTGCCATCAGTGCGGTATCTGATGAAGATACCGTCGTTGTCGCCAAGATCTTCAGTGGCCTGTTGGAGCATCATGCTGAAGAAGATCGTGAAGAGGGTCGGCGCGAGGACACAACCTTGTTTCACTCCATTTCCAATTGGGAAGGGCTCCGAAAGGTCGTTGCTGTGTCTGACCTGTCCACGCTGTTCCTCATGTAGTTGGATGACCATGCTGAGGAATTTTGGGGGGCATCCTAGACGTTTCATGATCTCCCACAGACCTTTTCTGCTCACGGTGTCGAAAGCTTTCGTGAGATCGACGAATGTCGCATACAGTCCTTTGTTCTGTTCCCGACATTTTTCTTGTAGCTGTCTGAGAACGAAGACCATGTCAGTGGTGCCTCTGTTGGCTCTAAAGCCACACTGACTCTCTGGGAGATGTTCTTCGGCGATAGTAGGCACCAGCCGATTTAGGAGGACTCTGGCGAGGATCTTGCCTGCGATGGAGAGCAGAGTTATCCCCCTGTAGTTGGAGCAGTCCGACTTTTCTCCCTTGTTTTTATACAGGGTGATGATGACTGCGTCACGGAGGTCCTGTGGTAGTTTGCCTTGCTCCCAGCAGCAGACAAAGAGGTTGTGGAGTTTGGAGTGTAGTGCTGGGCCTCCATTCTTCCACGCCTCCGGTGGAATTCCGTCAACCCCTGCTGCCTTGCCACATTTCAGCTGTTCAATGGCCTCGACAGTCTCTTCTAGGGTTGGTAGCTCGTCCAGTTGTAATTTCACTGGCTGTTGTGGGATGCGGAGAATTGCCGAGTCTTGAACCGTGCGGTTGGCGCTGAAGAGGACCTGGAAATGTTCCGACCACCTGTTCAGGATCGACGTCTTGTCTGTGAAGAGCGCCTGGCCGTCTGCGCTGCGCAAAGGACTCTGGACCTGGTATGAGGGACCGTACACCGCCTTCAAGGCTTCGTATAAGCCCCGGTAGTCACCAGTGTCTGCACAAAGCTGAGCCCTCTCTGCCAGGTTGGTCCACCACTCATTTTGAATCTCACGAAGCTTGCGCTGGAGGTTGCTGCATATGAGCCGGAAGGTTGCTTTCTTCACCGGACAAGACGGTTGTGCAAGGTGAGCCTGGTGGGCTGATCTCTTCTTCGCCAGCAATTCTTGGATCTCCTGGTTGTTTTCGTCAAACCAGTCCTTGTTCTTTTTCGACGAGAACCCTAGGACTTCTTCAGAGGACTGCAGGATGGCTGATTTCAGCTGTGCCCATAGTGCTTCTGGAGAGGGGTCTGTGGGGCAACTGGGGTCTTCAAGTTTGTCCTGAAGCTTCGCCTGGAATTCAGCTTTCACTTCAGCTGACTGAAAGTTGCCGACCTGGAATTTCTTCCTAGGAGCTCCTCCTTTCTTTGGTTTGGGCTTGAAGTGGAGCCTGAGCTTGCTGCGGACGAGGCGGTGGTCAGTATGACACTCCGCGCTGGGCATCACTCGGGTGTGTAGGACGTCTCGTACGTCTCTCTGGCGCATCAGGATGTAATCAATGAGGTGCCAATGTTTGGACCGAGGATGCATCCACGTTGTCTTCAGGCTGTCCTTCTGCTGGAAAATGGTGTTGGTGATGGTAAACTGCTGCTCTGCACAGAACTCGAGAAGAAGGCGCCCATTGTCGTTGCAATTACCAACGCCATGCTTGCCAAGGACTCCTTTCCAGGCTTCTGAATCTTGGCCAACTCTGGCATTGAAGTCGCCAAGGATGATGACCTTGTCGTCAGCAGGGGTGTTCTGAACAAGGTTGCGCAGATCAGTGTAAAACTTGACCTTTTCTGTGGGGTCCGCTTGGAGGGTTGGAGCGTACACGCTGAACAGAGTGGCATGCTGTTTGTTCCGTAGTGGGAGGCGCATGGACATAATTCGGTCTGAGTGTCCTGTTGGCAGGTTTTCAAGCTTGGAGGCAATGGTGCTCCTGACCATAAAGCCTACGCCATAGAGGCGTCTCTCGGTCTCTGGCTTGCCTGACCAGTAGAGCAGAAAGAAAAAAAAAGAAAGGGCAGGCAGAATATAAGGAAGAAGAAGAAGAAAAAAAAGAAAGACAGAGAGTGAGGGAAGACCAGACAGAGAGAGAGTAGACAACTACTACTGAGAACTACATGTGGGGAGGGGAAGAGACTGACAGACAGGAAGATGAGACAGACACAGGGTTAGACAGACATAGGGGACGGACAGACACAGGGTTAGACAGACATGGGGGACAGACAGACAGACAGACACAGACAGACATAGGGGACAGACAGACAGACAGACACAGACAGACATAGGGGACAGACAGACACAAGGTTAGACAGACATAGGGGACAGACAGACAGACAGACACAGACAGACATAGGGGACAGACAGACACAGGGTTAGACAGACATAGGGGACAGAGAGACAGACAGACACAGACAGACATAGGGGACAGACAGACAGACAGACAGACATAGGGGACAGACAGACACAGGGTTAGACAGACATAGGGGACAGACAGACAGACACAGACAGACATAGGGGACAGACAGACAGACAGACACAGACAGACATAGGGGACAGACAGACACAGGGTTAGACAGACATAGGGGACAGAGAGACACAAGGTTAGACATAGGGGACAGACAGACAGACAGACATAGGGGACAGACAGACATAGGGTTAGACAGACAGACACAGGGTTTGACAGACATAGGGGATAGACAGACACAGGGTTTGACAGACATAGGGGACAGACAGACATAGGGTTAGACAGACATAGGGGACAGAGAGACAGACAGACTGACTTGACCCAAACCAGCTCACCATTCATGACAGGCGGCATGTCCCCCGGTCCCATAGGCATTGGTCCCTCAGGGCCTCCCATGAACTGTCGGCAAACATCAAGTCCTCATCCTTTACAACTTGTTCACTTTCCGTTCATCTCCCCCTTCTCTCTCTCTCTCTCGTGCGTGCGTGTGTGAGTGTGCAAGCTAGTGTGCAAGCTTGTGTGTGTGTGTGTGTGTGCATGTTGAGCGGAAGCGTGTGTGTGCTTGCATACCCTCATGTCACATCGTCAAACATCACTTAAAGTGGAGAGACATTTAACTGAAGACTACTAGTACTACTATACTTGTAAACATGTCAGCAAGGGAGCAAGCCCCACATACACAAAGTGGTGTTAAAATAAAAGACACTTTAATCAAACAGAAGACAAAAAAGAACAAGTGTTTATAAATGGTAGAAGGAGTAGTAATTAAGAAAGCAATTTCCATGACCTGACATACAGGCCCTGCTCATGGCAATGAGCTCCACCATGAAGATGTGGACCACACAGTTGAGTGTCATGCACTTTCAAATACCTCAGTCACCCACACACACACACACACAAAAAAAAGGTCACTGTGTACACAATGTGGGACAGATTTTTTTTTTTTTTTTCAAAAATCATTTCTAAAAATGTATTTGCAGTTGCAGTCACCCCCCCCCCCACCACCACCCCCCTGTTCATAGCACAAAGCTTCTCCCTTCTCTTAGCTTTTAAAAATTATCATCTTTCAATTTACCTAGTTTTAATTCTTTCTTTTAAACACAACAAGAGTGATGAACTGTGAGACACAGTCAGACAGAGAGAGGAGAGAGAGAAAGAGGGAGATGGAGAGACAGAGAGAGATGGATAGACAGACAGAGACAGAGAGGGGGGACAGAGACAGAGAGGACACAGAAAGAGAGACACAGAGAGAGAGGAAGACAGCCATGAGAGAGAGAGACACAGAGAGAGAGAGGAAGAAAGACACACACACACACACACACACAGAAGAGCCACAGACCAGACCCCCACCCCGACACGGCTGAAGGGAGGAGACAGGAAGATGACAGGGGCAACAGGCCTGGCACTAACCAACCAACCAACTGAGAACTCACCCCTGGTCCTGGCATGCCTGGCATTCCTGGGGGACCTCCTCCCCCTGGCTTCATCATGTACATGGCCTCTCCAGACCCCGTCGAGTCTGTAACACACACGTCACTCCATGTCACCCACCATCCCAGGCGCAATAGCCGAGTGGTTAGAGCATTGGACTTTCAATCTGAGGGTCTGGAGTTCGAATCTCCTTAACAACGCCTCGTGGGTAAAGGGTGGAGATTTTTCCGATCTCCCAGGTCAACATACGTGCAGACCTGAACCCCCTTCGTGAGTATATGCATGCAGATCAAATACACACATTAAAAATCTATGTCAGCGTTCGGTGGATTATGGAAACAAGAACATACCCAGCATGCACACACCCCAAAAAAGGAGTATGGCTGCCTACATGGCTGGGTTATGAAACAAAATGGTCATACACATAAAATGATACGTCTGTGTTAGTTTGTATGTATGCGTGCCAGAAATCTGACTGAATGACACAGGAAACGAATGACAAGCGCCCAATGGCAGCCATCAGCAGGCTCTACTCAGGTAGGCAGCCTGTTGTGCAAATGACTGTTTGTAAAGCGCATACAGCTTGGTCTCCGACTGAGGACAGGTGCTAAATAAGTATCCATCAGTATCCATATCATTCATTCATCCCCAGCTTTCCCCACAATGCAGCAGCCATCTTCAGGATGTGTGTTCATACTGCCCACATGGCTACCATCCATCCACAGGATGTGTGTTCATACTGCCCACATGGCTACCATCCATCCACAGGATGTGTGTTCATACTGCCCCCATGGCTACCATCCATCCACAGGATGTGTGTTCATACTGCCCACATGACTACCATCCATCCACAGGATGTGCGTTCATACTGCCCCCATGGCTACCATCCATCCACAGGATGTGTGTTCATACTGCCCACATGGCTACCATCCATCCACAGGATGTGTGTTCATACTGCCCACATGGCTACCATCCATCCACAGGATGTGTGTTCATACTGCCCACATGGCTACCATCCATCCACAGGATGTGTTCATACTGCCCCCATGGCTACCATCCATCCACAGGATGTGTGTTCATACTGCCCACATGGCTACCATCCATCCACAGGATGTGTGTTCATACTGCCCCCATGGCTACCATCCATCCACAGGATGTGTGTTCATACTGCCCACATGGCTACCATCCATCCACAGGATGTGTGTTCATACTGCCCACATGACTACCATCCATCCACAGGATGTGTGTTCATACTGCCCACATGACTACCATCCATCCACAGGATGTGTGTTCATACTGCCCACATGGCTACCATCCATCCACAGGATGTGTTCATACTGCCCACATGGCTACCATCCACCACAGGATGTGTGTTCATACTGCCCACATGGCTACCATCCATCCACAGGATGTGTGTTCATCCTGCCCACATGGCTACCATCCATCCACAGGATGTGTGTTCATACTGCCCACATGGCTACCATCCATCCACAGGATGTGTGTTCATACTGCCCCCATGGCTACCATCCATCCACAGGATGTGTGTTCATACTGCCCACATGGCTACCATCCATCCACAGGATGTGTGTTCATCCTGCCCACATGGCTACCATCCATCCACAGGATGTGTGTTCATACTGCCCACATGACTACCATCCATGCACAGGATGTGTGTTCATACTGCCCACATTACTAAGAAATCATACACAAAAGGAGAAATTTGGGGTAAAGGGGGAGAGAGGGGGGGCTGCAAAGCAATACATGACGGAAAAGACAAGCAGGCAGACACGAAATCAAAGGAACAACTTAAGATCAGAGTTTGTGAGAGCAGTTTCCAGATGCAGACCTAATGGTAACGAAGGTTAGTAACTCTGGCCAGCCACCTTTTCAACTGGTCACTTTACTCCCTTGTGGAGCACGAGACATTGAAAAGAAAAAAGAAAAAAAGAAGAAGGTTAATTCTACTTATAACTTAAGGTGAAAATTAATCGAGTATGCATATACATATATATACATACATATATATATATCTGTATTCCACCTTTTCATACAAGTTCTTCAGTGCGTGTAACATGACGTGGGGGCATGTACCTTCATCCAATGTGCATGTTTATTCCAGTTATAGTTATAGCACCAGTCACTGTAGCAGCAGGGTGAGCAATGGTATCATTAACAATAATCATGCAGAGGCAGCAGGACAAGAAGTAGAAATTTAAAAAAAACACCAAACAAACAATCATCGAAAAGCTAACATCACCACCATCATCTGATATCAATATCTGACATCATTAGAACAACAGACTTCCTTTTGCAGGTCGAACCAAACAAAATTCAATACTTTTTCCGTACCAGACTGAACATTATCCACATCAAACACAAACTGAATTAACAAACCAAATAAAACCACCACAACAAAAATTGTCTGCTACAATGCTGATGAAAGAGATCAATTTTCATCGCTTTTCGTTTCCTTCCATTGTCTGTGTAATGTTTATATGAATTCAGCTCTTGGCTGATTGGAACCAGTCAAAGTTTTTTTCCCAAAAAACACTTTTCCAGACACTGAGGGGCAGAAAATGGAAAATGTCCCCCCTCACCCACCCCCCACCCCCAAACTTTTCCAGCCCTGAAAAAGGTTCTCTTGCTTTTCCAAGACTTCCATGACTGAACAAAATCTGACAGCATGCTGCAAAACAGCAACTGTTCAATGGCAGCCGTCAAAACTTTCCATTACAACACTGCCTCTGAAGATGTAAGACAACAGGTATCTTCTTCTTCGTTCGTGGGCTGCAACTCCCATGTTCACTCATATGTACGAGTGGGCTTTTACGTGTATGACTGTTTACCCTGCCATATGGCAGCCATACTGTTTTTGGGCATGTGCATGTAGGTATGTTCTTGTTTTCGTAACCTACTGAACACTGACATGGATTACAGGATCTTTAACGTGCACATCTGATCTTCTGCTTGCGTATACGCATGAAGGGGTTTCAGGCACAAGCAGGTCTGCACATATGCTGACCTGGGAGATTGGAAAAATCTCCACTCTTTACCCACCAGCCACTGTCACTGATCAAGATTCGAACCCGGGACCCTCAGATTGAAAGTTCAATGCTTTAACCACTAGGCTATTGTGCCCATCAGACAACATGTTATGATATATGAAACTGGTGATGAGAATGAATAAATAAATGAATGAATGTGTGCGTGCGTATGAATAAGAGAGAGAGCGAGCGAGTTGTGTGTGTGTGTGTGTGTGTGTTTGTGTGTGTGTGCTTGCGCATGCTTGCATGTGTGTGTACATTCGCAAAGGTCTAATAATTAATTAAAAGATATGATGCGTTAAGAAAAAAACACACACAAAAAAAACCACTATAATAAGCCACATCACTGTTGTATATCTATGCCTGTTATATATAACACACATCATATATAACACATATCTCAGTTTCATGCAAAGAACCACCACCACCACCACCACCACCACCCCATGCACACAAACAATCCTTGTTTTCAAACCATCATTTCAGTCAAGCCCTCGACACCAAGCACAGAACACAGCACACACTGTCAGAACTGCAGACACAAAAGAACTAAGGAGAATGGGGAGAGATGCCCTGGGAAGAGCGGTGGGGTGAAGGGTGAGGGGGAGAGGGAGGGGGTGGGTTTCCCAAGAAACTCAGGAACACCAGAGGAGAAGAGACATCATTTGAATAACAAATAAACTGAAAAGTAAAAAAACTAAACTAAAATTTTTAAAAAGTGTAAAATAAAACAAAAACAACCAGCAAAATAGATTAAAATAATAGTTCAAAATACAACAAAAGCCAAAAACATTTCAAAACAGGGTAAATTTGAAAATGTGAAATGATGGGAAAAATGCATTTAGTAGTTACTTTTTGTTTTGTTTGTGTGTGTGTGTGTGTGTGTGTGTGTGTGTGTTTGTTTGTTTGTTTTGTTGTTTTGTTTTTGTTTTTTTGTGGTTGGTGTGGGTTTTTTTTTGTCAGAAATGTAAAGAAAAAACTCAAACTAAAAAATCAGGCACCAGAAATGGAGAAAAAGAAAGAGTGGAAGGGAATGGGTAGGTAAATAACAAGGTATGTCCACAAAAAAACAAACATAACACCTCTGACATAAAAAATAAGAAACAAAAAACCAAAACTTTAACATAAACCAAACCTTACAATAAAATTATGAATATCAAGATAAACAACCAACCCAAAAAATAAAACAAACCATAGTGCAATAAAATCATGAAACATCCAACCAAAAAAATAAAAACAAAACAAACCATAATGCAATAATAAAATCATGAAAATCAAGATTAACATCTAACCAAAAAAACCAAACCAACCCCCCCCAAAAAAAACAGAAAGAAAAGGAGAACAAAAAAAAATAAAATAAAATAAAATAATAATAATATTACTTAACAAAGGAAGAGGATTTTTTTTTTTTTTTTTTTTTTAAACGAACGAAAAGCAGGAGTAAAGTAAATAAAAAGTGGTTTACTTGGTCTGGACAAGTCTCGATGAAGGCCAGGCCATACCATACCAGCCTGAGCCTGAGACAAAGGGTCTGTGGATGGGTCGTAGAGCAGACAGACACAAGGGACAGAGACAGAAAAAAGACCGGAAAATGAAACCAAACTTTGTGTAACAATAATATCATCATCATCATCATCACACACACACACACACACACATAAATGTACAGACATATCAATATATTTCAACAAACACAAAGTATATATCTTAAAATAAAATTAAAATTAAAAAAAAAGAGAGAGAGAGATAGAGAGACAGAGAAAGGAGGGGGGGGGGTGGGGGGGGGGGAAGAGATGGTATATAAAATAAGCTGAGAGACTAAACAGTGCTAACACAAAAGAAATCAAGCATTGGAAATGGTACATATGAGGCTGAGAGAGAGAGAGAGAGAGAGAGAGAGAGAGAGAGAGAGAGAGAGAGAGAGAGAGAGAGAGAGAAAAGAGAGTGTTAGCTTAGCACACAAATACTGAAGTAGGTATTTATAAGTGCATTTCATGAAATTTCACAGGGCTGCAACTGACTCAGCGGTCAAAACATAGATGTCAAGTTCATTTACTTTGAGAAAATGGACAAAGCTTTTACAACAGCAACAAAAAAAAGATTAATAAAAAAAATTTAAAAAACAAATAAATAAATGAAGGGAAAAAGGTGCACCAAAACAGATCTCATCTACTGTTTTACGACCAAATTCCCTTCTTTATATTCAGTTCTGGTGTTGTGTATTTCACAATAAAAACAGTGAACAGTTCAATAAACAAAAAACCTCAAAACAAAATATGAAGACAAATTGGTGGATGAAATGCTGTAAGCTGTGAATCAATGCTTTCTTGAAATATTATGAAATTTTATCCAGGGTAATTTAAACCCATCACATTTATGCTGGGAACCAGTCAACATATGAACTGCACAGCCAATGTGTGCAGTTTTCATTCCCTTCATTTTCAGTTGCATTTTACATAAGTGTTCCACCACACAGTCTCATCACTAACAAAACAAATTTGCATACCAGAAAAGATATATATACAGCAACCTTTCAATTTGGTATTTAAAAGAGCCAAAAACAAACAAACAAACAAAAATAATAATCTAGATGCCATTGCAACCCTGTGAAAACACAAAAAGATCCATGAAACAAATGTCCACGTCAATTTGTGGTGTTATGTACACCCACATGCAAATACAGCACATTTTTTGCAAGAAAAACAAAATCCACAAAACAGATGTCCACAAAAACGTGAACACACGAAAGACTTCTAAATGAAAAACGATATAAGAGTTATCACAAAAGCGATGACTCAAAAGTCAAATGAAATAAGAAAGAATGGAGTAAAAGACAAAGATAAAACAAACAGAACAAAGGGAAACTTAGAATGAAGTTAAGGAAACAATGAAATAAACAGTGGAAAGGAAAACTTAGAATGGAGTTAAGGAAACAATGAAATAAACAGTGGAAAGGAAAACTTAGAATGGAGTTAAGAAAAAGATTTAACAAACAGAACAAAGTAAAACTTAGAATGAAGTTAAAAAAAAGATAAAACACAAAAGAAAACTTAGAATGAAGTTAAGAACAAGATCTAGCAAACAATACAAAGAAAAAAACTTAGAATGATGTTAAGAACAAGATATAGCAAACAGTACAAAGAAAAAAACTTAGGATGAAGTTAAGAACAAGATATAGCAAACAGTACAAAGAAAAAGACTTAGGATGATGTTAAAAACAAGATATAGCAAACAGTACAAAGAAAAAATTTAGGATGAAGTCAAGAACAAGATATAGCAAACAGTAGAAAGGAAAACTTGCCAAGAAACCAAAGCTCAGAAAACCGACACTAACACCACAGTCCATCTGATATCAAGTCCAAACGCACACACTGCTACAAAACACTGCCCGGTATTGCGACACCACACACCTTCAAGTAATACTAATTGCCCGAACACAATCGTGAATGAAAAGCGCCACTAACATAGAAAGTACTTGAAAAAAAACAAAGAGCAAAACAGTGAAGATAGATGATGGTAATGACAAAGAAAAGGGGTCGTAGAAGAAAACCAAAAGAAGAAAAAACCATAGAGAAGCTTTCAGTTCAGGTTTCTACATCTTTTTTTTTTTTCTTTTTTTTTCTTTCTTTTTTTTTTTTTAAGAAGTCTTCCAGAGACTTTGAACATAAACTTCCCTCAACATTAAAGATGCTGAAAGCTCAAGTTAACCAAGAAGTCGTGCCTTTCATCCCACCACCCACGTCTCCCTACCACTCCCGTTTTCTATGGTCTTGTCTTTCAATAAGGAACATTTAAAGTCAACCTGCCTCATAACACCCTATACCTAGCAGCATGATTGCTGGCCTTCCCAATGTACTGCTGCATCAGCATCTTCAACACCTACATTTAAATCACACAATATTTTAATGACTGATCAAACTGGCATTTGACTGACTCGTCATTTAAGGATGTTATACCTATTCTCAGTCACCGATTAAACAAAATTCCTCCTACCTATTCTCATGTTTATTCATTTACACAACTATGTGGAAATTCCATATTTCTTTAACCAAAACTTCAGATATAGAAAGAAGGGGAGAGAGAGGGAGGGAAGGAGGGAGGGAGAGTGAAAGAGAAAGACTGAGAAAGAAAGGAGGAGGGAGGGAGGGAGAAAGCAAGACCAAAAATCTGAGTGCATACAAAAAAAGAGAGAGAGGGAGAGAGAGAGAGAGAGAGAGGGAGAGAAACCAGAAAGACAAACAGAAGAGAAACGAAAGAAGAATAGTACCAACAATACAGAGGGAGGGAGAAAGAGAGACAAGAGGGACAGACAGACAGACAAGAGAAACGAAAGAAGAGAGAAGAACAGAGATCAACAAGAGACAGACAGACAGACAGACAAGAGAAAGAAGCAAGGAGAGAGGAGGAAGGTACCATGAAACGCAGGGCTGAAGGAGGTGGGCGTTCTGCTGGGCTCACCCTGGGGGCTGGGCATGATCCCGGGGGTTCCCGGCGTGCCTCCTGCCACGGGGGGACCTGCTGCAAACTCCTGGAACCAGTTCCAGTTTCACTTTTCAGTACATGTCACAGTCGATTTCTTCTTCAGAATTTTGCCAGAGGACATCACTTTTGTTGCCATGGCTTCTTGTTCAGTGTGCCAAGTGCATGCTGCACGCGGGACCTTGTTTTATGGCTTCATCTGAATGACACGGTGCAATAGGAGGGAAATGATAGCAACTTTTGTCAATGCGAATAATAGCATCTTTTGTCAATGTGAATGATAGCATCTTATGTCAATGTGAATGATAGCATCGTTTGTCAATGTGAATGATAGCAACTAATGTCAATGTGAATGATAACTTTTGTCAATGTGAATGACAGCATCTTATGTCAATGTGAATGATAGCATCGTTTGTGAATGTGAAGATTCTAAACTTCTAATTCACATCAAGAGTGTGGGGAATGTTAGTAATTCTTTTTTTTCTTCGGTGGGGATGGTTTTTTGGGTTTTTTCAAATGACAAATAGCAAACATGGTGATATTTTTTTTAAATGACAAATAACAAACCCATCAACACGTTTTCATGTCAGACCAGTACAAACGTACTAAGCATTTGTTTGTAAGTTTGCATCATTAACAAAGACAAGATGTATTTGGTGACGAGTGAGAAGGTGGAAAGAGGGCAAGAGGGAAGGGGTTAAAAAAAGGACAGATTCTCTCCACCTCTCTCTGTCTCTGTCTAATGATGCTTACACTGTAGTTTCCTGGTGATGCAGATGAATACGCAGGCATCTGTAAAAGAAAGAAAAAAAAAAGAAGCAAAATCAAAGATTCATCCACAAAGTTTTTATCGGTTTCAGTGTGGAAGCAAGTGTGTGTGTGTGTGTGTGTGTGTGTGTGTGTGTGTGTGTGTGTGTGTGTGTGTGTGTGTGTGTTGAATATGTGTGAGTGTTGAATGGAGAAGAGAGAGTGAGAGCGTAAGAAATAAAGGAAATATAGAGACAGAGAGAGACTGACGCTTTGATATTTTATTGTCATTACCTGCATAGGTGAGAGAGAGAGAGAGAGAGAGAGAGAGAGAGAGAGAGAGAAATGAATGAACCTTTATTATTAATAGTTACACTGACCCTTAAAAACGCCCATAGCATAAAGGATATCTATTAATGAGAGAGCGACACACACACACACACACACACAGACGGAGACAGAGACAGGGAGAGAGGAAGGGGAGAGAAGAGACAGACGAAGAAATAACCAGCACAGGATGGCACCCATCCATACCCACAAGACAGAGAGAGGCAGACAGACAGACAGACAGACAGACAGGGAGAGAAGAGACAGACGAAGAAATAACCAGCACAGGATGGCACCCATCCATACCGATGAGGACGTGGGTGGCCATGGACCTCGTGTTCCTGGCTGTCCGGGGCCGGGGGCTCCTGGTCCTCCTGGCCTGTACAGCATACATCACACCATACATCACGCCATACATCACACCATACACATCACACCATACCATACATCACGCCATACAGTGATACACAGCACACCATACCATACATCACACCATACACCCCCCCACCATACACACCACACCATACACACCACACCACACCATACACCCCCCCCCACCATATATCACACCATACACACCACACCATACACCACATCAAACCACACCATACATACCACACCACACACATACCACATACACCACACCAAACACACCACACCACACACATACCACATGCACCACACCACACACACCACACCATACACATCACACCACACCACATCCACACCACACACACATCACATCCACACACACCACAAGTTAGTGTAAATATCACACACATCACATAATTTTTTTTTGTTTAATTTGTTATGTTCACCTTCACAAACACGCACACACACAAGTTAGTGCAAATACACACAACACACAAACACACACTTCAACAACATAGAGTGAACATAACACAGCAGGCAAACAAATCTGTCATCTCTCCCACCCCCCCCCCCCCCACCCCCCCTCCCTCACCCCACCCCCACTCAGACCATTCTCCCTCAATCAAGCTCAGCACACACCCGGCCCACACACACACGACACTGTATCAATACGTCAGTGTCAAATTCCAGTCTCCCCAAAATTACCTTCAACACGCAACCCACTTTATTATCACAGCACAGATGAATTTCACAGCCAACACTGGGGCTGTCTGGCAACTACTACTATCCATCTACCCATCCACAGCAGAGAGGGGGTGGGGGGGGGGGGGGGAGGGGGTAAGGGGACATTATCCTGTCCTGCGGAACAGCCAAAGACCAGAAAACCTGGCACATCTCCCGTTCCCCCTGGTGCTTGTGATGCAGCCATCAATATCATTTCAGGGTAAAAAAACAAAAACAAGTAAAATTGCAGCAAAAAACAAAACAAACAAAAAATAAAGAAAATGAAGCATGCCTCTGCTGAGGAATTATGGCATTATACGGATGAAGAGAGGGGTTAAACTTGAACAAAGATAAGGAGACAACAATCTTTTAAAGCCTCTCAAGATGTACGACGACACTACAAAAACTGAAATTAATAAATCAACTTCAGGTGGTTTGCACTGTAATCAACAAAACACTTCAACACTTTTCTTTTAAACCAAGATGAACACACACACACACACACACACTAACACACTAAAATAAAACACACTAAAACAAAACAAGATCTTGAGTTCACAAAACAGGCATTGTCAGAACACTACAAATGAGGTCAGTAACCCCCCCCCCACACACACACACACACACCCTCCTCCCCCACACCTATCATTTCTTTCCTCGCTGTCACACCTTCCACTGTCAAGCCCTGGACCCAGTGGACAGCACTTCACTGCCCTGATGGCTGTCAAAAGGGCTATGGGCCTTTCTTTAGTTTTCCTCTAGTTTCGATTTCTCAAGGAGGCATCACTGCGTTCAGGCAAATCCATATACGCTACACCACATCTGCTAGGCAGATGCCTGACAAGCAGCATAACCCAACACGCTTACTCAGGCCCAGAGTGCATGCATATATATATATATTTGTGTACCTATCAGAGTGGATTTCTTCTACAGAATTTTGCCAGAGGACAACGACGGGCGCAATAGCCGAGTGGTTAAATCATTGGACCATCAATCTGAGGGTCCCAGGTTCGAATCACGGTGACGGCGCCTGCTGGGTAAAGGGTGGAGATTTTTAAGATCTCCCAGGTCAACATATGTGCAGACCTGCTAGTGCCTGAACCCCCTTCGTGTGTATATACAAGCAGAAGATCAAATACGCACGTTAAAGATCCTGTAATCCATGTCAGCGTTCGGTGGGTTATGGAAACAAGAACATACCCAGCATGCACACCCCCGAAAACGGAGTATGGCTGCCTACATGGCGGGGTAAAAAACAGTCATACACGTAAAAGCCCACTCGTGTGCATACGAGTGAACGCTGAAGAAGAAGAAGAAGCCAGAGGACAACACTCTTGTTGCCATGTCTTTTTCAGCGTGCCGAGTGCCCGACAGACCTCGGTTTATCGTCTCATCCCAATGACTGGACGCTCTGTCTGATTTTCCAAACTAGGGAGAAAGGGCGAGCGCAGGATTCAAACCCAGACCCTGAAGGACACTGTACTGGCAGAAAAGCGTCTTCCACTCACATGGACATGGGGGGCATGGCGCCAGGCCCGGGGCCCATGCTGGTGTTGGGGGGCGGCCCCCGGGGGCCCCATGCTGTAGTTCTGCAGGGAGTCGTAGGGGTTCATGGGGCCCGGCATGCGTGCCCCTGGGTGACCCATACGCTGCATGGGGCTCATGCCTGGGTGACCTGCACACACACACACAGGGACGCTCACTTCAAGGATTCAGTCCTAGAAAACTGTTCAACTTGTCACCTGGTACATTAATAAATAAACTGAAAGAAGACAAAACAAAATAAATCAACAATTATAACAACCTAGACCGGCAAAAATTATCTTGCAGGGATCCCAGCAAACGGTCAGTCCCATTTTGTAACAGAGCAAACAGAATAAATATTAGTAACCCAGACTGGCAAAACGTGTCTCACATGGGTTCTCTCAAAACCCTTCACTCTGCCACCCCAACACCCATTCACACAGTATCTGTTCAATGACCATGACAATGGAAAGACACAGAGAGAGAGAGGGGGGGGGGGGGGGGGGGAAGGGTGAGAGAGAGAGCGAACAGAGGGGGGTGAGGGGAGGTTGAGACAGCTAGAGAATGAGAGAAAGATAAAGAGAACATGTGCATGCATATTCTAATGAAGTGTATTCACACTGAAACCTTTGACTGAAGGACAGAAAAGCCAGACCAGCACACACAGAGACCGACACAGGAGGCAGCTGGACAGTGACTGGAGAAGGGGAGCAGAGAAGGAAAGACAAAGGAGAAGACAGAACAGAAAACAGAAGAGACAATCCAAAACATATGCATTATACATCCTTCAAAGTTCAAGCCCTAATTTATGGCTTGAAGGATGTATAATGTATATATATTTGTTTTTCATTTTCTCTTCTCTCCTGTTTTCTCTTCTGTGATAATATATCTTTACTGGAAAAAAAAGAAAAAAAAAAAAAGAACCCCCACCTCATCATAAGTGGCTCCCCACGAAGAAGAGAAACCCCTCCCTCCCCCTCTCCTTTCCCCCGCCCCCCTCTCCCCACACACATATTCCCTCCCGTGTGTCCCTTGCTTACGATATAAAGGGAAGGGGGGCTGTAGGCGGGAGGGGGGGGGAGAGAAAAGGGGGATTATATTCAGTTGAGAGGCACAAAGGACAGGATTGCATGACGCCCCATGCATTATGGCCCACCCTGCGGAGTCTGGGCAGAGACACCATAGATAAAAAGAGGCCCTCTTGTTGATTTACATAAGGGATAATGCCATCCGTCTACATTACAAACCTTATCTCTGGCTGGATTTCCATGACACTGGAGGGTGTTGTGTGTGCAGTCATTGTGGGGGTCGGGCAGGGGCAGGGGCGGGGGTGGGGGTGGGGCCCATGTGCACGTTTATGTTTGCACAGATGCATGCATGTTTGTGCGCAAGCACATGTGTGTGTGCAAGTGCACTCGTGCGTTAGCGTTTGTGTGCATGCGTGTGCTTGGGTGCATGATTGTGTGTGTGTGTGTGTGTGTGTGTGTGTGTGAAGAGAGAGGGAGAGAGAGAGTGCATGGGTGCATGTTTGAGAGTGTGTGTTAGTAAGAGAGAAATAGACAGACAGACAGACAGACCGGGAGACAGACAGACAGAGAGTTCTTTCCACCTCACACCACCTGTCCACCTGTATTTTTCTCCCTAGCTTTCAGACAGGAGAAAGTGTGTCTGGGAACGGCAGCAGTTTTATGGGGTTGTATTTGTCAGGAGATTGCTGTGAACAGCTCCGCCGTTTGAGAACCTTTAACACTCTCATGGAATATGAGCTCCCTTGTTTTGAAGCGGTGAATGTGTGCTTTGGACAGATCCTGGTCCACTGAGATTCTTTTCAATTGTGAGTTGGGTATAGAGACAGCCTGTTCAGACCTAGCTCTGTGTGAATGAATAGCACATGTATAAGGACTACAGTATTTATGAGTGCTGGGTTCAAGTCCATTATATGTGCATTGTTGTGTGAGTGTGTGTGTGTGTGTGAACGCATTATGCGAGCGTACAGAGAGAAGGAAGGACACATTTTCTTCTTTTGTTTTTTTCACTCTCATTGTTTTTCTCATTATCCCACCAATCTTTCTTCTTTTTTTTCCCCAAACACAACTTTATGACATGAACACACACACACACACACACACACACACACAGTGCCCCAGGTTGTCCAAAACCTTCCACAGTGATGCAGAGTTACTGCCAGTGATGACACCAAGGAATGTCTCCACACTACTAAACACTATAGTATACTGCACTGATTCTGACCACGGGGCCCTTAAAATACCCTCTTCCCATTTCTCATCTGCAACATCTACATCTTTCCGTTTCCCAGCACTGAAGCAATCATCTCCAGCTTTACCCTGTTAAGGGGGGAATTCTGCCTCAGGTAATCCTGGAGAATGAAATGACAGTTATTTACTGACTGCTGGGTGGGGGTAAGGAGGGGGAGGGGGGGCTGATAAAGGGCAACGGAAGGCAGAAATGGAAGGTGGGAAGGGGGGGGGGGAGAAGAGAGGAGGGAACATGTAAAGAGGGAAGGTGTGCTGGGGGGGGGGGGGGGGTGATGGGGTAGGAGATATGCACATGAAGGAATAGGGGGCAGGGGGGGGGGTGTGTTGCTGGGGGTGGTGGAGACTGAGGGAGGGGGGAGGAGGAGGAGGACAGAGAACACAAGAAGCACAGTCACAGTTACCTTCATACTGGAATTTGTCACTCTTATAGTCAAGCTCATGCTAAATATCCAATAATAAGTTGTTGTTTTTTTAATATAAAATTAATTAGCCATCTCAGAGAGACCTTCAATAGATAGCGGTGTGTGCTTTTGTGTGTCTGTGTGTGTGTGTGGGGGGGGGGGGGGGGTGAGAGAGAGAGGGAGGGATGGAGGGAGGGAGACACAGCCAGCCAGACAGAGAGACAGAAGCGGCAGAAGGGTACCCAAAGCACTCCAGGTTCCGTGGACACCGCTTCAAGCCCCTGGTGATTGTTTCACCACACTACGCCCCCCCCCCCCCTCCCACACACCACCACCTGCACTGAAGTGCCGACAGTCCAGCCACCCAACCCCCTCCCCCACTCACCCCCTTCCCCCACTCCCCTCACCCACTGTAGCCCCACTCCCCTTCACGTTGCCCAGGAACCAAGCCCGGCCCAGAAAAAAAAAGAAAAAAAAGACAGATTGGTTGTGCTGCTTTTTCACACCCCTCCCAAATACCTCTCTCCTTTCTTCCTTTGTACCACACCCACCTCCCCTAAATCTCCACCCTACCCCCATTCCCACTCAATCTAGTTCTTCTCAAGTCTGTCCCCCACCCACCCCTTCCACAGAGTTCCACCCTACCCACCCTCTCAAACAATCTATTTCTTCTTCCACCCTCTCAAACAATCTATCTCTTCTTGAGTCTGCCCCCCCCTTTCCCTCCCTCCCTCCCTCAAAAGCCACCAGTAATAGCCAGTTACTCTTGACGGAACAGACACGGATTTATCGTCTTTTATCACCCACTGCTAGCAACTTCTGGTCTTGTCTGCTGGGGTGACTGTTTGCCAACGGGTTTTTAAAGAGACATTCACCCATCATTGCTTACCTCGGTCAGTTTAATGAAATACAAACATTTTAACCACACACACACACACACACCAGAGTCCACTCACTGGCCGTTCCCATATACACATACATGCCTTTACTTCCCCAACCACCCTGTGTCATGTTCACCTTCAGTGACAGGTTATCCGATACTTACTATATACCACACAGGTTGACACACATTCACTCGCATTGACGAATAAATTTCACACACTTTACAGGACGATAAAGTGGCTTGTTACAGTCACACGACATGTCTTTACTTTTACTTTCAAGTTACTGTCCTCTCCATGCACACGAATACCGGGACTGGCATTCTGTCCTGGCTTTCTGAGGGGAAACGTGTCATGGCTGTCAATCACTGATTTCTGAGGGGAAACGTGTCATGGCTGTCAATCACTGATTTCTGAGGGGAAACGAGTCATGGCTGTCTATCACTGATTTCTGAGGGGAAACGTGTCATGGCTGTCAATCACTGATTTCTGAGGGGAAACGTGTCATGGCTGTCAATCACTGATTTCTGAGGGGAAACGTGTCATGCCTGTCTATCACTGATTTCTGAGGGGAAACGTGTCATGGCTGTCAATCACTGATTTCTGAGGGGAAACGTGTCATGGCTGTCTATCACTGATTTCTGAGGGGAAACGTGTCATGGCTGTCTATCACTGATTTCTGAGGGGAAACGTGTCATGGCTGTCAATCACTGATTTCTGAGGGGAAACGTGTCATGGCTATCACTGATTTCTGAGGGGAAACGTGACGTGGCTGTCTGTCATGGCTTTCTGAGGGGAAACGTGACGTGGCAGTCTGTCATGGCTTTCTGAGGGGAAACGTGACGTGGCTGTCTGTCATGGCTTTCTGAGGGGAAACGTGAAGTGGCATTCTGTCGTGGCTTTCTGAGGGGAACTGAGCTATTTCAGCAGTGATGCCCTTCTCCTACCACGTGTCAGCTGGAAGTCAACAACACCAAGTGCCAGCAAACTTGTGCCAGAACACGTCACTCCTGGAACTGCCTCTCCCAAACATGCTGCCCCCTCCCCACTCTCTCTCCCTCTCTCTTCTCTTCCCCTTCCTTCCCGAGCAATTCACTTTCAAAGGACAATCAGGTTATTTTTTACCTGAGGACCACACAGTTTCATTCATTTGGGTGGGGTGTGTTTAATCCTCAGGAGCCGGTGTAGCCTTTAAAACCACCTTGATGACATTTCTAATCACAGCCCAAAAGCCCACTTTCCAAACACGCCATCCAGGACAGACCCGGGAGTGGTGTGCCCATGAACTAACTGTGCCCTGAGGAAAGGTCCCTCTTCCTCCACAGCTGTGTAAAGGGTCTGATGGTGTCCCCCCCCCCCCTGCACCTCCCCCCCTCTCCCCTCTCCATTCTCCCTCCCCTTCTCTTCTCAATTAACTGTGTGCAATTAAACTGGGCCACTACTGGCTCAGGGTTTGGCTGGGGCTGATTTGGGGAGCCCTGGCCCTCCAGCTTTCCCACCTACCCCCCTCCCCCTCCTCAATGTCCTCCCCCTCCACTCTTGCATGTCTTTTATCTGCTCCAGTGCCGCAGAGAGGCAGGGGAAGGGTGGAACTCAAAAGTGAAAGTGTCTGATATAATGGGGGAGGGAGTAAAAACAAAAAGAAAGAAAAGCAGGGGGTGAGAGAGGATGGAACAGTGAGTGTGTTACCGAGAGAGTGGGAGGAGGTGGGAGTGAGTGAGAGACACAGAGAGAGACAGAGAGAAAACAGTGAGTGTGAGAAAGAGAGCGAATGCAGAGAGAGAGGGGGTGGAGAGCAAGAGCGAAAGAGCACACACACACACAACTTACACACGAGGGCGCGCACGCGCGCACACACACACACATACAATGGCAGAACACAGAGAGAGAGAGAGAGAAAGGGGGGGGGGGGGGGGGTACAGGTTTGAGGGAAAAGATACCGAGGGAGATAGCAGTGAGAGAGGGGGTTGTGTGTTCAGGGAGTGCCAGTGGGGATCAGGATGGTGGCTGGGGGTGGAGTGTAGAGGGAGCTCAAAGCTTGACAGGCAAGAGCCCATCCAGCAGGATAGTCCACAGTGTGAAGGAGACTCTCCACACTGACACAGCCAGCCAAACACCATCTGCTTTGCCCTGCACTTCACACCGCAAGGAACCACTCGTCTGGGGACAAGGGGGATAGGGGCTTGTTGGGAGGGGGCGAGGGGGCGGGGGGGCACTGTCTGGCATAATCCTCTTGCTCCAGGTACCCCTCCCCTAGCCCTCCACCCCTCCCCTTCAGCCTGTGGCGGATTTGTGGACATCAGTCAACTTTGTGCATGCATTATCTTATCTACCACACTACCACTATTAGAGAATAATAATATTCGTTAATACACACACACACACACACATACACAGAGAGAGAGAGAGAGAGAGAGAGAGAGAGAGAGAAAGGCTACCTTCATATACACACACCCCTCCCCCAAACCAAACAACTCAAAGCACTGGTTCAGCGACATCGCCTCTTTTAATACACGCTGTAATGACCATCTCTCCCTCTCTCTCTCTCTCTCAGTTTTGGACACAAACGTGGCGACGGAGCGAGCTTTTGATGTCTCTCCACACAAAGGAATTCCAGAGGCGAGACTGATGTCTCCTGCTCACACAAACCCTTTCGGGATGGGCGCCACTGTCACGCTGCACTGCTGGTCTGGACCACCCCACCTCTCTCTCTCTCTCTCTCTGTGTCCCTTCTCCCCCTCTCTCGGCGGTGCTCTTGTTGTGGAGGGAGTTACTGATACTGTGGAGGAAGCCATCATCTGATATATTTGCGGAAGGGAGACCATGGCGGATTTGCATGCAACGCGGACTGCTGACTTGTATGCTGTTACTGAAGAATACGGTGACCGGTGATGAAGAAGAGGAGGGAGGAGGAGAGAGAGAGAGAGGGGGGGGGGAGGGGGAAGAGGAGATAAAGAGAAAGAGAGAGGGGGGAGAAAGAGAGAGAAGAGGATGGGAGGGAGACAGAGAAAGAGAGAGAGAGAGAAGGAGAGAAAATGTGTAAGATTGTGTACAAGTCTGTGTGTTGGTGTGTGCATGCATGGAAGGCAGACAGGCAGGCAGACAGACAGACAGAGAGACATACAGGCCGAGACAGGGAGTGAACATGCACACACAGGCCACAAAGACAAAGACAGACATAGAAGCCCGACAAGACACAGAAAGAGAAGAGGAAGAAGGAAGGAAGGAAGGAGCAGAGAAAAGGTTTCCTGCCAAACATCAAGGAGCACGTGACGTGAGGAAGAGGAATAGGGTGGGGGAGGGAGGGAGGGGGGAAGGGGCAGATAAACAAGCACCTCGACTGACACCCCCCTGTTCACCGCCACCATTTGTTTTATCCCAATCCTCTGGGCGATCAGGGAAAATGGAAGACAAATATTGAGATGCCCCCCAGCTTTCACAACACGATAGCATGACTGAGGAGGAGGGGGAGGAGGGGGGGGGGGGTGAGGGGGGTAGAGGAGGGAGGTTAATTTATAGTTCAGACTCAGAGCTCAGCAAGGCACATGGCAGGCCCAGAATAGGAGATGCAGTGGCGGAGAAGGGGGAGCGTGTGTGGGAGGGGGGGGGGGTGTAGGGTGTGGAAGGTAGTGTGACCACACATCCCCCTCATCCTCTATCTCCAAGCTGCCAAGCTGAAAGACACTGGAGCAGAGCGGAAGGGGGAAAAAATATATAAGGTTCCTACAGCTGTGAGTAAACAAAACTCGTGCTTTTTACAGACATTTTTCCAGACAAAACTGAAATGTTACATACCAAACACAAAGCCATACAGGATCCAAAATCCATCTGCAGAACTTTCGTCAGAAGAGATCAAAGAGGTAAACGGTTATCCTGTTATCCATGTGTGTGTGTGTGTGTGTGTGTGTGTGTGTGTGTGTGTGATGCACTAAACTGCTCGCTGAATAGCAGTTGTGAAATGAGTTTCATTAAAATTCCAAGACTTTTCCAGACCATGGAAGATGGCAAACATGTCCCCAAGACCTTTTGACTACCACGACTCTGTACGAAGCCTTTTCTTTCTGTTCCGAGAAGCCAGGGAACAGGTAATCAGTACACAGAGGCACCAAAGAGCCGACATAATGGATACCTAAAGAGGTTTATAGGTTCTCTGGTGGTGACATTTTCCAATTTCAACCTTGCTCCACTTCAAAAGGCCCCAAGTAATCAAAGACATGAAAGAAACCTTCCAGGCTTTCTGTTTGAGTGGGTTCCTGCGCAAGAGAAACAGAGAGAGACAGAGAAAGAGAGAGAGACAGAGACAGAGAGACAGAGAGAGACAGAGATAGAGACAGCCCGCGCAAATTTGTGTGCATTTTAAGGAGAAAGAGAAAGAGAGAGCGGGGAAGGCGAGACGCGCTGAAACGAATCAGAAACCAGACGTGTGTATGCACGCAAACCCTTGTGGGTGACATGGTAATAGAAAACGGGTGTGCATGACCGTAGAATGGATGATGGCGTAGAGAGCAAGAGACAGGGTCAATGAGCGCACTCTTTGTGATGGATGTAACACACTGAGAGATAACTATCGAGAGAGAGAGACACAGAGACACTCAGAGAGAGACTCAGAGAGTGAGAGAGAGAAGAGTCTCACAGAGAGACATAAGAGATCCACGTGGACACCAAACCAAACCTGACAGTACTGAATAACTCTCACTGTCACGACAGATTTCTCTGTGTGAAATTCGGGCTGCTCTCCCCAGGGATAGCGCGTCGCTACACTGAAAGCGCCACCCATTTTCTTTTCTTTTCCTCCCTGCCTGCCAAGTTTTTTTTTTTTATATATTTGTTTTTCCTATCGAAGTGGATTTTTCTACAGAATTTTGCCAGGGACAACCCTTTTGTTGCTGTGGGTTCTTTTAAGTGCGCTAAGTGCATGCTGCACATGGAACCTCGGGTTATCGTCTCATCCGAATGACTAGCGTCCAGACCACCACTAAGGTCTATTGATGGAGGAGAAAATACTGGCGACTGTGCCGTGATCCTAAACAGTGCGATCAGATTCTATCGCTTTCCAGACGAAGGCGTTACCTGCAGGCCATCAGTCCACTGTGTGGCCACACATCAAGGAAAGGGGAGGATCAGGAGGTCCGGAACTGGGACCTCGCCAACACGACACACGGACACTGCTAAGTGGCCGTTAACCTCCACACCTACCCACCACAGGTAAACCCTTTCTCCAGTCCATACAACCTCAGCTGGACTGAGCTATCACCCAGGTCGCCAGACGTCTACCAGGAGAGGGTGAAAACGCTAGGGTTTCCTCCCCATTTCTCCACAGACAGACGAAACCCCAAACTGCCCATCTCTCTCCGTGTCGTCCAGACATCTGAGCAATGCAGTAACCATTTACTCTGGGAGACACACTGAGCAAGCATGGAAAATACAGACATCGCGTCTCTCTCTCCGCCTCTCTCTCTCTCTGCCTGTCTCTCTGTATCTCTCTGTATCTGCCACTCTCTCCCTCTCTGTATCTCTCTCTCACACACACAGACATACACACACGCGTGCGCGCGCGCGGCCACAGACAGCACAGCCGATAATTCCTAGACAGTACAGCCGATAATTCACAGTCGCCAGACCTCCACACGTGTGAAAACAGCACCAAGGAAAACCCCGCTCTCCCTCAGGTTGGAAGAACACCTATTGTCACACAGACACCCAAGGGACAGTACAGTTAGCACCGAATGCTGTTGTACTCAAAGTGGGGTGACATAAGTATGATACTGTTAACAGGCCCTGGGAACCACCGGACACGGCCCACACAACAATACGTGCTGATAATTTTCACCGTCGCCACACGTCCGAAAGTGTCGTTTAGCAACAATGGAAAATCGTCGTTGTATACACACACACAGAGAGAGAGAGAGAGAGAGAGAGAGAGAGAGAGAGAGAGAGAGAGACACAGAGAGAGAGAGAGAGAGAGAGAGAGAGATGATGCGTTTCACTGTCGCAGCCGCCAGGCACCAAGACACGTGAATGAGCTACAGGGGAAATCTGTTGGTGAAGTTGCCAGACATCGATAAGTGAGTGAGAGAGCGACAGGGAAACTCCATTCTCTCTATAGACACATCAGCTGACATCACATTGTATTCACAATGTGAAAACTAGAGAGAGAAAAATATATGGGAGGCGGCACATAAAAAAGAAAGAGTGAAAGAAAGGAAGAGAAAAGAGTAAGAGGGGAGGAAAGGCAACTATTCTGTCTCCAGACGAACAACAAGAGCACCAAACACACAATTCCTCCAACAGAACTGAGGTGGACTTGCTTGTAGTCTATCACAAACCGTAAAAATAAATAAATAAAATAAATAAATTAAAAAAAGGGGGTGGGGGGGGGTATTCTCTTTGTGTAGGTAATTACCATTTTTCTCCCGTCGTCGTTTTCTTTGTGTCAATGAATGGAATCGTGTGCAGTTTACAACAGGCGTACATAATTTGCTGACGTCTGACCCGCTTTGTGGGTGTGGCTCCTGTTGGGAAATATTTATACTGAATAAATCCTCCTCCGAGGCTTTGATTAAAAACAAACTCAACCCCCAATCCCCCCCCCCTCCCCCCTCTCTCTCTACCTCTCCCTGTCTCTCTCGCTCTCTCAAGTTTCAAGAATTTTTTTCTTTCTTCAAAGATGCGTTTCCGTCACACAGTAAAGAGTTTCCACACACACAAAAAGCATACAATGCAAACAAGACTCAGTCGCGTATCAATATTCACGTGCGGAGTCGAAATCCCCGAAGAGAGAAAACCTATACATCTGCCGCACACACAAGCTGTACGCATCAAGCATGCACGAGACGGGCACAAAATGACAGTTCCTTGTAAACCCTCCTACTGACCGATACCAACGACTGCAATACTGCCGACACAGACACAATAGGGGGAGTGGGGAGGAGGAAGGGGGGGGGGGGGAGAGAGAGAGAGCCTACTTCTGAGTGATTGTGTTTTGAGAAGTTGGTGGGTAGGATGGGGAATGTGTGTTGAACAGGGGCTGGGGGCGGGACGGGGGAGGGGGGAAGGGGGGGGCGGCAAGAAGATAAGTTTATGTGGAAAGCAGAAAACCGGAATTGCACCGAGAGCAAGGTCACAGAAGGGATAAAGGAGAGAGCGCGCGCGAAAGAGACAGACAGGGAGGGAGGAAGGGAGACAGGGAGGGAAATACAAGTCTACTGGAAAGCAAGGGCAGCACTGGCTTTAAAAATAAAAAAATAAAAAAATAAAAAAATGTTCTGAAAAGCGATGCAGTGAGATAAGTTCCTTACATGTGATGAGAACAGGTGTGTGGGTGCTGCCCGCTCCTTCCTGGCCAGGAGTCGGGGTGTGCGCCCCACATGGTGCAACCTCGCCCGCACCCCACCCCTTCTCTTCCTACCCTACCACACGTATCCATTCCCACCCTGCCACCCGTTCCATTCCCACCCTACCACACCTATCCCCTAAAGCAGCTGGCACCCAGACAACATCTAATCGTCAGAGGCTGTGGCTGGCTGTGTGGGGCACACGTGGCGATGAGGCCTAGGACCCTTGTGTGAGTAAAGGGGGAGACACATCCTTCATGTCCGTTGGAAGTCAGCTGAACAAACGTGGACAGGAAGTTGTCCGGAGTACCACCGTGGAGTTTAAAGCCCGCAGCTGTCGATACTGGAGGTTAGCATGTATGTCTGGTGGGGAAAACGGGGCACCCAGGAATCGTGAGACCTGGGGGAAGAGTGGATACCTTTTGTCTTTTCTGTTTGCTTGTGGCTACAGAGCAGGCATGGGGATCATGGTCCAGATTTAAGTTGTCCCGGCACATCACGTGAACCGACTGGAGCTGTTGACGCCACGACTATGGGTGGCAATGGGTACAAGCATGCTCAGAGGGACCTGAGGAAGATGTCTAGACATCAGAATGATGGGCAAGGGCAAAGATAACGTGGACATTGACAGCCTGCTACAGTTCTCTCTCTCTCTCTCTCTCCTCCCCCCCCCTCCCCCCCGCCCGCACCCCCACCCCCCACCCCACCCCCACCCGCACCCTTTCTCTCTTTCTCTGTGCTATGAAACGGATGTAGATAAGCAAGGACAGATTGGAAGAATAGGCCATGCCTAAAATCTTAATCCTTAAATAATTTTTTTTTCTAAAGTTCTGAGAGCTCTCTCTCCCTCTCTCTCTCTACGTTATCTTTAGCAGTTACGTTCAAGGAAAAGATCCATAAACACAGCTGCAGTTTTGCGTCGTGCGAAATCTGTTATAATCTTCCTCACGTTCACACTTCCTGCACGTGCTAACATCTCTCCCTTCAAAGCGGCCTGCACAATTTTACTGTTATGAACGAAAGAGCTGCATGATGTTCTGTTACATGATGACACCACAGTTTGAACTGCTTCGGGATGTATAATTATTCAAAAGAAACTCTACTACGTCATGGTCGTGTCTTCCTGCAGATGTTTTTTTTTTTTCCTTCCGATTTCAAGTTTACACCTGTTCTGTCTGCACTGCCACCAACCTGAACACCCAGAACATCGGACACAACATCCCTGAAGGATGAACCAGGACAGGGCGGGGACTGGCCAACCAAGGAATGAGGTCCTCCACCCCGACACCCCACCCCCACTCCCCCTCACACACACCCACACACACCACACACACACGCGCAAGCTGGACAGCGGGAGAGGGAGACAGCACACTGATGAGGTTGTTCGGCCAACGGTAACACAGGAAATTGCCTGTACTCTGTGTGTGCGTGTGTGTGTGTGTGTGTGTGTGGTTGTGTGTGTGTGTGCGTGTGTGTGATCAGAGTTTCCAAGAGACTCCCCCGCCACCACCCTCTTGCCAACTCTACCCTTTCCACTGCACCCCCCTATCCCCTCCCCCCCCCCCCTTTCTCTCTCTCTCTCTCTCTCTGTGCCAATGATTCGGTCCGACTCCCCAGGAAATGACAGCTTGATGAGCCCACTGAATTTTGCATTGCTGTCGTCACCACCCCCATCAGTGTCCCCGTCACTCATTATACCTCTCCCCAACACAGAGCGAGAGAGAGAGAGAGAGAGAGAGAGAGAGGTGGGCATTCTTCGGCCCCTTCTCCCACCCCCGTGCTCTTTTCAAACAGCCATCTGCGATACGTCCACGTCCATCAGAGCACTGTGGATATCACGACACACGACCAGAACTACCCCCGAAAACGGAGTATGGCTGCCTTCATGGCGGGTTAAAAACTGTCATACACGTAAAAGCCCACGAAGGAAGAAGAAGAGAAGGCCCGAACTGTGCACTGTGCAGACATCGTGTCCTCAAGGTACACATCCACACAGGCATGCACCATCATCTGGCTAGCTGGGTGGGTACACGTTACACACTGACACGCTCCCCCTACGCCAACTCTCTCTCTCTCTCTCTCTCTCTCTATATATATATATATATATATATATATACTCGCTTCAACATAAAGAATGCCATCAAAAAGTATGTCTACTATTTTCAGTTTTCACACAGTAACAAAATTTAATATACATTCGGAGAGAGAGAGAGAGAGGAGGGAGGCGGGGGTGCATGTGTGTGTGGTGGTGGTGGTGGTGCTACACTGGACCGCCACCCACTCTCTCCTCGTGGGGAAAAGACCGAATCTCACTCGGCTGAATTTCATGGGATTAAGAAGAATGGCGACACGATTCAAGATCTGTATTATCAGCAACTTGCTGCACAAATAAACTACATGCTGAACTTGACGTGCTGAAAACTGACCCAAGAGCGCGTCACTCAGCGTGAACATCACCCTATCCTGCGGTCAGTCTGCACGGAATTAGAAATGTGGGTAGGGAGAGAGGGGGGGTGGGGTAGGGCGTGCAAGAAATGCACATCTCCCCTCTGTCCACTTCACTGAACTCCTCCCCCCCCCCCCCCCACCCCTTAACTACCTGTGCATCCGCTCACTACCCCCTCCCCCCACACTGACACACCTGCGATGGTTGTCCCAGCGGGTATTGACGTAAAACCCGAATGAAACTAACAGATCGTGAACTGCAGCGAGATTTTAATCCTGCCTTGAGTGCCGTGAATTATGCACAATCTTCCAATCGGCTCCAACACTATCTGTCTGATCTATCTATCGGTTCTATCTATCGGCTCTATCTGTCTGATCTATCTGTTGACTCTATCTCTCTAATCTTTCAGAAATCTATCAGCTCTATCTCTCTGATCTATCTGTCGGCTCTGTTTGATCCATCTCCGATCTATCTGCCTGATCTATCTATCTGTCTGATCTGTTTGATCTATCTGCCTGCTCTATCTGTCTGATCCATCTATTGGCTCTGTGTGCTCTATCTATCGGCTCTATCTGTCTGATCCATCTATTGGCTCTGTCTATTTGCTCTATCTATCGGCTCTATCTGTCTGATCCATCTATTGGCTCTATCTGTGTGCTCTATCTATTGGCTCTATCTGTCTGATCCATCTATTGGCTGTGTTTGATCCATCTCCGATCTATCTGCCTGATCTATTTACCGGCTCTATCTGTCTGATCTGTTTGATCTATCTGTCTGCTCTATCTGTCTGATCCATCTATCGGCTCTATCTGTCTGATCCATCTATTGGCTCTGTCCATGTGCTCTATCTATCGGCTCTATCTGTCTGATCCATCTATTGGCTGTGTTTGATCCATCTCCGATCTATCTGCCTGATCTATTTGATCTATCTGTCTGCTCTATCTGTCTGATCCATCTATCGGCTCTATCTGATCCATCTATTGGCTCTATCTGTCTGATCCATCTATTGGCTCTATCTGTCTGATCCATCTATTGGCTCTGTCCATGTGCTCTATCTATCGGCTCTATCTGTCTGATCCCCGGACAGAGGGATCAGGAACACTTGTGACCATGTGACAGTGTGTTCAACACAGGACTGTTCACTGTGACCATGTGGCAGTGTGTTCAACACAGGACTGTTCACTGTGACCATGTGGCAGTGTGTTCAACACACGACTGTTCACTGTGACCATGTGGCAGTGTGTTCAACACACGACTATTCACTGTGTCCAGTTAGGACATGTATTCAAAGCCAACGTGACCTGCTTTGTGTGTGTGTGTGTGTGTGTGTGTGTGTGGAGGGGGAGAGAGAGAGAGAGAGAGAGAGAGAGAGAGGTAATAACATCAGGCTCATTAACAGTAGGCAGAAAACAATCCTGAAGAACACACACACACACACACACACACACACACATTCTCGTTTTGTCTCGACGAAAGTGCTTTATTTCTTCCCCTTCTCTAAAACCATGTTGTTGTGCTTCCGCCCCCCCGCCCCCCGCAACCCCCACCCCACCCCACTCCCCACCCCCCTTTTGTGTGTATGTGAAGAGAAAGTAAGTGTTTCTCTTTCCGTCTGTAATCCATTTAACCAACCTGGGAAGCAAAGCAAAGGAGGGAGATGTATGTGAGTGGGGGTGAGGGGGCGGGGGGCGGGATGGGAGTGTGTGCATGTCAAGCAATGGTGGTGGTGGAGGGGAATGCATGTCAATGGGGTAGTGGGGGAAGGGGGTGGGTGGTGGGGCTGGCCTTGATGTCACGAGGGGGAAAAACAGAGGCCTGAGGGTTGTACTAGAGACAGAGGGCTGGACAGAGGTGGGGGTAGGGAGAGGGGGGGGGGTAACAAGAGACGGAGAGGGGACGGGGAGGGGGGGGAAGTGGGGGGGGGGAGACAGTGTTAAGAGGAAATAATCCCCTGTGGACACCCCCCTCCCACTCCCACCAGACTCTCCTGTGGTTTGCATGCAAGCCCATTTTACATTACCACCACTGTGGAAACCCATCTCATTATCACATACGACCAGCCCCCTCCGCTTTCCTCCATCCCCCCCCCACCCTCCGCCCTCCCCAACTTTTCTCGTCACAAACACCTACCCTCCACCCTTACCATACCTACTCTCCACCCTCACCACACCTACCTACCCTCACCACACCTACCCTGTCTCCTTTCAGACCAGGTGGGTCCCACCCCCAGGTTCCTCCCGTCCCCAGGTCAGCTGAACCAACAAGACTGAAGCGTCAAGAAAGGACAGTCCGTGTTCCTTTGAACACAGCCTTCAGCCAGCATTTCAAATAAGACACGTCACGGGCACAGTCACCAGGTAAACCACACCCAACCCAGAGTAAAAAAAAACACAACAACAACGAGGTCTTCTATTGATTAGAACTTCTCAGATTCTATTCATTTGTGGAAACGTCGAGATTTCGTGGTGGGAAAGAACGAGACAACGAGAGAGAGAGAGGGAGAGACAGAAAGAGACAGAGATACAGAGAGAGAGAGAGACAGAGACAGAGAGGCAGTTACAGAGAGAGAGAGAGGAAACAAGTTACCTGTTACCCTGTAACCCATAGGAACGGGGGACAGACAGGGTGCAATGAACACGGAGGGGGGAGCAGGGGTTAACAGTGTGCAATTTTCTCCTTTCTCACCCAGCCGCAACAACAACAACAACAACACACACACACACACACACGCACACACACACACACACACACGCGCGCACACACACACACACACACAACACACACGCACAACTTTCCCCGCGACCACCCATACCCAAGATACGCATTATAATTATGTAAATGATGAAAAGTGGAGATTAATATATAAAAGAAAGAAAAAAGAAAAAAAAGAAAAAAGAAATTTTGTTTTAAAATAAAAATAACGACACGTGTGTAAAGAAGGCAACCAAAGCCAACAAAGCAACAGTCTATTCATATTTAAAATAAAAAAGATAAAATATTTTTTTAACAGGACTGTTCCCACCACCACATTTGCACATCGAAAGCCAACAAAGCAACAGTCTATTCATATTTTGAAAGAGAAGAAAGTATGACAGACAGAAAAAAGAATTATCCCCCTCCCATCCCCCCACCACCACCACCACACCCCAGCCAGTCAGCCAGCTGCGGCCTGCATCCTCCATACCAACCCTACCGGACACTTGGAAGCGGACAACCCGCTGTGCAGACCGGGGCACCCAGTGGGTAGGACGGTCGTTTATCAGTAGTGCCCGCTGTGACTTGGGAGCGGGTGGAGAGGGATGGGGCAGGGTGAGGTGGTGGGGAGGGGGGGGGTGGGGGAGGTCTGCAGGGACACATTCCGTTTGCTTGCTTCAGTGACTTGGAATGATTTACACGCTCCACAAATGAAGTCTGGCAATACAACGTGGGCTGTTCCCAAAGCCCCTACAACACTTGTGACACGGAGGATGACTGAAGGATGGATGGGGGGAAAAATACAGGTCAAGCAGCGCACGCGCACACGCATGCAAGGATACGCTCTCTCTCTCTCTCTCTCTCACACACACACACACACACACACACTACAATTCAAACACGCAGGGTTGCATACAATGTTTGTTTCCATCATGTGACAGCGCCAATCTAAACACACAAAATATTATGCATAATTCAACTGACACTTGATCCATTTCGACTACAGTTACGTTTGGCCAGTCTGTTCATGAATAATGAATAACGTCTATGTTCGGATCACTATCAGCTTGTCATGATCCACACACACACACACACACACACACACACACACACACTCGCCCGTGAAATCGGTCTCTAAATGGGCAAGTGTATGTGTGTGTGTGTTTGTGTGCGTGCGTATGTGTGTGCGTGTGCGTGTGTGTGTGTGTGTGTTGTTGTTCTTGTTGTTGTTGTCATCAATCTCACAATCTTCACATCTTTGCACATCCACCAGCCGAGATGGTTACCTGGTGTGCAGTGCATGGCGGTTCATAATCCGACAGCCAGCCGCACTTGGTGAATCCTATACCCACCCCCCGACAGTGCAGATAAAGGGGATGTGTGGAAAACCAAATACAAACGCGAAAGGACAGGGTCCTATTCGGCAAACATGATAAAACAGGTAAACGTCTTTATCACTCACATGACAGAACATTACAAAAGCCCAAAGTGAATAAACAGGATATGAAGCTCAAAGGGTAAACTGGGAAAAAAGAATTGTATCAACAACAAAAAACAACAAAAAAACCAAACAAAAGAAAACACGATGAGCAAACATGATTAAAAGAGAGAGAGAGAGAGAGAGAGAGAGAGAGAGAGAGAAAAGAGAGAGAGAAAGAGCCCACATGCATCGAGCAATACTCTCCCCACAACCCCCTCCCACCCCCCACCTAAAAAATCCATCATACTGGTGCAGCAGCTGCTCAAATTTAAAAAAAAAGAAGAAAAAAAAAAGAAAATAGTAATAAAAAGAAGGGGAAAAAAGACCAAAAAATTCTAAACTTCCACAAACTGCCATTTTTAATCCACGTCAGGTCTGGGTGTATGCATTATCTATCAAAACTTGACACGTCTCTTTCTGACGCACACGAACCAAATGGGAGTGGGTTGGGAAAAGAAAGAAAAAAAGGAGACAGAGAGAGACACAGAGAGAGAGAGAGAGAGAGAGAGAGAGAGAGAGGATGCAAACGAACAAAATGTACAACAAACAACAACAAAACAAACACCTTACAAACTGATGCAACCAAACCACAAGACAAAAACAAAACTAAACGACAACAATGAAAGAAAACAACAACATGAACACACACAAAGTGGTAGCCTTTTCCACCACATGCTCTGACGAAAGAACACTAACTACACACCCCGACTCACACAGTCAACCGAAAGCACCACGACACGCCCCCTTTTTGCCCGTCACTGTCTCCCCCTGCCTCTGGGAGTGTTGTCCGATGCTCCTTCAGTCCGGCTTTATTACCAAGGCCAATAAATCAAGCTCAGTTACGCTCCCTTAATCTGTCCTGTTGGCAAACGCCAAGCCAGGCTTGTTGCCACACACACACACACACACACACACACACACAGCGGGTAGAAACCAAGAGCGAAAATTGCCTTCATGAACTACCCCCTCAAGAGAGAGAGAAAAAAGTCACAAAACATCATTTCAAAACTTCCCCCCTTTTTCTCTCTGTCTATCTCTGCCCATACCAAACACATACACTGTATCCCATACAGCCAGCAGTCCATGATAAAAAGCCAACTGAGGAACAGGAATATTGGTGTTGGTTAGTTGCTGGTGGTGGCGGTGGTGGTGGTGGGCGGTTGATTGAAACGCTCCGCCCAAAAGGGGGCCGGGCCAGTGCCCGGTTGACAGTGCAAGGGGCGGGGCCACACAGAGGAAAAGGTTGCTGCGTTCACACAGGCCGCATTGCCACTCAACCCACACCACCCCACCCGCCACTTGCCTGTCTCTGCTGCCACGAGAAGAGAAAAACTCGTTCCCTCACTCTCTCTGCTGCTAGTCATATCAAAGACAGTGCGCCGTCGTGGTGTTATGTGGTGGTGTGGGCAGTACTTGAAAAAAAAACACGCTTTTTTTTTCTTTCTTCCTTCTATGGATCATAAGTGATAACGTCGTCTTTGCACAGAGGCACCCCACCCCTTCATTCTGCAATGAGTGAAGAAAGTCGCGAATGAACCGGCTCTATCAACCCCTGCACAAATCTTTCCCCACCATACCGCTTGGTGCTGGGGTTTCGGGGGATTCGGTAAATCCAAGTTTCGCTTCAGTCAGCCAGCAGGAAGGACACAAGTTGCGTGTTGACTCTTGGTGGTGTGTGTGTGTTTTTTGTTTGTTTGTTTTTTTTAAATACACGGCTCCTTCTGGTTGGCCCTTCAACATGGATATATTCAGTTTTCTTCTTGGTACTTCTTGTGCTAATGCCGAGTGTCAGCAGCGATTCCACTACGCCCACGGTGATAATTGTATCTGCATTTCATCCCTTCCTTCATTCCTTCCTCGGTGCTTGCAGAGGAACAACAGAAGGACTATTCTTTGTTCAGGTAAGCTGTAATACTATATTATCCCCCCCCCCCCATGTCCCCCCCCCCTCTCGCCCTCACTCATACACAGAGCTAATGGGTTTTCTCTCCACACAACGGGCCGATAATGGTCTGCTTCACGTTTAAGAGCTCCAAGTTAATTTACGGCGGATGTTCCATCGACGCGCGCTCGTTGTTGGAAGCTTAAAAAAAAAAAAAGGGGGGGGGGGGGGGGAGTGGCGATTATGAAAGTGGGGAGATGGGGGCAGGGAGGGTGAGGTGTGTGATATTTTCTCTCTCTCGTGTACTCTCTCCCTGTGTGTGTGCGTGTGCGTACGCATGCATATCAGATAGAGATATATGAAATGACAAGCGGTGGGAGGAATATGGAAATGACTAGGAAGGGGAGTAATATATCAAAGGACTCTCTCTCTCTCTCTCTCTCTCGTGTGTGTGGGTGTGTATGTGAACGTGACGTTTGCGTGTGGGTTACTGATCCAAGAGAAAGGGTGTGTGTGGGGTGGGGGGTGGGGGGTCTGGGGGGAGGGATAGAGAAAGAGTAAACGAGCTAACCTTTCATGACGCACTTCACACAGCAGTTCCCACCCCTGTGATCTCTTTGACATGAAAATATCACGCATCTCCCTTTTGCCCTCTCCCCTCCCTTCCCCACCCCCCTCCTTCCCCATCCCCACTCCCTCACCATGTCCACCACCTCCCCTTCCTTCCACCCCCTAACCCAGTGATCTGTTTGACATGAAAACATCACTCTCTATACCTTCCTTCCTCCCTCCCTCCCCATGCTCGTCCTCCCCACCCCCATAACAACCTTTCCTTCTGTCCCTCTCTTCTCTGTGTGTGTGGTGTGTGAGTGTGTGTGAGTGTGTGTGCGTGTCTATGTGTGAGAAAGAGAGGGGAGGGAAAGAAAGGGTGCATGCGTGCGTGCGTGCGAGAGAGTGAGTATGTGTGCGTGTGTTCGTGCGTGTATGTGTCCCTATAGTCATTAGGGGACGTGGTCTCCAGCTGCTCCATGACAGCCTTCGCTGCATCACCACCACCTCCCGCCCCCTCCCCTACACACACACACACACACACAGACACTGGGGTTGAAGGTGGTGGAGGAATGTACCATGTAGTGTGGTCCAACGACATGATTAATCTGACCACCACAACACCACCACCCCCTCCTCTCCCCTCCCTCTCCCCCGTGACAGACTGTCTCCCATCAGCACGTCCATCCTGTTCCAGTGGGTACCGATAATAGGATAACGTAACGTCTGTGGCAGTACAGTACAGAGCAGTGCAGGTGGCAGGCAGGGTTAGGGTACAGCAGGGTCCGGGAGTAGGGAGGTTCCCAGCTGGTTGTGGTGATGCTGGTGAAGCCAGTCCAGTTCACTTCGTGTGTTTATTACCACTCTCCTCTTCACACAAGCAGTAGCAGTCACACGACATTCGCTGCTGTTACAATCCTCAATGGCTGTCGTTCCTAAATGACCCACCCACCCGATTCCCTGCTACTTCCCCACCCCTGAACGGGTTGGTCGGTCGTCCCGATCCCACTGGTGTAATCAGTGTTTTCTGTTGGACAATGCAACAGTACACGTTCGGCCAAATCAACACTCGAGAAAGGTGCTGATGTGAAAAACCCATGTTTTTAGCTAGTTGAAAGTAACACGTAAAATAAAATAAAATAAAATAAAAATAAACAAAAGAAGGGGCCTGGAAAGATATAACAGTTGTGACAGCATAGCAGCAGCAATGGCACAGGCTGTGGTGGGCGGTGGGTGGTTTATGGCCCATGGTTAAGCTGGCGCTGTCCTGACGGGGCCTAACCAACCTGATTCATGGTGATGATACTGCTGCAAGAGATTTGTGGCCCCGACCACAAGGGAGGGAGGGTGGCGGTGGGGTGGGGGCTGGGGGTGGGGGGCGGAGAGAGAGAGAGAGAGAGAGAGAGACGAGGATGAGGAAGGAGAGAGAGAGAATGGAGTGGAGCTAGCGGGACAAGGGAAGGGGGCAGGTACCGATTAACTCGCTTCCCTGCTGCGTAATCTGTGGAACAACATCGTAAACTGACAAGGTAACTTGGGGAGGAGACGAGGTAGGGGGGTGGGGCGGGGACATAACAGAAAACGTAGCGGCTGCTTAAACAGGTTGCAGAAAAGGTGTGCAACAATGATATAATGACATCATCCAGTTGTGTTAATAAATTAATTGCAAAACGTTTCGTGACAATCGGAACATACATTCATACATTCGGAGGGAGAGAGAGATGGATGTAATGTCGACTTGTCCGGGAGGGAAAAGTTGCATCAGGAGGGGGAGAAATAAACGTGAGGGGGAGGGGAGAAATAAACGTGTTGGACGGTGTTTTTCGGCGAGCAAGAAGCAAACAACGGCCAGCTGCGACTGATTTGGCACGTGCGCGCTCTCTCTCTCTCTCTAAAACACACACACACACACACACACACACACTGGGGCAGAGAATAAATACATGGTTCACTTTATCCACCTTATTGGTGGGGGTGGTGGGGGGGTGTTCGCCATTTCCCCCGTCCTGCAAAATTTGTCCACATATACACACACTAGGTACTGCCCATTCTACTGTGCCCTCCAGCATTCCACCACAGTAGCAGTCAGTACACCACTGGAACGGTCTTCCACTACAAACCCTCCAGGCCACACAGACCGATAACCATCCATCACACATCCTTTTGTTCTGGGTCTGGGCCGCCTTCTTGTCTCCCCTTTCTATTACCATCACCTTTCCCCTCCCTCCCCCACCCCATAATACCCCTGCACGCTCATTCTCCACGCTGTGTGACAGGACACTGTTGACCGGCTGTGGGCAAAACACTGTGGAGAAGTGTGCGTCCACTGACGGTGTGTTAGTTACCATTCAGTCCTTCCTGTGTCTGTTCTTGTCGTGGGTAAACACCTCTGGCTGTTGTGGAAGGCTGTCCCCCGGCTTCCCCCCAACCCTCCCTCCCCGCCCAATGCACCCCTCTCTCGTCTCCAACCTACGTTCTCTTTGGAAACTGATAGGAGTGCAATCAACTATGACGCCCACTGGCCATGACACAGCCTACTGAAGGGCACTGAGGCTTCCTGTGTCTTTCTTGTCGTAGTTAAACACTTCTGGCTTGGGAAGACTGTCTCCCCCCCCCCCCCCCCCGGCTTCTGCCTCCCCCCACCACAACCCACCCACCCCACTCAATGTACCCTCTCTCTGGAAACTGACAGGAGTGCAATCAACTATGACGCCCACGGGCCATTACATGACAGACCAGAGCATAATGAAGGGTACTGAGGCTTCACGCCATCCACCACCCAGGATGCGTTGCCCAGTAAAGGCCTTCCAGTTGTTTTCCCTACTGTCTCGTCGAGGTATACTTTACTGTTCACTTTCACAGAGATGACCCGGCCCCCAGCGTGCCCCAGTACACACAGTACAGTCTCCGTCCATCCCACCGTGACCACAGGAAGTGTACTTCACTGATCGGCCACTGCCCGTGGTCCCATACGACTTGTCTTTTTCTTTCCCCCCCCTCCACAAAGCCACCATCTTCACTGTGTCGTTTCTTCTGTGCTGCTAATATGGGGGAAGCAAAGCAAATGAAACCTTCGATCTTTCGGTCCCTGAGACAATCCATGTTCTCTCTCTCATATATATATATATATATATATATATATATATATATATATATAATTATAGCCACCGTCTTCCTTGCTTCATATTCGGGGACGAATCACGGAAGTATGTTTTCCCGTCCCCCCAAAACAATCCAGTTTCTTCTATCGTATTTTGGACAGGATAAAATACGTCCAAGCCATTCGACCTTTTGATGCAGACAGTGTACCGAGTTGATGCTGCTACCGAATCTTAACTGTTGGGAGTGTGTCACGGATCTCTCTCTCTCTCTTTTAATTTCAACATTTCCACCCAATGGTAGCATGATAGTATCAAGCCTCCCTTCAAGAAGCTTTGTGTTGAGAGCGAAGTGATCAGATAAGCCAGACGTCGTTAACTGGAGCTGGGTGATGTTGTTTCACTGGTTAATCTTTGAACTTCCTCCCGTGTCCCAGGCCCTAGGGTCCTTCACAAGCTCTTGTGGATCTGATAGGCTGGCTTGAGACCCCCGTGAAGAGCAGCACTTGGATCCGTTACAATCTTGATCAGACTTGTTTCAATTTAAAGCAGGCTGGCCGGTCTCCCGTGTCCCTCTCAATGCCTCACCAGCACGGGGGATTTCAACGCTTATCACTGATCACTACCACAAGAGGGGGAATGACCGCGCGCGAACACACACACACACACACACACACACACACACACACACGGATCCGCCCATGTCCTGCTGGGGGAAAAAGCCAACAAGTTTCCGACAAAACTTTGCATCTCCCCCACCCCCCAACCTCTCTGTGCTTGAAACATCGTCCAATATGGGGTACCCGTTTTCTATCGTTTCTCCTGTTAATTGACAACACACGTGTGACATCCCCTCATAACGTCCCCTCACCCTAAAGTGTTTGTCTGGGTCAACAAGCGGGAAGTGAGTCTTAGAGCGATTCTCAAACCTGATTATACAGGACACAAGACATACCGACACTGAGGACAATGAAGCGCACAGGAACGCTACTTCCCAGTCCCCTTTCTTTGACAAATCACACCATTGTTCGTCTCTTCTCTTCTTCCAGAAAAACAACAACAACGGGTAACCGTCGGTTAGCCCCACCACCTTCCCTCCAGCTATGTGCCACCTTCCCTCCAGCTATGTGCCACCTTCCCTCTAGCTATGTGCCACCTTCCCTCCAGCTATGGGCCACCTTCCCTCCAGCTATGTGCCACCTTCCCTCCAGCTATGTGCCACCTTCCCTCTAGCTATGTGCTTCCCGTGGAGCCATCCACAGTCCATGACAGACTGACGGGAGTGGAGACCCACCCGGTAGTCTTTCCTTCACCAACATGACTGAGGGGTGCGTGGGGATCGTCTGCACATCAAAAGCCACACACACCCCGTCAAAGCCACGGGGTGGAAAGGCGGGTGTGGGGGTGGAAAGGCGGGTGTGGGGGGTGGGGGGGCGGGAGTAGAGAATGTGGATGGAAGGTTGGAGTGGGAACGCTTCCAGTGGTGCTTTTTTTTTTTTCTTTCTTTTTTAACGATCGTAAAATGAATGAAATAAACTGGAAACGGCCCATAAAGCAAGTACCAAGGCAGCTAGGAAAAGCCCCATCGCAGCACGGTGCCTGGGCCGACAGACAGACAGACAGACAGACAGGTGGGCGGGCCCCGTGAAGAGGTGTTGTTGGGCACAAGGGCAAAAGGCAGGTTGTGTGGGGTGGTGACCGACAGACGCACCGCTCAGTGCAGCCTGGACGGTCCTGGGCCTGTGTGACTGGCCCACAGAAGGCCCTGCCACAGGTAGAAAGGACATCCGCATCGTCTCCACCACACTCACCCTGTTCTACCTTCTCTGGCCGTACCACACAGCTCAGCTCACACCTCTCGTGCTTCGCTGGTCGGCTTACTGTTTCTCTTATAACTGGCCTTCTCAACAACAACAACAAAAGGGGGGTGGGGCTCTTTAAGGGTCTTCATCTATCAAGACCTTTTCCCCCATCTCTCCCCTTCCCTTTTATACCCACACCCCCCCTCCCCCGAACACACACACACACCTCTTCCTCAGTGCACTTCATTTCGCACACACATATTAATTGTGCGCATTAATACAAAATTCAATTCCAACTAACGAGATCCCTCCTGTGATTACACTGGAACACCCCTGTCTAAATTAACGTGGTCAGGTCGAAATCTGACATCATCACTTGGCCGCCTCCCTTCTAAACACACACACACGCACACTCACTCACTCTCTCTCTCCCTCTCTCTCTCTCTCTCTCTCACACACACACACACTCATTCACTCTCACACGCACACACACAAACACATTGTCTATATTCCCCACCCACACACCCTTTCCTCTCCTCTCTTACCCCCCACCCCCTTCTCCCACCCCCGAGGGAATGCGGAAAGGTGGGGGAAGGTGAGTGTAGAAGGGGTGTGGGGTGGAGTGTGTAGAGGGGTGTGGGGTGGAGAGTGTAGAGGGGCGTGGGGTGGGGTGTGGGGTGGAGTGTGTAGAGGGGTGTGGGGTGGAGTGTGTAGAGGGTGTGGGGTGGAGGGTGTAGAGGGGTGTGGGGTGGTGAGTGTAGGGGTGGGGGGAGGAGAGTGTAAAGGGGTGTGGGGTGGAGTGTGTAGAGGGGTGTGGGGTGGTGAGTGTAGGGGTGTGGGGTGGAGAGTGTAGAGGGGTGTGGGGTGGAGTGTGTAGAGGGGTGTGGGGTGGTGAGTGTAGGGGTGTGGGGTGGAGTGTGTAGAGGGGTGTGGGGTGGTGAGTGTAGAGGGGTGTGGGGTGGTGAGTGTAGAGGGTGTGGGGTGGAGAGTGTAGAGGGGTGTGGGGTGGAGTGTGTAGAGGGGTGTGGGTTGGTGAGTGTAGGGGTGTGGGGTGGAGTGTGTAGAGGGGTGTGGGGTGGTGAGTGTAGAGGGGTGTGGGGTGGTGAGTGTAGAGGGGTGTGGGGTGGAGAGTGTTAGAGGGGTGTGGGGTGGAGAGTGTAGAGGGGTGTGGGGGTGTAGAGGGGTGTGGGGTGGAGAGTGTAGAGGGGTGTGGGGAGGAGATCAATAGCAGCAGCAGCACAAGCAAGTCGTCAACGTCAGCAGACAGCACCCACGGACAGACAGACAGACAGGCCATCAAGCGTGCACACACACACAGCACCTGCCACCCATAAAAGCCTCCTTCGCCAGTGGCTCCATCACCGTCAGGGGATTTCAAACGGCCCCTACCCCATCCCCACCCCACCCCAAAACCTACATCACCACCTCTCACTACACTGGTCGGGAAGGAGAGGAGAATTGCAACATCAGAAAAAAGTGTGGTACAGTGGTAGAAGGCAGGGGGGAAAAAAAGATAGGGTAGTAAAATGATAGAGAGAGAGAGTGGAGGGTTCAACACTTATGGAGAAAGACAGACCCCGAGATTTTTTGGGGGGAGGGGGGTATTGACAGGCAGTGCAGCGGGGATGAGAAAAGAGCGAACAGTGAAAGGCAGAAACGTTGAAATCGACAGACAAATAATATCAGGGTGGGGAGACTGGAAGAATGGGATTGAGAGAGACGGGGGTGGGGTGGGAGGGGTGGTAGAGAGACGGGGAGGGGGGGTGGGGGTAAGAGACGGGGAGGGGGGGAGGATACGGAAAAGGAGAGAGAGGGAGGGAGATGCGGAAATGGAGAGAGAAGAGAGATAGGGGGAGGGGAGTACGGAAAGGGAGAGATTGGGGGGGGGGGGGGTACGGAAAGGGAGAGGATAGAGAGAGGGGTGGGGATACTGAGAGGAGAGGAAGGGGGGGGGGGTACGGAAAGAAAGAATGAGAAGGGGGGGGGGGGGTCGTCCGAAAGGGAGAGAGAGCAAAGGAGAGAGAGGACTGGGTAGAAAGGTGTGTGTGTGTGATCAAAGACCAATTTTTTTTTTTAGAAAGAGAGAGGTTTGGCTTCAGGGACAGGGACTTTTGTTATCGTGTACGTTTTGTTGATGGTGATGAGGAGGAGAAAGCTCGCCTTGAAAATAAAAATATATATGAAAAAAACGGGGGGTGGGGGTGGGGAGTTGGCAGAGACGGGAAGGGGCTGGGGAAAGGCGAACAGCAGCAGCAGCAGCAGCAGCAGGAGGGAATCTTCCCGTTCTGTAACTGTTCAGTTGTCAGGCCGGAGAGACTGGAGGAGAAAGGAAAAGATAAAACAAACAAACATGAACGAGTGAAACGAAGTGGAAAGAAAGCCAACAAAACCTATCAATTCCGGCGAAACACGAAGAGAACAGAACGCAGCTCTTGAGGCCAGCAACCCAACCAACCAACCAACCAACCAACAAGGGCAACTCACGTGTCACGCTGAGTGGTGGTTGGGGGGGCGGGGGGGTGGGGGAGAGAAAGCGGGAAAGGTGTGCTGGTGGTGGTGGTGGTGGGAGGCAGCAGACTTGGCTGGCTGATGTTGACACAGACTTCACAGATACCTCCTGCTCGCTCTGTTTACCGTTTCCTCTCTTGACATCTTTCCCCCCCACCCACCCCCCACCCCCACCCGACTTCCCCAACCTCCACATGTCTCTCTCTCTCTCTCTCTCATGCCTCCTCTAACCCTCTCTTCTTTGCACTCAACAACTCCCAACTCTCACCCAGTCTAAACAGTCACCACTCAGTTCACCCGATCTGAACCGTTCACACTCAGTCGCAACTTTCTCCGTGAGTGTTCTCCCAAACAACTTACTTTTTATTCGGTACTTCTTGGGCAACGGGTGGGGTTTTGGTTGTGTTTTGTTTTCAATAAGCTCACCACCATCCCTCCCACTCTACCCAACACACACACACACACACACACACACACACACACACCGTCCATGGAGCATGCCAGAACAGCCACCGAGCATGGGAATGCCAGTACTGTAATGTCAGTGCAGCTGTTTCTGAGCTCATGGACATCACAACACATCGTGCTTGTTGTTTCAAAAGTGTAAGATGTTACACACTAATTTCACTTCGGTTTGCGTTAAACGTGAAGGACCACATTGTTGCAATGAATGTAGCCTGATGTTGCATGTAAAATGCGCGCGCGCGTGCACGTGTGTGTGCGTGTGTGTGTGTGTGTGTGCAAGCCCTCCTGGTCTCGCCCCTAATCGTATAGCTATGTGCTTGCAGAGGGGAACAAAGTCATTAGCAAGCTATCTTATCTTTTGCCTTTCTACAACCAACACACCCCACCCCCCTCCGGTCTTTCTTCAGCTCCCACTCCCTTCTCCTCTATCAGCAATGGGGGAAAAAAATTAAAGAAGAAAAAAAAAAAGCGGGTTCGACAAGCTCATTTGGGATGTATTCATGTGCAACGAGCGTCCATTGAAGCAGAAGCAGTGTTGACAAGTTGTGGTCTTGAAGGTGGTGGTGGTTTTTTTTTTTTTCTTCTTCTTCTCTTTTCTTGCTTTCGCCCCCCCCCCCCCCCCCCCCCTACAGCTTGGCGGCAATTTGTTCTCTTCACACGACAAACCTTGTTAGACCAACGTGTCCCGCCCCCTCCCTCCCTGCAGTATGATAACAACATGGACCCTGTTGCACGTGTTGTGCAGGTTTTCCTGGCTGCGTGAGTGTGTACTGTGGGAATTCCATACTGTTGACAATGCACGTGTGTGTGTGTGTGTGTGTGTGTGTGTACTGTGGGAACTCCATACTGTTGACACTGCACGTGTGTGTGTGTGTGTGTGTGTGTGTGTGTGTGTATGTGTGTGTACTGTGGGAACTCCATACTGTTGACACTGCACGTGTGTGTGTGTGTGTGTGTGTGTGTGTGTGTGTGTTCTGTGGGAATTCCATACTGTTGACACTGCACGTGTGTGTGTGTGTGTGTGTGTGTGTGTGTGTGTACTGTGTGTGTACTGTGGGAACTCCATACTGTTGACACTGCACGTGTATGTGTGTGTGTACTGTGGGAATTCCATACTGTTGACACTGCACGTATGTGTGTATGTACTGTGGGAACTCCATACTGTTGACACTGCACGTGTGTGTGTGTGTGTGTGTGTGTGTGTGTGTGTGTGTGTGTGTGTGTGTGTGCTGTGGGAACTCCATACTGTTCTCACTGCACGTGTGTGTGTGTGTGTGTGTGTGTGTGTGTGTGTGTGTGTGTGTGTACTGTGGGAACTCCATACTGTTGACACTGCACGTGTGTGTGTGTGTGTGTGTGTGTGTGTGTGTGTGTGTGTGTGTGTGTGTGTGTGCTGTGGGAACTCCATACTGTTCTCACTGCACGTGTGTGTGTGTGTGTGTGTGTGTGTGTGCTGTTGGAACTCATCTCACTGAATATGAAAATATACAAATAAATTTTTAAACATCTGCTGTGACGTGAGTGACGCGCGTGCATGTCAGGAAGAGGGCAATAGGAGCGAGCGATCGAGAGAGAGAGAGAGAGAGAACGTGAGTCACCACAATTAATTTTGAATGATAAAGAGACCTTTCATGCTCCACCTCCACCCCCAATACAACACACACGCACAGGAGTGTCCGTTTCATGGAAAACAATCCTCGACTCGACTCCCCTCCTCCCCCCCCCCCCCCCCCCCCCACACACACTGTCCGTGACCCTCAACCCCCCACCCCAACCCTCTCACACCAGCCGTCTTTTTGGATCAATCACACCGTATCTTAACCACCTACTGTCATTTTGAATCAAGCACACCCTATCTTTGTCATTATTTTTCTTTTCTTTTTCGTAGATGAGAGAGAGCGAGAGAGACAGCAGACAGGCAGGGAAAGACGGGCAGTCAAGCGGGACACGGTAATATACACCAGCGTTTTCACTGCCCTGCTATTCCACTGTCGCCACTGGCTACCACTGATTTAGTGATGGTGATGAAGCCCGTGATGGACTGGACTGGGAAGGGAGGAAGGAGGGAGCGACTTTCAGTTTCACGCCATGCACATGGGATAGAAGCAGTCAGCTGGATGACCCCCCCCACACACACACACACCGCCCCCCCCCCCTCCCCCCCAATCATTCTCCTCCTGCTGCCTCGTGGGTGGTGTCTGCTGCTGCTGCTCACTTGGCAACCCCCGCCCACCCCCACCCCTGCCCCACCATCTCGGACACTTTCTTCAACCAAGGTGAGTTCCTTTCTTCACAATATACAATTGCATTATACCCGAAATGTATGTGAAATGATGTTTTCTGTCCATCACTTATTTTGCTTCTCATGTTCGGGTGGTGGTGGTGGTGAATGGATAGGCCGGTGGTTGAGTGTGTGCGTGTGTGTGTGTGTGTGTGTGTGTGTGTGGATAGGGTGGTATGTCTGCCTGTGAGAGAGGGTAGGGTGGTGGTGCTTGGTGCTGTGCGTGTTATAGACAACTAGAGAGAGAGAGAGAGAGAGAGAGAGAGAGGCAGAATTAGAACCACCCATAATACACACTAAGATCTGCCCAGAAAATAAGCTATGTGGTGTGAAGAAACAGGGTTGAGGGGGAGGGGAAGTACGGTAAAGTGAGTAAAGGCGGGGAAGGAAACGTGCAGGGAAGGGGCCACGAGGAAAGAGAGAGAGAGAGAGAAAAAAAAAGACAGATCTCCAACACACTGCAAAAGCAAACAGCGTTTTGAAACGTGGCGACTACACGCGTTAACCACGGCGAGACACTTTGATGTTGACAAGAATGTTGACAGGCTTAAAAGCGCGAGACCTGAGAGACGAGACGAGACGGCTTGTAGGTGGGGGGAGTGAGTGGCTGCCTTGGCTTTAAAGAGAGAAAAGGGGAGGGGGTGACTGAGAGGAGGAGGAGGAGAGAAAGCGAAGAAACGAGAGATGCATGATACAGGGAGAAACACAAGCCAGATACCGGTTTCATGCAAGGGAACAGGGAACAGCACTTTTCAAGTTTTATGTCCAGAGATACGGTGTCACAGCCCCCCCCCCCCCCCCCCAACCCTTTCCACCTTCTCTTTCTCTTTTCTCTCTCTGTGGGAAATCACAGACCGCGATGCACTTACGCTACCCCCACTACAAAAATGTCAAACCCGAATTCTGTCCTGCCATTTGGGTCACAATCGCTTTTATCTCCCGCTAGACGGGAATTGCTTTATGTGATTATCTTCCGCTCCCCCAGACCAAAAGCCCCGTTCCATTTGCTTCTCTCACGAACTAGGACTTTTGTTCTGAGCCTCTATGTGTGTGTGTGTGTGTGTGTGTGTGTGTGTGTGTGTCTGCTTTCATGTTTTTCTATACAGCCGGGTTATGGGTTTATTTCGTGATGTGCAAGTGCGTCGTTTATTATGTTGTTTTGGGTGGGGGGTGGGGTGGTAGTGTGTGTGTGTGTGTGTGTGTGTGGTTGTGTGTGTGTGTGTGTGTGCATGTGTAACATATATGTACACTGTATCCTGTGTGTTAGGGGTGGGCATAGGGTGGCGTGGATTGGAGAGACAGACGAGTAGGGGAGGAAATTCACTGGTGGACTGTTTTGGGTCAATACTCATGATGGAGAATAACATTTCTTATTTCATAAAAAAAATCGATGACGCATCTTATATACTGCGTTAACAAGTAAAACAAGAACAAGAAGCGTACATGAATGTTTTAATCATTAGAGTGCAAAGGCGTTTGTCGTCTTCTTTCAACGTCACGTCGCTTTCATGTCGAGGAGAAAAGTCAAGAAGATACAAGCCCATTTATTTTCACACAGCAAGACTCAAACTTGGTACACACTGCCTCTTTCCGACGTTACTAAAGTAACATGTTACTTAGCAAATGAGGGGTGATGTTTTTTTCCTCTGCTATTTAATCAAGGGAATGGTCTTCCAAGTCAAGTCAACGGACAGAGTGAAACACCGGAGCGACAAAGTGCAGAAAAGTGGGCCAGGAGCGAAAGAGAGAGAGAGAGAGAAGGGAAGGGGGCGGGGGAGGGGGGATGGAGGGGGCTAGCAGGAAAGTCACAGAAGACGAGGAAAGGTCCTCCCCCTTGAAATCCCATCACGCGGATTAATAAGCTTGAAGTCCTTTGGCAGGCTTCCGTACTCCAGGGAGGTCACTCCATTTGAAGAGGAAACCAGATCAGCCCCTACCTCCACCCCCCCCCACCCCCCCTCTTCCTCCTTCCCCACCCCCATCCAGTCTGCCCTTCTCTTCATCTGTCACCCCCACCTATAACACCCTTCCGTCCCGTACTTCTCCCAACTTCATCGTTACCCCCCCTTTTTTTTTTCTTTCTCTCCTTATCCACCCTTCTCCCTTCTATCTCGTTTCGGGTGAGTCTCCCTTTTCAAAAAGCAGCCTGTCTGGTAATTTATCTTTGCCCACCCCTGCCCGCCTCCCCTATTTTTGTTTTCACCTCAGTTGTGCTGTGCTCTTCTTCATGCAAACTTCATTTCGCCACCTTCATATTTACTCGCCCTTCTGTACCTCACACACCTGCACGCACCCCCCATGCTCCCCCTCTCTCCCCTAACTCACTCTCTCTACCCATTCCCATCCCCTTGACATGGGCAGATGGCCAGCTTCAATTCAGCTTGTTATTCTCTGTCCACCCATCGTTATGTACCTCTCTCCTCAGATCACCAACAAATCTCCATCTTCGCTTTCACCCATCCTGCTCTGTGGGTTACGAGGTTGGATGAAGTCCCACGGTCTTTCACCCCAGCAGCTCTGTGGGTTAAGAGTCCCACTGCCTTTCACCCCAGCAGCTCTGTGGGTTAAGAGGTTGGATGGAAGTCCCACTGCCTTTCACCCCAGCAGCTCTGTGGGTTAAGAGGTTGGATGGAAGTCCCATTGCCTTTCACCCCAGCAGCTCTGTGGGTTAAGAGTCCCACTGCCTTTCACCCCAGCAGCTCTGTGGGTTAAGAGTCCCACTGCCTTTCACCCCAGCAGCTCTGTGGGTTAAGAGTCCCACTGTCTTTCACCCCAGCAGCTCTGTGGGTTAAGAGTCCCACTGTCTTTCACCCCAGCAGCTCTGTGGGTTAGGAGGTTGGATGGAAGTCCCACTGCCTTTCCACCGGGGCAGTCAACTCGGCTACTGTGTCTGGGACTCGGCACAGGAAGGCGGGGCCCGGTCTTCATTCACTGTCTAACCTTCCCCAACTGATTTGATGTACCCATTCACACCTGCCTGGACGGAGTGGGGAAAGTTCGGGGTGAAGTGCCTTTCCTAAGGACACACCACCATGCCGAAACAGGGCCTCGAAGCACGATCACAACACTGGATCAGAAGTCCCAAAGCCTGACCGATTCAGCCTCGGTGCCTCAGCTCTGTGGCACATCTCCCAGTGTCCCCTTTACCCTCATCTTCCTGGAGTCTCCCTCATGTCCACTGTACCAGGACACTTCCACCTTCATCCCCACTCATCCTGCTTTCTGTCAGTCTGTCTTTCGGTCTCTTCTCCTGAAAATGGTCTTTGCCATCGGCTGCACTGTAAACAACCTGATTTAATCTCCTCCCCTCTGCACTCTCATCCCGGCGATTAATATCGTCCATTCACACCCCCCATCCTCGCCCCCCCTCTGAATCACTACACCTCACTCTTATCTATTGCCTTGCTTTAAATGACATCTTCATCCAACACACTTCCCCGTAATTCCTCAGCAGCGCCCCCCCCCCTCCCGCCCCGCCCAATCCCCCATCCCCTTCCAATAATTCCCTCTTTGGTCTCTGTCCCACTTTTCGTCCTAATCCCCTCTCCCCTGTTATCTGTTCATTTCCCAATCTGTCTCATCTCCCACCACTACTCTCCACGTTCCATCATCGTCCTCGTCCCCCCCCCCCCCCCCACCCCCCCATCCACCCTTTTATAAGTTATGTTCTTGTCAATTTGCATTGCTGGATCCACGGACTTATAAACGTATCTTTTATAAGTTCGTGGCTGCGACAGCCCCCACCCCCACCCAAATTCTTGTTATCTCTCTCGCTCTCCTTCTCCCCATCTCTCTCCTTTTCGTCTAACCACCTCTCTTATCTCCCATTAACCTCCATCGCTCGTCCAGTTCTACCCCCCTCCCCCCTCCACCAATGTTCTTTCCCCCGTATGATACGTCCATCCACTTCGTGTTCCCCGTACCCCCCCCCCCCCCCTCCCCGCTCACCCTTCCACCCCCTCCTATCTCCTGCATACCTTGTTCTTCCCTGTGATCAATGAGATCAGCCTCAGATCCCCCTCCCCCCAACCCCCCACGCCCACCACCCTTCCTCAGTTCACCCGATTAGCCCGCAGCCCCCACCCCCCTGCCCCCTTTTCCGGCCCTCTTCAATCTTCCAGGGCCGGTTCAGTTCTTAGCTGTCGTGTCTCTGAGAACACTGCATACAAGTCCTGCTTCTGGCAGACTGGCAGCTTGAGAGTGATTACCCCCACCCTGTGCCTGGGGGGCTGGGGGAGGGGGAGGGAGAGGGGGTGGGGGGGATCAAATGGCCCTGTTTGTCAAAACAACGATTACATTATTAATGGGGGGCCACAGGACCGGGTTTCCTTCGTGAAGAGCTTCTTGTTGGGGGGGGGGGGGGGGTTGGGGGGGGGGGGGGATAGGAGGAGAAGGAGTGGTGTGGTTCAAATTCGCACACTCCAGAGATTCATTCTGCTGTGAAGAAAAGACTCGTTCTGCAACGTTTGTCGAGTAGGAAATGTTTGGGTTGTTAATGCTCCTGTGCGTGTGTGTGTGTGTGTGTGTGTGTGTGTGTGTGTGTGTGTGTGCGCGCGCGCGCACGCACACACACACACACACACACACACAGTGACACACACACACCGCACACAAAGAGCTCAAGAAACTTTTATACAAAGGGAAGCGATGGGGTGGCAGGCGTGCGTGCGTGCGTGCGTGTGTGTGTGTGTATGTGTGTGCGCGCGCGCTGTAAATGGGTATTCGCTTTTTTCTTCTCTCAAAGTACTACATTTCCCTTTCTCCCCTTCCTGCAGAGCTATTTACCGACGAGAATTACGTGAGCAGACTTGACAGGTTACTTGCCTAATGGCATTTCCATTCTGTGCTGATAGGGACTGCGGGGCGGTGGAGAGATGTATGGGGGCAGAGGGGGGGGCTGGTGAAGCGAAAAACCCAAAAGACAGCAGGAGGCCGGGCATGGCACAGCGAGAGAGAGAGAGAGAGAGAGAGAGACGCTGCAATTCACCCCCCCCCCTCCCCCTTCCCCCGCTGGTATGGCTCATAAGTATATACAGTATATAGCACACAGGCTTATATTTCCCCACAACTCTCAAATGGATATAGTGTTCACTTTCTTCTTGCTTACCCCCCCCCCCTCTCTCTCTCTCTCTCTCTCTCTGTTGCACAATATAGCACTTCTTCCAATCACCTTCTCCCCCCACCCCCCATCCCCGGTTTCCTGGTATACCTATCACTATTTCTTTGCCATCGACGTGTGGTTTCTCAATGAGCGACTGACCGTCACACACACACACACACACACACACACACACACACACACAACGCACGCACGAGATTCTTCCCGAGACTCCTGCCTGTACTTATTTGATTGGGAGACTTCCCCAAATAAGTCCTCTGCCCCATGGATCTTATTGTCGTGCGGCCCGAGGATTCATCACCCAAAGTGCCCAACAACAACCCGTACTGTTCTGCTCCCTCCCCTCCTTCCCTCCCCCCTTTCTTCCTCCCGCTCCTCCTCACAGTCTTCGGTCGTCAAATAAATGAAGAAATAAAAATGTTGAAAAACAAGGACGGAGTGACATGATTAGTCCTGATTCGTCAACGTTCCATCAACACGTGATACTCGTGGACACACGGAGGCTCCCGAACCTCGGCGACCCCCCAGGGCCAGCGTCTCGCATGGACACTGGACGGCTTGCTTCACTGCACGACACCAGAACAACGTTTTGTAGAAACCAAACATCAGCCACGAACACCGAACCATTGGAAGGCGGAACCCACGACCATTCTGCTTCGCTTGTTCGCATTATCAAGATCACGAGGTGTTTTGTTTTCCCACCTCAGAGACCAGAACAAAAGCGCCGGTTTGTTTTTTCTTCTTTGTGTGTGTGTGTGTGTTTGTTTGTGTTCTCTCCTTAGCACACTACATTGGACTGGGCGCTTTCCGAAGACCCAGAGATGATCGCAAAGGGGTCAGGGAGAGAGGGTGTGTGTGGGGGGGGGGGGGGGAGGGAAAAATCAAGGAGACAGACATCGAACAAGCAGAACAGTAAAGGACTCCCCCTGCTGAGGCCTGTCAGGCGTGCAGACAGGAAAACCCGACTCATCCCCCCACCCCCCACCCCCACCCCCTCCTCCCCCTAGCTGCAGGGGATCACAGAGACGGACAGGACAAACCCATCACGTGCTGCACGATCCCTGCACCACTTCCAAGCCATGTGTGACGGACAGACAGATCCTTGTCGTCTGCAGGGGGGGGACAGCCAGCTAGCTAAGGGGATCACGGGACACTGCCTCAACACAATGACGTGACAAAAAATAATGAGGACAGTGCCAAGAAAAGAGGGTCGTGCGAAGACATAAATTATGTCCCTTACATTCAACAAACGCCAATCAGGCATTTGCTGTGTAACGCGAGCATAGGGGTTCGGTGGAGTGGAGGGGGGAGAGGGGGGGGGGGGGGGGGGGTTAGTCGAGATAGCAATAATCTTCGTCATCTGTCAGGAAGGGTGTGGAATTTTAGTTCGATTTTTTTTTTATAACAGCACACAAAGGTACAACAGAGAGAGAGAGGCAAGAGGAGAGAAATGTGCGAAGGAGGGATTATAACCATGCGACAAAACGGAGAGATACGCACATACACAGAGACAGAGAGAGAGACGCACATACAGAGAGAGAGAGAGAGCCGCTCGGCGGTCTGCAGTAAATAATGAAGCAGGCCAATCTTTTCGCATGCCCTCCTCCTCCAGCTAGAAGCCCCGTCTCTCCCCCCCAGACACAAACCTCTGGCTAATGAACCGCCAAGCCCCACACACTCCCCACGGTCAAAACGTCTCCTTCTACACAGCCCCTTCCCAACCTGAACCTCACTGATGAAACATACACCCCCCGCCCCCATCACACCCCCACACCCCCAACGTCACAGGCAGCTGTCGCAAAACTTAATCAGGCACTATTGATCTGTGAGGAGCACCAGAACAACCGTTTCACACTGTGATGTAACTCCCGTGTTTTAAACCCCCCTCAACCCGCCCCACACCTCCCCCCACCCCATTTCTCTCTTTCCTTTTTTGCTATTGTACCACAATCACTTTTTGCCTGCAGTGAAAACCTCATCATCTTCGTAAGTCTATGATAATGTATTCCGAAAAGTGATGACAGGAGATTCGCAGTCTTTCAGATTTTGCTTTCAAGGTCAAGTTATTATTCTCTTGCGGAGGGGTGGGGTAGGAGGGAAAGAAAGGGAACATTATCGGGATGCATTAATTATGTTCAAAATGCATTTACCTTAAACTCCACTCCATTGTTGTTCAAAGTGCAAATAAGTTCATTTCACGTGCTCCCTGTGGAGTCCTTAGACAGGAGGCAAGGCAAGGCAAGAAATTCATTTCACGTGTTCCCTGGGGAGACAGGAGGCAAGGCAAGGCAAGAAGTTCATTTCACGTGCTCCCGGGGGAGACAGGAGGCAAGGCAAGGCAAGAAGTTCATTTCAGAGCAAGAAGTTCATTTCACGTGCTCCCGGGGGAGACAGGAGGCAAGGCAAGGCAAGAAGTTCATTTCACGTGCTCTCTGGGGAGACATGAGGCAAGGCAAAGAAGTTCATTTCACGTGCTCCCTGGGGAGACAGGAGGCAAGGCAAAGAAGTTCATTTCACGTGCTCCCTGGGGAGACAGGAGGCAAGGCAAAGAAGTTCATTTCACGTGCTCCTTGGGGAGTCCTTAGATAGGAGGCAAGGCAAAGGAGTTCATTTCACGTGCTTCCTGGGGAGTCCTTAGACGGGAGGCAAGGCAAGGAGTTTATTTCACGTGCTCCCTTGGGAAGTCCTAACCTTGGGAAGCAAGGCAAAAAGTATATTTCACGTGCGCCCTGGGGGCACTGAAACATCAACATCGTCTGTGACACACACCATATAAACAAAACGAGTGATGCCAAAAGGTGAACAAATACCAAAGGCTTACAACACGAGTAAGCAGGTAAATAAGCACATCAAACACTCATTTTCCAAAGCTGAAACGATGGATTCAAGCATAAGCAGAAAAGACAAGCTTGGAAGACTCCTCCTCCCCACTTCCTTGCCATGTCTTCACAGTCACGCGAGCCGGGAGGGGCAGACAGACAGACAGACAGACAGACTGTGAGACCGAAACAGATGGAGCAGCAGTGGAGCAGAAAAGAGCGGTGGATGGAAGGGAGGGCGGGGGGGAAGGGAGACAAACCAAAGGTGTATCGGTGGCAGGGACAGGCAATTAACACCGCCAGCTCCACCAGCCCAGGTCCAGGGCCAATTACCCAAGGACCCCCCACCCCCACAGCCCCCATCCCTAGACTGGCTGGCAGGCAACAAAGGAAGGAAATGAGGCAGGGCCACAGCCGACTCGAACCCATTCTCCACACCACCCTTCCCCGCAATTTTATGCTAGGCTAAGTCCGCTTTAGGTACTCCATCCCCTCCCTTCTTCCCCTTCTCTCCGTGCCACAAGATTGGAAGGAAAAAAATTGGACCAAGAACAGAACATAGCTCTGGCTAGTAGGGAAAGAACGACCCCCCCCCCTACCCCCCCAACACACACACCCCTACCAACACCACCCAACCCCCACCCCACCCCCTCAACCTCGTTTGTCATTCGATAGGGTCCCCGATAATGTTATGAAAATTGCTTGCCGGGACCTTGTAACCTCTGCCCAATACGTGGTAACGAAGTGTCTGAAGGGGGTACAAGCCCCAATGCCTCTCCCACACACCGCGCCTCCTAGCTTCTCACGCATATGCAAAGTCCTGCTCCCCCACACTCCTCAAAGGAGAAAAAAAAAACAACAAAAAAACCAACCCTGTTGCTCTTCTTCTACTCCACACCGTCTCCCAACCCGACACAACCACCTCTCTTTCAGCCCGCGCCAAATTGAAAAGTGCTGACCCCCCCCCCCCCCCCCCCCCCCCCAAAAAAAAAAGCACACACAAAAAGCGAAATACTTAACTGCCACTGTCGATCACTACAGGAACACATACATCTTTCTTTCTCTTTCTCTCTCTCTCGCTCACAGCGCTTGAAAATTAATCGACTTTACGCCAAGCAGACGTGATTTACATGGCTGAAAAAGAAAAAAAAAGGGGGTGGGGGTGGCGGGGGGCATGGGTCAGAGAGAGCAATTAAAAAAAAAAAAAAAAAAAAAAAAAAGAAGCTAAGCCTCGGAACCCCAATCAATGTTGCGAAGCAAGGTATCGCCACCCTGATGAAGATATCCTCTTCCCCATGTCCACAGGGCTGATCCTGACAGGCGAAATGGAGCCCGCTTCTTGGAGGGGGAAAGCAAAAAGAAAAGAAAAGAAAAGAAAAAGGAAAAAAAAGCCCACACCCCGCCCGCCACTTGTCAAATATGTCCCAACCACTCGTCCCCAAAACTGCTCGCCGGAATTAGAGAGGCCAACAAAGGGAAGCAATTTCCTGACTTGGCTGGGCAAGGGGAGGGAAGGCCGGGGCTGTAATGGGGTGGTTGATATGCATCAGACGGCCCCTGGCTTTTCTTCTTCTTCTGCCCGTGTACAGCGCACGGCCGGCCCCCCCGCCTTCCTCCCTCCCCACTGTGGCTGCTTCTGTTCAATCCGTGACCCAGTGCACGCCACCAACACAACACATGGCGGGTGGGGAGGGGGAGGGTCTGTTTCCAGAAACATAAGGATTACAGTGACATCAATGAGACTACCAGATCTGGACCACTCACATGTAATAATCAGTCCAATCTGACTTGCTGGAACTTTCACATGGATAATTAAAGGTCATGGAAAAACAACTACTACAACAACAAAAACACAAAAAAACACAAAAAAAACAACAGATATCTGCTTATGAATAACAGTAATTAAGACATAAATATTTAGTTACTAATGAGGATAGCATAAATGAGAAAGAAAAAACGGAGGGAGGAGTGGTTTGAATTGTGTGAAATTACAGTGAGTTGTTGCAATGGAAGTCTAAATATATAACTGGTAAAAAAAAAAAAAAAGTAAAAAAAAAAGAAAGAAAAAAAGTAGTAGTCTGGTGCGCTGGTTCAATTTAAAGTGCATTTAGGCTGATCGAAGAGACGCTGTCATTAACATGCGAGGAAAACTCATTTACCTGTCAACTGTGCATATCATCAGATCAATCTTATCCTCATTTATCTCATCAAAAATAGCTGCTTCAGTTGTCCTATTCATAGGGCCTCTACCCACTGTCAAATTAATGTATGGGTCCTTTCTTCAAAGGACATCTCTCTCCCCACTGTCTAAATAATGTATGGATCCACTTAACGCTGCCTTCATCTCTGTGGACATTCGACTGACTTTGAAGTTTCAATCCACACCTGTCTCTCTCTGACACAGAGAGAGAGAGAGAGAGAGAGAGAGAGAGAGATGTACAGTATAAACGTGTGTGTGTGTGTGCGTGTGTGTGTGTTAGTGTGTGTGAGTGAGTGAGCGAGTGTGCGCGTGTGCGTGCCCACATGGAGGTATGTGTGTGAATGACAAAGCTCTTTCTTGCACTCATGTTAATGTTAAAAAAAAAAAATTAAAAAAAGAAGAAGAAAAGAGAAAAATCCATATTTTTATGTGAATTTTATAAGATCTTGCAGTGTGAATCCATATCTGCCAACAGAACTGCAAGTTTAAAAAATCAATTTAAAAAAAACTACTACAAAAAACACCTACTCAAGCCTCCAATATTTGATATCCATTTCCCCCCTTCACACAACCCCCACCACCCTCGTATCATGTGATTCCATTTTCCTGATGCTTTACACTGATTGCAAACATTACCACAGGCGGAAAAAACTGAAAAACCGAGAAAAAGAGAAAAGACTAGAGTGGGGGTATAAAATCGGCTGAATAATTTATCAGACAGTTTAGGAGAGAGATGAGGAGAGACAGCATCAAGCTGAAGGGGAGGTTTACCAGTTATGAAAACACAACACAAATGAGCAGCAGCAGCAGCAGCAGCAAAAAGAGAAAGAACAGAGAAATTAGAACAAAGCAGAACAAAGCTACTTCCATTTTAATATAATAATGGATCTCTCTCTCTCTCTCTCTCTCTCACACACACACACACACACACACACCGTTCACCCACGTTAAGTGGAGAGGAGGGGTAGGGAGAGGGTGAAAATGATGAGGGTGTGGGATGAGGGAGGAAGGCGCTCTCAAAATTCAATTAACAACACAGGCATCTCTTTTATTTTCAACAAATGGAGCTGGCTTTCCACTCAAGCTGGTTAAAACAGCCTCCTCTTCCTCTACCCCCATGCCCCCCCCCCCCCCCTTCCCTTCTCACCCAAGATCCCTATCCTTCTTCCCTACATTGATTCCTCCCCCCCCCACCCCCCACTAATCCCCCTCACCCCCATCCCCTGCAACCCCCCTGCACCTTCCCCTTCCAAAACTGATCTTCCAGATGAACAAGTTTGTGTTCAAGTGTGCTGAACAGAAGAAGCAGTTTGTTTATTACAATGATTATGAAACACGTGTGGATGGCAAATGAAAGCAGTATTGTACACTTTATGTGGGCATCCAAACATTGTTCAAGTGGATGGACTTACATGGTTTTTTTGTTGTTGTTTTTTTGTTTTTTAATGTGGGTGCAGATACTGGTATGGACACATGCATTTGTAATTGGCATACGTGTGTGTGTGTGTGTGTGTGTGCGAATGCGAGTGTGTGTGTGTGGTGGTGGTGGGGGGGGTGGGGGTGGGGGGGGGGGGGGGGGGGGGGGGGGGCGGAAAGGTGGCATGTGTTTTACAAGACTGGGAGTTTTCATGGTTTTTAATTAACATTTGTGTCACATCTGCACGAGACCACCCCAAAAAGGGCAAGAAGCAAAATCTGATCCTACTGCTCGAAAAGCAATATTGTTTACCCATATATAGATATCACACACACACACACACACACACACACACACACACTACTCAAGCCACAGAGCGCCATGTACAGCCAGTGACTGCCAGTGTGTGTGTACAGCAGAGGACTGGAGGCAAGCCACAGCAGCCAGGTCCAGATTAAAACCCTGAAATCAGACGTCCGTCAAGGTAATTTCATTTCCCTTTGATGCAGTGTGTGTGTGCCAATCTCCCCTGTCTGCCATCAAATAACCGGCCTTTCCACCAGCGTAATGTGGGGCCAAATGGACTGCCTGGGGTGGGCTTTTTCTAGACCTTTTTTTTTCTTCTTCTCCATCCTTTGTTCTTTCCTTACGCTGATAGACCCAGTTACTTCCCACAGATAGGGGTAGCTAGCTGGTGCCCACGACTTGGATCCAAGAAAATGTGAGCCACTGATGTTCCCCCCATCAATCCCTTTCAAAACACACACTGTGCACACTGTATACACACACACACACTGTACACACACACGCACTTGCATGCAAACAAGCATATGATCATGCACACACACACACACACACACATGCATGTCTATGAATGCTATGAAAAGAGAAAAAAAATTAGTATGGACTGAAATCCAGAATTTCCTTCCCATTTCTGTGCTTTGCTACTACTTTAGTAGCCATATATATATATATATGATTTCCGGTTCTCAGAACAATTAAACCAGTCACACAAACACACACATTTTCACTGCAAACTTTCTGTCACTACTTCCCACAGCTGTGACAAGGGTATCCAGAGACAAAAGTCTTTTCCAAGCAATGATGAAACTGTGCTAATGCAAGTCTCCCATAAGCTTTTACCATTTTCCAAGGCACAGGCAGAAAGAGAGAGGGTAGGAGGGAGAGTGAGCACTTTAAAACAGCCCAGTCTAGAACAGATCTTTTACCCCAAAACCAGCTTTCTAAAAGGGAACACCACCCTTGCAGCTACTAGCCCATCAACCCAGTTTCTCACAAAACCAACCTCTTTTCCACCACCACCAGAGACCACAGTAAATCATCTGGTGAATCACTTATTCTGGAGAGAGAGGAGAGAGAGAGAGAGACAGACAGACAGACAGACAGACAGAGACACACACAGATTGAATTCACAAGGTGATCCACTCTTATCTTGTTCTGGAGAGAGACTGAGGCAGATGGACAGGGATAGAATTAGCGACAAATCATTTTCTCCCTCTCAGCCTCACTCCTCTTCCCCACAGCAAAATGAGATCTTAGGATGACACAAGCATTGTCCATTACACCATGCAGTCATTCCCTCAAACTCCTGACTGAGACTTTGCAACATGTCCCACAAGATTTTTTTAATTCTAAAAAAAAAAGGGGGGAACTGCAAGAAAGAAAAATGGAAATGCAATAACACACACACACACTGTAACTCAAGATTCTATTCAAGACTAGGAAAGCCTGTGGAGCGAACAAGACACTCAAAATTGCCTTTGACGTGAAGACGCATTTTGCATTAATATGCCATCATTTTCCCCTATCGAATGGCGCTCAGAAAAAAGAGTGGCAGTGTGTTAAGTTTTCAGGGGGTTCCAGGGGTGGGTGAGGTGAGGGGGGTGGTAAGGGGAGGTGGGGTGGGGGGTGGGGGTTAAAGAAAAAAACACCTAAGGGCGAGAGTTAGAGGAAGATATGGGTGAGAGAGAGTTTGGGCAGAGGAAGGTGGGGTGTTGCAATGGATATTTTAATGACAACACGGCGACAGGCAGGCAGGCTGGTCCCCAGTCTTTTCCTTGGCTGCCATGCCCTGAATCAACTGCATACAAGGCGTGTCAAAACAGGGCCATGGCCCCCAGTGCCCTACCACTGCCCAGGGCAACATTCATTACATCCATCTGAAGTGCCTTGATGGGACTGCCCAGGACAACATTCATTACATCCATCTGAAGTGCCTTGATGGGACTGCCCAGGGCAACATTCATTACATCCATCTGAAGTGCCTTGATGGGACTGCCCAGGGCAACATTCATTACATCCATCTGAAGTGCCTTGATGAGACTGCCCAGGGCAACATTCATTACATCCATCTGAAGTGCCTTGATGGGACTGCCCAGGGCAACATTCATTACATCCATCTGAAGTGCCTTGATGGGACTGCCCAGGGCAACATTCATTACATCCATCTAAAGTGCCTTGATGGGACTGCCCAGGGCAACATTCAGCACAGTCCATCTGAAGTGATTTGCTAGGACTGGGGCAACATTCACTTCAGTTAGGACTGGGACAACATTCACTTCAGTCAACTTATCACAAAACAGAGTTTAGATAAATTCATGTTAGTGTCTGATGGCAGGTGCTGATAGCATGGGAACCAGTTGGGTTTGCTGGCTGATTTAGCAATCATGAAACACATCGCAGCCATACATCTTAATGCTGTGGAACGTTTTCCCAATAATAATAATTCTCTTTCTTGCAGCTTGTAATACCAGCACCAGAACAGCAGTACTTAGGTTTGATGAATAAGTGAAAGGCTAATGTTATAAAAACAAAGAGGTAAATATGATGACAACGTACTGAGGTTTCCTCACAATGCGCTTGCGTTACTACTTACTAGTTCCGTTCCTATCATTTGATAAGAAAGCACACCACTCCACACACACACACACACACAGAGCTTTGCTCATAAATAACACCATTCTGAACCAAACAGTGTGGGGTATGAAAAGAGATAAGAATGGCTATTTTTGGTGCAAAGCCCTTTGACCCCCCCCCCCCCCCCCCCCCCCCCCCATTCTCCTCACCTGAAGAAAACTTTTGACAGAGACAACAACATGGATCTTTTTACTCCACTGCCCACTCCCATCTTTCCATTTTGCTGAAGATACAGGGCAACACACGCTGTTTCAGTAACACAGCCTCACATCCCTCGAGACAGGTCCTGTATGGGCAGAATACCATTTGGTTGGGGAGTGGGGGGGGGGCAGACAATCGGCCATTTAGTGAGTGCAGTCCTTCATAATTCATAGCCCCCCAACAGCAGCTCCCATTATCCGTCTCTCAAAGGTGCCTGTTGTTCCATGCATTGCGTGCAGGACGGGGGGGCCGCTCAACCATTTACATGATAACCACAGACCTGTCGCCTCCCGTCTGATCTACTGAAGTCACGCTGGGCAAGATTGCAAATGTATGCTAAAAGCTGCAGACAAATCTGGTCCCGAAGCTTTTGTTTCGCTCGACAAGACTGCATGCTGGCTGTGGTGGTGGTGGTGGTGGCGGTGGTGGTGAGGTTCAGTTTTGTATTCACTGCACTCCCCTGTTTCAAGGCCAGGCTGAAATGAATGTATTCTGTATTCAGGTAAACTCCAGAGATTATAACAAATTCCACCCCTCCAGCTAGCACTGCACCTGCCATGGAAAACCAGGACATGGAAGTTGAGCAGCAACTTCCCTAACATCAACAGCAGGACACCACAGTTACATAAGTCTATCAGCAACTTCCCAAACATCAACAGCAGGACACCACAGTTACATAAATCTAGCAGCAACTTCCCAAACATCAACAGCAGGACACCACAGTTACATAAGTCTATCAGCAACTTCCCAAACATCAACAGCAGGACACCACAGTTACATAAATCTATCAGCAACTTCCCAAACATCAACAGCAGGACACCACAGTTAATAAATCTATCAGCAACTTCCCAAACATCAACAGCAGGACACCACAGTTACATAAATCTATCAGCAACTTCCCTAACATCAACAGCAGGACACCACAGTTACATAAATCTAGCAGCAACTTCCCTAACATCAACAGCAGGACACCACAGTTACATAAGTCTATCAGCAACTTCCCTAACATCAACAGCAGGACACCACAGTTACATAAATCTATCAGCAACTTCCCAAACATCAACAGCAGGACACCACAGTTACATAAATCTATCAGCAACTTCCCTAACATCAACAGCAGGACACCACCGTTACATAAATCTAGCAGCAACTTCCCTAACATCAACAGCAGGACACCACCGTTACATAAATCTATCAGCAACTTCCCAAACATCAACAGCAGGACACCACCGTTACATAAATCTAGCAGCAACTTCCCTAACATCAACAGCAGGACACCACCGTTACATAAATCTAGCAGCAACTTCCCTAACATCAACAGCAGGACACCACTGTTACATAAATCTAGCAGCAACTTCCCTAACATCAACAGCAGGACACCACAGTTACATAAATCTAGCAGCAACTTCCCAAACATCAACAGCAGGACACCACAGTTACATAAGTCTTTTATATTATATGGATACCTTTCCTCCTTCCCTTTATCATTATTGTCATAAAGTCTTGTGAAATACTGACCTAAAATCTTCTCTTAAAGCAGAAGATTGCGAATGTCCACATGTATGTGTGTGCATACACGGGGCACAGCAGCGTGTTTTCAGCACTAAGTGGCGCGCAGCTACAAGAAAGAAACTGCTAGAGTGCGACGAGAAGAATCGTTCTTTCAGTTAAGTCTCCTCTGGCAGGAATGAAAAAGAAATCAAAGCCTGCTGACTGTGAGTTTTGCTTGCTTTCAATTCACCTCGTGTGTATTGCCAAGATTACTTTTCCTCGGCCAGTCGTTCTACGGCTACCTTCAAAGGGATCAGAAAAAAGGGGGAGGTAAAAGAAGAAAAAGAAACCCATTTACATTCCCTGCAAGACAGCATCCAACGTCAGTGGCACGAATGTTTCCTTTCTCGTTAATATTGTATGCATTAACAGAGGAAAGAGAATTACAGTCTATTGACTGGCCATCCCCCTACATGAAAACTACCCTGCAATTATGAAAAAAGGGGGTGTGGTGTGGTGTGCTCGGAGGAGGGAGGGGGGTGTAAAGGGTCTTGGGAGGGAGGAGGGAGGAGAGGGTGGTGGTGGTGGTGGAGGAGGAGGAATGACTGAGTGACAGTGTAAAGTTTTCTTTGTGAGGCCTTTCTCCCTGATGCAGTCCCCCCCCCCCCCCCCTCATCCCCTCTCCAGCCACATTCACTGCCCCAGCTTTCATCACAGCCTGCAATGGCAGCCATTGTCAATGGACAGAACACAGAAACGAAATAAAAAAATAAAATAAAAATAAAAAAAAGAGCAGTTGTTTGTATTTCATTTTCCTCTGAATGCAGAAAAAGAGCCGTTTTATTTCCAGTCAAATGCAGAGGAAAAAGAGCAGTCATTTTTTATTCTCCCCTCATATACCCACGTCTCTACCCCACCCCCCAACCCTCCCCTTTAATTAGACTGAAGTAACAGAAAAACCCCACTGTCTTTTGAAAAGCATACACCTCAGTGGGAGGAGACAGTGTGCATGAATACTACCACTCATGCATGGTTGCCAGCATCTGTATGTTCAGTTTGGTGATAAAAAAATTAAAAAAACCCAACAACATAGGAAATAACTGCTCAGCGTTACCAAACTTGACCAACAGAGGAAGTTTGTCATCCGCTGACCAGTCTGTCATCCACTGACCAGTCTGTCATCCACTGACCACAGTCCCTAAAGAAGGCCCACTGGTCAGCAATGCTGAATGACACTTCTTATCAAAGTCAGTGGTACTTCACATCACACAGCTGTTGTTTTTTTAGTTTGTGTGTGTGGTTTTTTTTGGGGGGGTGGAGTGAGTGGGGTTGGGGGGGGGGGGAAGGTTCACTTTCTCCATTTAAAATATGATGTGTTTTGTGAGAAGATTTTATCTTTCAATCCAGCTCAATCACCACCACCCAATCTCCTCGCCTGTCGTTTCCCTCCCAGCTACCTGTTCTCAGTGTTGCCGTACAATACAGATGGCATCAGTCTTGCAGGGAACTTCTATTACTGTGTATCAATGTACGATACAGATGGCATCAGTCTTGCAGGGAACTTCCATTACTGTGTATCAATGTACAATACAGATGGCATCAGTCTTGCAGGGAACTTCCATTACTGTGTATCAATGTACGATACAGATGGCATCAGTTTTGCAGGGAACTTCCATTACTGTGTATCAATGTACGATACAGATGGCATTAAGTTTTGCAGGGAACTTCCATTACTGTGTATCAATGTACGATACAGATGGCATTAGTCTTGCAGGGTACTTCCACTGCAGTGTATCAATGTACAATACAGATGGCATCAGTCTTGCAGGGAATTTCCATTACTGTGTATCAATGTACGATACAGATGGCATCAGTCTTGCAGGGAACTTCCATTACTGTGTATCAATGTACGATACAGATGGCATCAGTCTTGCAGGGAATTTCCATTACTGTGTATCAATGTACAATACAGATGGCATTAAGTCTTGCAGGTAACTTCCATCGCTGTGTATCAAGGCAGTCTCTGTGCAAAATGCTGTTCATTCCCTCAGGTCTTTCCCCTCATTCACTCCAACATTCCCAACAAATGCAAATGCCCTTCTCTAATACGAAATTATGAAAGCAATAATAATAATAATAATAGGTAAAAGATGCTGATGAAAGGAAACATAAACTCTCTCTCTCACACACACACACACACAGGAGGTAGGCGTGCTGAATGTAGTATTTTCAATATTTCCACCACTTCCCCCCCCCCCCCCCCCCCCTTCTTTTTTCCCAAATTAATTAAATTGGATAACAGAGATGGGGAGGGAAGGCGCAAGAGGATGAGGGATATAATATCAGGAGCACTTGTTTAAACATGTTCCCGCAACACCCCCCTAACCCCCCCCCCCCTCCCCACATACACTCCCCATCCCCCACCCCAAAAATGTGTGTGCTTGTGTGTTATTTGAGCAGAAACATGGATGTGGTAATGTCTGTACAGAGAAACTTGAAAAGAACACGGTTCAGCATCAGAGTAAACTAATACATCTTTGATGTGGGGAGAAAGGCAAGGGGGGTGGAAGAGGGGGTGTGGTGTGTGTTTGGGGGTCGGGGGCCCCCGAGCAGTGCAGGCGTTTGTGGAGATCTGTTGCAATACTGTATCTATACGACTGAAGTGGCATCCAACTCATTTACACCAATGTTATAATACAGTGACACAGACATGAAGGGTGAGGATGATGGCTGCTGCAACTCCTACCTTCCTCTGTGTGTGTGTGTGTGTGTGTGTGTGTGTGTGTGTGAGGGTAGCAGGGTGTATGCACATGTAAAGGCAGGTGTGCATGAACGCATGTGTGTGTGTGTGTGTGTACATGTAAAGGCATATTTGTGTGTGTATGTGTGTGTGCGCATGCGAGCGCACATGTGCTTGTGTGTGTGTGACAGTGTGCGTGCCTGCATGCGTGTGTGTGGGCATGTAAAGTTGTGTGTGGGTGTGTCGATGTGCGTATGGTATGTATACCAGAGCAAATGTCTGCGCGTCTGTGTGTGCATGAATTTCCATGCTTGACAACAAAATCATGTCCAGTATACGCACATAACTCGCCATTTGGCTTCAATATCCTGAATATTATAATAAACTTTAAGAAACACCCATTTATAAACATTTGGGGAGGGTGTATGTATGTGTGTGTTTGGGGTGGGGTGGGGGGGGGGGTTGGGGGGAGGGGGGGTGTGGCAAGTTAAGATGGTTCTGTTTTCTGTTCCCTCTGTGTAATGTTTCTTCACGATCTGGCAGGCACCGTTTCCGTCTCGTATTATCTCCCTTTTTACAAGAGAAAAAAGCCCCTTCTTTTCAAAATGCACAGTTACCCCACGTGTGAGACTGACTATTCATGTTCCCACGTCCTGCCCACCTGGGTAAATAACAGCAGCAAGCAAACCCCCGTCTTGGACGGCTGGGATAAGTTGACGATAAAGCAATAAAGCCTCATTTTATGCGGCCCGACAGCACCACAAAAAGCCAGTTACAAGTTTATTGGAAAGCAAGGGACAGGAGGAGATATGCACAAGGTATTAAACGGGTTGGGCTATTTCTGTCGGGACACACGGGGATTCAGACAGTCCAACAAGAAATACTGAAGGCCTGTCTGTCTGTGTCACCAAACTAACCACTGCCTCCCCCCAACACACACTGTAATATACACTGCCTCACCCCACCCCACCCCTACACACACTGTAATATACACTGCCTCACCCCACCCACACACACTGTAATATACACTGCCTCACCCCCCCTACACACACTGTAATATACAATGCCTCGCCCCCACCCACCCCCCTACACACACTGTAATATACACTGCCTCACCCCACCCCCACCCCCCTACACACACTGTAATATTATACACTGCCTCACCCCACCCCCCTAAACAGACACACACAAATATACACTGCCTCACCCCACCCCTACCCCACTACACACACTGTAATTTTCAGACACACAGACATATGCACACTGTTTGGTCTCCCAAGTCCCTTGATAACATCAAAGTAGGTACTGCAGTGTGTTCGGAATTGTTTTCAGAAGAACTGACAGCAGCACACACACACAGACCTCTTCTCATGTGCCCCACACCTCGTCTCCCATGTCTCTCACTCCCCCCTCCCCCCCGCTTTTTTTCCCTTTTCTAATATCACTAAACAGTAAAAAGACGTTAGACACACAGACACACACACTGCAGCATGGCTCCTCCTTAGTCCCCATGGTCACTTGACAAACTTGTGGAAAAGAATCCTTTATCCTTTCAAGTTTTTTTCTTCTCATCAAAAACGATTCACCACCATTAAACATTCGTAATCCTTTGTCTGTCTATCTGTCGAGGACAAACAAATCCTGGGTATGCAGCAACGACAGCAGTGAAAGTTTTATGTCTTGTCCTGAGTGCAAACCATACACAACATGTGGTGCATTATTGAGCGAGTGAGGGCCAGATGCTGTCCTCACACCCTTCAGCCCCCTCCATAAAAACTCCCTGAAAACATCACCGCTGTGCACCCCCCCCCCCCCCCGCCCCCCTGAAAACATCACCACTGCGGCACCAGCAAAATGCCTCTGTTTGAATGCGTCACAAAACTGTGGTTAGTGTGATCACCACACAGCCTGCCTTCCAAGGGAACAGTCAAAACGTTTGGTGTATGTGTAGGCATTAACGCACATGAAACGCGTGGTGTATGTGTAGGCATTAACGCACATGAAACGCGTGGTGTATGTGTAGGCATTAACGCACACGAAACGCATGTTGTATCTGTAGGCATTAATGCACATGAAACGCGTGGTGTATGTGTAGGTATTAACGCACATGAAACGCGTGGTGTATGTGTAGGCATTAACGCACATGAAACGCGTGGTGTATGTGTAGGCATTAACGCACATGAAACGCGTGGTGTATGTGTAGGCATTAACGCACATGAAACGCGTTGTGTATCTATAGGCATTAACGCACATGAAACGCATGGTGTATGTGTAGGCATTAACACACATGAAACACATGGGTGTATCTGTAGGCATTAACGCACATGAAACGCGTGGTGTATCTGTAGGCATTAACGCACATGAAACGCATGTGCATGTGCACATATGGCTGTTTGGTGTTTGTGTCTTTTCAAGTGTATTTGCTGCAAAAAGCAAGAGAAAAAAAAGGAGAAAAAAACCCACTTCTAATCAATGGTAACTCTAATCCTCACACAAACCACAACCCATTTTCCCTCCAGATGAATCGTAGCCCTGCCAGTCGCTGTATCTCATTCCTCTCAGCAAGAAACAAAACCAACCAAAAATTGGCCGATCATTCTGGAACTGTTTGTCAGCACCACCCCTCCCCATCAATCCACCCCACCACACCACCCCCCACCCCTCCCCATCAATCCACCCCACCACACCACCCCCCACCCCTCCCCATCAATCCACCCCACCACACCACCCCCCACCCCTCCCCATCAATCCACCCCACCACACCAACCCCCACCCCTCCCCATCAATCCACCCCACCACACCACCCCTCCCCATCAATCCACCCCACCACACCACCCCCCACCCCTCCCCATCAATCCACCCCACCACACCACCCCCCACCCCTCCCCATCCATCCACCCCACCACACCACCCCCCACCCCTCCCCATCAATCCACCCCACCCCACCAACCCCCACCCCTCCCCATCAATCCACCCCACCACACCACCCCTCCCCATCAATCCACCCCACACCACCCCCCACCCCTCCCCATCAATCCACCCCAACACACACACCCCCACCCCTCCCCATCAATCCACCCCACCACACCAACCCCCACCCCTCCCCATCAATCCACCCCACCACACCACCCCTCCCCATCAATCCACCCCACCACACCACCCCCCACCCCTCCCCATCAATCCACCCCACCACACCAACTCCCACCCCTCCCCATCAATCCACCCCACCACACCAACCCCCACCCCTCCCCATCAATCCACCCCACCACACCAACCCCCACCCCTCCAGCAAAATCACTCAGCTTCCTTCCCCTTCATTAGCAATTCAAGTCGTGTTCTCACTTTTCCTTCTTTATTTTATTTTATTTTATTCCTCTTTTTTTTTCTTTTTTCAAGCCAATGCCTGTTCTCAACGAACATTTTGTTGAGGCCAGTGTGTCCTGCGGGAGTGGGCAGACACACCAGGCCACACAGTGCCTTCACACACACTGCTGTAGGTCACTTCACTGGCACACACTGCTTCCCACCTGTCCCCACTACAGCACACAGAGACACTAACTTGAAAACAGGCGGGGGGGCTGACGGGGGGGAGAGAATGTTAGAGTATGATTCAGTGAACAAAAAGACGGGCGCAATAGCCGAGTGGTTAAAGCGTTGGACTGTCAATCTGAGGGTCCTGGGTTTGAATCACGGTGACGGCGCCTGGTGGGTAAAGGGTGGAGATTTTTACGATCTCCCAGGTCAACATATGTGCAGACCTGCTAGTGCCTGAACCCCCTTCGTGTGTATATGCAAGCAGAAGATCAAATACGCACGTTAAAGATCCTGTAATCCATGTCAGCGTTCGGTGGGTTATGGAAACAAGAACATACCCAGCATGCACACCCCCGAAAACGGAGTATGGCTGCCTACATGGCGGGGTAAAAACAGTCATACACGTAAAAGCCCACTCGTGTGCATACGAGTGAACGCAGAAGAAGAAGAAGAAGTGAACAAAAAGTTTCAACTTGGAAAACAGGAAGCACGGAAACACCGGAAGCTGGAGAGGGGCAGGAAGCAGGAACAGATTAATAATAATAATGACCATCATAATTATAATAATAATAACAACACTATGAACTTTCTCCCTTTGTAATGCTTGCTTTCAAACTACTGTACCAATCTGATGTGGAGTTTTATTTCTCCTTTCTTTATTAATTTTTTTTTTTCCCCCCTTCTGCTTTCTCTTCTCTCTGGGGGTAACCGTGGGCAGGCACTGAACAGAGAGACCAGTCCACATTCTTTCTACTGCTTCAGCTAAAACTGACAGCACGCAGCAAAGCGATGCTATCTCACGCAGCTGGCAGAGTGTACATCTTTCCTGCATTGGATGTTGCATTGTAAAGGAACACACACACACACACACACACACACACACACACACACACACACACCGGTGTGACAAGTGATAGTCAGACTGAATGGTTATCAGACCCTGCTTGTGTCTGTGCAAGCCTGTACACCACACACAATGTACAAAAGCAGACAATTATATTAGTGCTGCGCTCAGGTCTCTGTCACTGTGCTTGACATTTATTTGGATTTCCTTTCATGTCCTTCTACCCAATGGCTGTGTGTGTGTATGTGTGTGTATGAGAGACCGGCAGACAGACAGACAGACACAGACACACACACACACACACAGATGTGATGCATGTGAGTTATTGAAGTGTCTATAATGTGTGTGTGTGTGTGTGAGAGAGAGAGAGAGAGAGAGAGATACAGACACGAGACAGAGATGTGATGCATGTGTGTGCTTAAAGTGTCTGTGTGTGATACTAGTGTGTGTGACGCATGTGTGTGTGTGTGTGTGTGTGTGTGTGTGTGTGTGTGTGATAGAGAGAGTCAGACGTATATATGTAATGCATGTTGGTGGGACATGAGTGATGCATGCACATGTGATGCGTATGTGATGGATATACCTGTGTGCGAGCATGTTTGTGTGTGTGAGATAGATGTGTGTGTACATGTTGAGCATATACTGGTGTGATGCGCGAGACGCATTTGTGTGATGCATGCACGCATGCATGAGCATGTGCTCATGTTTCAGTTTGCGTGTTCCTCAACTGCCAACATTACCAGCCAAAAAATTATCGTTCTATGAACCACATTGAACAGCCTACACCACCACAACTGCTAGACCAGACAGATACTTTGTATCTGAAAGAGCAGGCACTGCCAGTCCCCAGGTCTGCTGGAACCAAAGATTCCAGTCACTAAGGAGACTGGCTGGCATCCACAATGGCAATGACTTCTGTTCCATCCCGTCCACAGTGCTCAAAGTGGTGTGAATAATTACACAAAGTCTCCATCAGGGCCCAATGTGAAAATTATACAAATAGTCCAACAGGGCCCAATGTGAAAATTATACAAGATGCATTGTTCCGACCCAAGCCTACAATTATTTTGCGAAGAACTCCAGAGAGCAGTAGAGCACATTACACTTGCAGAAAAGCTAAATGTAATCTGACAAACTTTTAATGCTGCCACACGTATTCAAAGACAAACCATCCGGTTAACAGAGACAATAAAAAGAAAGAAGTGCATCTGCATTAGACACTTCAGCCCATCGCATCAACCCATGTAGCAGTTAAACACCCTCACCCCACTCCAACCACCTCCCTCACACACACACACACACACAGAGGAAAAGAGCACTAACAAAAGAGAGGGAAAACAGACGGACAGACAGACAAAGAGTGAAGAGAAACAGAGATGGGGCGGAGAGCTGTTATTTACACAGCATTTTTTCCCATATCAATCACCGATGCCTGCCTGCCCAAGGCTGTCACCCTGCAGAAGACAGCGTGGATGTAAATCGCTGCTGTTCCTGTCGTTCCATCCTACATAAAGCCCACGTTTGCAACACTGCGTGAAACAGACTTGCAACAGCATAGGAGAACAGTAAAGAAAAAATATGTATGTAAAAAAAAAAAGAAAAAAAAAAAAAGGAAAACCCAGCACACCAAACACAATTTTTGTCATGTTCTTTATTCAGAACTGGAGCACAGAAAGGGAAACAGTGCACAACAAAACAAGGCAGTTCAACAGACAGGTCACAAAAACAAACGGAAAGACCGATAGTGTACATGAAGAAAAACTGTGTGGATGATGGGGTTTAAAATGGAAATCAATACAGTTCATCGACAGTTAAGCAGGGATGTCTTAAACCTGATTTAATGTATAGGAGACATTCGTTTAGATGGGGCTGTCGGTGTGTCTGAAAATGTCAAGCATGCAACGACATTCTCTTGGCTTTTTGGTAATAAAGGAAAAAAAATCAGGAAAAATGAAGAGAACTGTACCACCTCAAAACTTATCTCCCACTCTTGTTTTTGACCGGCAGCGTAACCCAACGCGCAGAATAAGGGTTCATATCAAAATGATAATAGTAAATACTGTTGCCTGCACTGACGGTTCCTTCATGTTAAGACAAGTGGAGGTGACAGACAGACAGCTGCCATGGACACCACACCTCCATCAGCACTCCGGCCTTCCGTCCAGTTTAACACCTTCATTGTTTCTTTACTCTCAACACAGACCTGTACATTTAGTTGGTGTATGTGATACCCCCCCCCCCCCCCATCATCCATCACGCGCTAAACCCCATCAGTACTGAACTGACCTGCTACAGAGAACTGTGTCAAAGATCAACCGTATTATCATCATGATCTAATGTGTAGTGGATGATGACATGAAATTTCATGTTGTAACAATCACAGTTTCAAACACAACTCTCTTAGAACGCTCTAAACTGAAGACAAACAAAAATTGTTTTTGCTCAATTTGATCTTTGGTTCTCTCAGCAAACATGAAATATGTTGATCCAGGTATTATCAACCTATCCGACACACCACACCCATTATCTGACACAATGCCGCAAAGCGTATCTGTCCCTTCACGTAAATCTTGCTCACATAAAAAGTATACGTTTTTGTTTGTTTTTTTTCCATCACCTGAATCTTAAGATGGACAGCAACCAACCCATGACAAAGAGCAAGGTAACAGAAAACAAGCAGAGAAATCCCCATTTTACAACAGGAAAAAACAACAACAAATATTCCCCCTACAAATGATGTATTTCTGCCATGCTGCTTTCAGGGAGCACCATGTTTGGGGCAAGACAGAAGAACCAAAGTTCAGCCTGCCAACAACACGTTTTGCTGAGAGAAGAACCAAAGTTCAGCCTGGCAACACCACGTTTTGCTGAGAGAAGAACCAAAGTTCAACCTGGCAACACCACGTTTTGCTGAGAGAAGAACCAAAGTTCAGCCTGGCAACACCACGTTTTGCTGAGAGAAGAACCAAAGTTCAACCTGGCAACACCACGTTTTGCTGAGAGAAGAACCAAAGTTCAGCCTGCCAACAACACGTTTTGCTGAGAGAAGAACCAAAGTTCAGCCTGCCAACAACACGTTTTGCTGAGAGAAGAACCAAAGTTCAGCCTGCCAACACCACGTTTTTCTGAGAGAAGAACCAAAGTTCAGCCTGGCAACACCACGTTTGGCTGAGAGAAGAACCAAAGTTCAGCCTGGCAACACCACGTTTTGCTGAGAGAAGAACCAAAGTTCAACCTGGCAACAACACGTTTTGCTGAGAGAAGAACCAAAGTTCAACCTGGCAACAACACGTTTCGCCGAGGGCGGAAAAGAAGGCGGACAAGCCAAGAGAGGAGAGAGAGAGGTGGGTTATGGGCCTTACCTGGCCGGGGCTCCATACTGTTGGGCATGGGGATCTGACCTGCTGCTGACCCCGGGGGCTGGCACCGCAACACAGAGAGACAACACCATCATCATCATCATCACACTTCTTTCAAGGTCAACACCGTCACTCATTTATCAATCACTGACCACCTGTTACCTAATCTTCTGTCTTGGTACCATGTTCTTTTCACTAATCTTCTGTCATCAACCATCTTCGGTCTTTTTGTCATCAATCATCTTCTGTCACTTTATCAATCATCTTCTGTCACTTTATCATCTTCTGTCAATTTATCATCAATCATCTTCTGTCACTTTATTATATCAATCATCTTCTGTCACTTTATCATAGATCATCTTCTGTCACTTTATCATCTTCTGTCACTTTATCATCAATCATCTTCTGTCACTTTATCATCTTCTGTCACTTTATCATCAATCATCTTCTGTCACTTTATCATCTTCTGTCACTTTATCATCAATCATCTTCTGTCACTTTATCATCTTCTGTCACTTTATTATATCAATCATCTTCTGTCACTTTATCATCAATCATCTTCTGTCACTTTATTATCTTCTGTCACTTTATCATCAATCATCTTCTGTCACTTTATCTTCTGTCACTTTATCTTCTGTCACTTTATCATCAATCATCTTCTGTCACTTTATCATCCTCTGTCACTTTATCATCAATCATCTTCTGTCACTTTATCTTCTGTCACTTTATCATCAATCATCTTCTGTCACTTTATCTTCTGTCACTTTATCTTCTGTCACTTTATCATCAATCATCTTCTGTCACTTTATCTTCTGTCACTTTATCATCTTCTGTCACTTTATTATCAATCATCTTTGTCATCAATCCTCTTATGTCTTTTTGTCATCAATCCTCTGTCTTTTGAACACTACAAATACACAGTTAAACGTTTCTCCATAACTAAGCCAGAAGGTAAGGACATTTATCTGACTTGTATGATTTTTTTTTTTTTTTTTTTGGTTATAAAATCCATATAAAATCCACAAAACATTCCAGTAACAAGAGCAACTCTCACAGTTTGTTTTGTTTTTGTTTTTTTCAGACTGAAAACAGGAGAAAAAAAAAAAAAAAAAGTGCACACACACACACACACGCTAACAGAGGGAGACACCAGGAAACTTACGCCGTTGAACTCGTTGGGCATTCGAACAGGAACACGGGGCCCACCAGGATACCTTGGGGACATGAAGGGCTGCAACACACCATCACCACCGTTTGACCAACACCACCACATGACCAACACCATCATGTGACCAACACCATGTGACCACCACCACCACCATGTGACCCAGCAGAACCATGCTAATTGGACACCGTCTTTGGACGAAGCCAGGTAAGGGGGAGGGGGAGATAATCTGCTTTCGGGGATGGGTGGGTGGATGCAAAGTGGAAGGAGGGTTCTGTGGAGGGGTGGGGAGGGTGGTGTGGGGACATGGAGGAGTCTGCTGGTTAGAGATGAGTGGAAAATAATTGTGTATTTGAAGCACATACTGGAAACTTTCTAGCCAAGGTCATCCTCCGTTCCTTCTTTTTTTTTTGTGTGTGTGTGTGTGTAAATCAATTAGCCACCTCAATTGCCAGAGGAGAGCTTTAACGGAAAGCTGTGTGTGTGTGTGTGTGTGTTAATAAACTTTCTTCACAGACTCGGCTTATTTGCATTTTCGTTTCTTGGTTTGCGCATTTGGAACAGTAGAATTTCTGTGCCTTTGACAAGATGAATAAACCAGTCTGGAGTCTTGAAAGAAAATGGCAAAACAAATGTTTGATGCTTTCTCCTCCACAATCTGCTTATCCCTCTCACAGAACCTTCCGTCAAATTTTTAAAAAAAGTACTTCTCTGGTTTATCCTGAAGACAAGTGCTTGATCTGCTGTTTTGTGCCTGACATGCTGTGCTGTTTGGGATGTTCACACTATACAATGGCAAAGCATGAACTAACACCTTTTATTCAACGACTACCTAGGCCTCACTTTGTATCAATCCATTTTCAATAATCTGACAAGAAATCTTAGCCCAAGTCCCAAAATGAAACATCAGATTATTGTTAATGCTAACTACTTTTGATTGTTGCTAACTTGTCTGATTTTCTTTACTGAGACTGTAATAATTCTGCCTGAAAATTTTGTTGCCGTTTTGTCATTGTTGCTGTTGTTAGTTGTCAATGAGAATTCATTCTGCTTTTTATGCACAAGGTTTTGATGTTGATGTTATAATTGTTGTTACTGTTGTTATCATTTTCTTTTTCTTTCTTTTTTTGCATCTTTTTTTTCTCTCTCTCTCCTTTTTAACCTCTTCTTGCTGTTGGGTGGAATTTCAACGACATTTTAACAAGGCTTCTGATCAAATTTGTTGCGAACACCACAGGGATCTCTGGTCAAACAACTGCCAACCATGCCATGATTGTGGAACCTGTCATGAAAAGAAAACCTGATACATTTCATACCTGCCACTACTGTTTACACGCACCCCATAAAAAATAAATAAAAGCTGGAACAGATACAGAAAAAAAAAAGAAGAGAAAAAAGAAAGAAAAAAAAGGTGGGTGGCCAGAGATAGTAATCAGATTTGCCCCCTAGCCCCTCCCCTACCCCCCTCCACACACCCTCTTCCCCAGGGGCATGCGTGTTCATCTAATTTGTAATGCGATCACCACAGGGGGGTGGATGTCTCTCCCATGGCTCCTCTGTGTGTGTGTGGTGGGGGGGGGGGGGGGGGGGTGGCAGTGTGGGGGTGGACAGCAGTAGGATGAAACTGCTTCATTAGGCTGATTTCCCTGGAAACAGTAGGACGCCTCTCACGACACGATCAAATAGCAAGTCCTGGGCAAGCTTCCCATTCAGAGAAAGACGATACACAATGCACGGTCCTTTTCCCCTCCCACCCCAACACCCACATTTTTGTTGTTTTTTTCTTTCTTTTTAATAACTGTTCCTGCCTCTAAGACTTTTTTTTTTTTTTTTTTTAAATAAAGTTTTTCCTCTGGTAATATTATTATGGACAAAGAAATCTTCATTGTTGACTCTGATTTGAATTTGGGGAAAAATACTCTGCGAGTATATCTAGAGCAGATTTCTGGATAGTGTGCTATATAAGTATCCATTATTATTATTATATCTATCAGTGTTACAGGCATGCATGATTGTCTTTCTTGTGGTGTTAAACAAAAGGTTAAAAAATAAAGAAGAAGTAAGTATTATGAAACTTTGAACCCCCTACACCCCCCAAAAGAACATTTAAAAAAGCATTTCTGTCTCAGTCCAGTCAAACAGTTTCATAAAACTACTCTGTTAACTAAAGATATAATGGGATGGTAGCTGTCTCAGTCCAGTCAAACAGTTTCATAAAACTACTCTGTTAACTAAAGATATAATGGGATGGTAGCTGTCTCAGTCCAGTCAAACAGTTTCATAAAACTACTCTGTTAACTAAAGATATAATGGGATGGTAGCCATCTCAGTCCAGTCAAACTGTTTCATAAAACTACTCTCTTAACTAAAGATATAATGGGATGGTAGCTGTCTCAGTCCAGTCAAACAGTTTCATAAAACTAATCTGTTAACTAAAGATATAATGGGATGGTAGGTGTCCCATTCCCTTCAACTAATTTCATCTAAATATCTGTCAACTAAAGGCATAAATCCTCATTAATTTCATCTAACTATCTGTTAACTAAAGCCATAGATCATGCATGGTTGCATAAACCACGCAGTGATGTAAACTGTTAGCAGTCCCTTCAAATACTTTCATCAAACTACTCTGTTAACTAAAGGCATAAACCATGCAGTGATGCAAGCTATCCGGTCTTACCCCCCCACCCCCCCCCTCCTCCCCAAACAACACTTTCTTTTTCTCCCTCACATCAACCAAGTCACACAGACAGTGAAGCAAGGAGAAAAAGGACAAGACAAAAAGAAACCAGCACCTCCCAGTTTTCACTGACATGTGTCAAGGGAGGTAATACCATTTTTTCAGCAGTCTCAAAATTCTAGAAACATTTACTGCCCCTTGCCAGAACAGCCCAGTAACTTGTTCAATGTTCATCATGGCATCATTTCCGTTCCCTAAATATGTGGCAATAATCATGCAATAACAATAGTTCAGCAGAAGTGATGTATTTTGTGTGTGTTTTGTTCTTGTTTGTTAACAGATAGATACACAATGCATATGATCAATGTCAACACAGGCTTGCCTGTTGAAGTAAGGGGCATAACTGCATTGCTATCATGTGAAGATTGAAGAGTTGTCCTCCCTGAACTATTCTTTCCCCCCCCCCCCCACCCCCCAGCCCCCCCCAACTGAAAAACAAAAGGGTAATATATATATAAAGGGGGTGGGGTGAACAAGTCAATTCAACTGCCAGGAGTGCATATACCTTTGAATGGATCTTGGTATGAATACAATACACTCTGAAGACACCCATCACATACTCGAGATGTATTCACACCCAGACAGGACTTTTTAACATTTCCTTGTCACCCTGTCTATCAATAACTTTTTGTGGACTGTGACATGTTCTGTATCAAAATAACTTTTGAACCATCACAACCAGAAGCATAAATGGTTTTCAACTTTGTGTGTGTGTGTGTGTGTGTGTGCACGTGTATGTGTGTGTAAGTGCGCACGTGTGTCTTTGTGTGTGTGTGCGTGTGTGTGTGTTCCAGTGGAAGTGGCAGCAGGGGTGTCCATGTGTGCAGGCCCCTGTGCCCCACCAAGCCACAAGAGGGCAGACACTGACGCAGCACAGACCAGCTACTGGTGATCTGCCATGTATTCGCTTTGATGCTTCTAGGAAGTCTTGTTTTCAGAGACAGACAAACGTCTGAGAGCAGGTAATGTTTATTTGCCATGTGTTCACTTTGATGCTTTTGTTTTCAGTGACAGATAAACGTCTGACTAACTCATGTTTATTTGCCATGTGTTCACTTTGATGCTCTTGTTTTCAGTGACAGATAAACGTCTGACTAACTCATGTTTATTTGCCATGTGTTCACTTTGATGCTCTTGTTTTCAGTGACAGATAAACGTCTGACTACCTCATAATGTTTATTTGCCATGTGTTCACTTTGATGCTCTTGTTTTCAGTGACAGATAAACGTCTGACTACCTCATAATGTTTATTTGCCATGTGTTCACTTTGATGCTGTTGTTTTCAGTGACGGATAAACATCTGAGACCAGAAACTGTTTACCAGCCATGTACTGGCTTTGATATTTTTGGTTTCAGTAACAGATTAATGTCTGATCACCACATACTCAACATACACTGCATTTCAAAAACTGGCATGCTTTCAGAATCACAAACCAAACATTTCTCGTTCATCTGCATTACTGATGTCTTATTGGCCGTCTTCTTTTTTTTCTTCTTCTTCTTTTTCTTCGTTTTCTTTTTTATTTAAACTTTTTTTTTCTTTTTTTTTTGCCAACATAAATTGATTTACAATTTTTAAAGTCTGAATGAAAATAGTAAATGTGAGATGTACAATTAAATATGAAGGACAAAACAGGAAGGAATCACATCCAAATGACACAGCAGACATAATTATGGCTAAACTTTTAAAAACAAGTGGTGTGTACACCAACATAGTATGCACATGCATGTAATCAATCATGGTTTACTCATAATTTCATAAACAGTATTTCTCTCTCTCACACACACAGAGGCCATATCCCACAATCCCCAAATCAGATGCATGCCACATCAGGCTGACACTGCAAAAAAACATGACCAGAACAACCAACCAAAACTGTTTCAAACAAATCAATCAAAACTTTTAAAATAAAAAAAAAATTTAAATAATAAAAATAAAAATAAATAAATAATAATAATAATAATAATAATAATAATAATGCAGAAGAAGAAGAAGAAAAAGGGCTCCCCACCAGACATACACCAATCTCAACGCAAATGCCTTTCTACATCAGGAGAAACACACACACACACACACAGAGAAATGCAATTACTACCTACTCAAGACAAAACCATTTTATGTGCCAAAGTTGCAAACTTTCACATTATTAATAACAGCTTGTGTGATAAGGTTAGTTAGGAGCACAGACCTTCCATCACTGAAGACATACCCTCTGACACACTAGCCCTCCCTCACTGATTCACTCAAGTCTCCAGGGCTTTTGTGGGGTAATATTTTGGTCTTCCAGTCATGGCATGTGGCCCTCAGGCCCTTAGTACACTACACTAATGCAGACTCCGAATATTACCAATCTGTTCCTATTATAAATGTGTGTGTGTGTGTGTGTGTGTGTGTGGTGTACTTAATGTCTTAAAGCTCATCAAAGCAGACAATCCTGCATTTCACAGAACCCTCAAACCTTGGACAAGAACCATGAAAGCTACTTCATAAACCTGATCCTAATAAATCAAAGCCTTGCCTCAAAGCCAGGGTCTCCGGACATGATGAATGATGATGACCACGATACAAAGGAACACGGCACACTGTGCCACAATACAGCACACTGTGCCACAATAAGGCACACTGTGCCACAATACTACCATGTTGTTGGTCAGACTTCAAGACCCCATTTCATTTGTCATGACAAGAGAAACAAAATGTCAGCGGAATACTGTAACACTAAAGCAATTCCTGAAAAGCCATATGCATCCATTTAGCACCCTTTTCATCATTTTGTCACCCACAATAATTATATCAAACTGCTACCTCAGAGAAACTGAGGAAGAAGAATTCTTAGATTCATTTCCAACCATTTATAGAGATTGTATCTTCCTATTCTTTGATTCATTTCCAACCATGTGTAGAGATTATCTTCCAATTCTTTGCAAGGCATTTCCATTCAATCAACACCCACTCTTTCAACTTAGTCTTCAACAACAGTATCTTGACAGAATTTCCTTTATAAGTATTTGCTTCTAATCAATAACTAATTTATTGCCGCATATAGTACTAACATGTTGGTTTGGTTTTGTTTTTTTCCTTCTTTCTTCCTATAATGTTATTAACTTAAATTATGATTTGAAAGATAAAGCCAAGAACTACTACTAAATGAACTAAAAGAACTAAAGAGAACTGCTGACAAAACACAGAACCCTCCTGAGTCCAGCCCCCCCTTCCCCTCTCCCCCCTCCGATATCACTGGATTCTCTCCCCTCCCCCTCAAACATCTTTCCAGAAAACTGCACACTGTGGGCACAAACAGGAATTATCTGTACTGTAGGCCTCACTGCAATCCATCTTCATTAGGATGCTAGCACATTCATACATAATATATATTTGTACACCCTGAGCTCCTGCACACAAAGTGATGCCATGTTCTTGTTTCCAGATGAACCACACTTCCTGAATGGAAGCCAATACAAGGACAGAGAAATGCACAGAGGCAGCATCACAGCACAAAACTGGAATCATCAGAAGCCATAAGAAGAACCAACAAGAGGACAACTATCTACTAAGCAAGAGACACAAAACGGAAACAAAACAAAAAAAAACCAAAGCAGCATCTGTACAAGAGAGAAGACAACAACTGAAAATGGTAGCATCACTGCGACAGAAGACGGAAGCTCTGATCAGAGAAAGATAAAAAGACAACAGAGCTCTCAAGTACGCCACAAAGAACGCCGCAGATCTTTCTAACAGGACTGTTAGGAAATTCTCTTCAACCAAGGCCCGCCCCCCCCCCCCCCCCTCCCCTCCCCCCAACGCCCCATTATCTTGTTTTTCATTATTAAAACCGATGTCAATTATTTTAGCTGGTTCTATGTTATTTTCACAAATTAAGGCGAAATTATTTTAACTGACTGTGGACAGTATGAAATATTTATCATTTATGTTTGTTGTTATCATTGTATTTCCACTGAAAGTTCCCAAAACCTTATGAAAAAAATTTCATGTTAAAAAAAAAAAAGAGACAACCAATGTTATTTTTAGTACCAACAGATTTTCAATAGAAAGTTGACAACTTAAAAAGTTAATGTTCAGTGTTTGTATTTTTTTCCATTTGATATTTCAATGTGTACATATGCTTGTAATGAATGAATAAATTAACACATACAAAAACAAAAATGCTGAACATCAAATCTTTCTTTCTTTTCTTTTTTTTTTCTTTAAATTTCCAGGATAATCAGACTCCCTGGGCCTTTTTTTTTTCTTTTCTTTTTTTCACAAAACATCCTCACTGTGCGAGGCCCTGGTGAAGAGAACGGCAGAGAAGAGTTACGAGAGACAGCTGAGCGTGACAAAGATGGAAGATGGCAGAGATGACGAAGACGACAATGACGATGACGATACTCACTTGGTTAGGCCCTGGCCCTGGCCCCATCATGGGGTTGTGAGGTGGAGGGTGGGGGGACGGCTGAGAGGCAGAAGGCTCATAGCGTTAGTCCATTGTACCTTCCCTTTTCTTTTTTTTTTCTTTCTTTCTTTCTTTTTTTTTTTTTCTTTAAAATCAATCAAGTAATTACTAATATTTATATCGAGAACGTTAATCCATTGTAACTTTCCTTTTTTCTTTAAAATAAACCAATAAATTTACTAATATTTATGTTGCGGACGTTAGTCCATTATAACTTTCCCTTTTTTTGCCCTTTAAAAATCAATCAATAAATGACTGATATTTATGTTGAGAACGTTAGTCTAGTGTCATTTTCCCTTCTTTTTTTTCTTTTCTTTTCTTTCTTTCTTTCTTTAAAATCAATCAATAAATTACTCATTTTCAAATTTCCAAAAATAAAAATAAATAAATAAAATATTTTTAAAAAACGGAAACATTGGGGAGTTGTGACAGTGAGGACAGAATTTCCTTTCCAAACTAACTCAAAATTCCTTACAAAAATTCTCTCAAAATGGAGTATGAGGGCTGTCTAAATGTCAAACTGACTCTGTACCTCAGTCAGTCTCTAACAGTGACAAATCCTATATGTTTCAACAGCCTCTCACTTTTAGACAGCACATATTTACAGAGACACAATTTTTCAATATGAAAATTTTTTTTTTCTGCAGTTTTCGAAAGGTTCTGCACTGTGAGTGTAAGGGAACAAACTCATATAATGCAACAACAATTTATTCAGCAGTTGCTTCCCTTGGTTCAAGTCACCCTCATACACTTTACTCTAGCCCCCAACGCACGTGTCAGCACTTAACTTTAAATTGCACACACACACACACACACTGTTCCATATCTACAAAGAGTTAACAACATAATAGTTACTGGTCGCTGCACAAATGTTTGGCAACATCAGTCCAGAATTGTGATATTCTAACAGTTCATTCTTACTGACAAGCTTGAGAAGTGTGCTGCCTGCTCTCAATGCTGCATTTAACACCGTGCACACTGTCACTACAGACTGCAACATTACAGTCTTCTTTTGTCTCTTATTTTCCCTTATCAAATAGCCCTTCACTCAACATGTCCGTCAAACCTGAAGCATCACTCCAAAAAGACAGCTGAAGATGTGCTAAAAACTCAGTTCAATTCAATTCAAAATACTTTATTATCTGCTTCAACCAAAAACAGAAAATTTTCCTTAGGCTCACTAAAAATAAAATGCCCGTCAGAACATAAAAAAAAAAAAAAAAAAAAAAATGACACACCCTTCACCTATCACCATGCACACATCAATTATCATGTAAAAAGAAAAACATGTGGGTAAGATACTATTACATTATGATTCAGAGTGTAACAACTGTGTGTGTGTGTTGTGTGTGTGTTGCATGTGTGTCCGTGCGTGTGCATGCATCGTTTTGTGTGTGCACACGCGCGCGCACACTTGTGTGCCTGCGTGTAAAACATTGTCAAACATTGTGGGAGGAGAGGGGAAGGGGAGAGAGAGGAGGGGCGGGGTAGTGGGGGACGGGGGGGGGGGGGGGGGTTCAACCATAACAACAGTGCTGCTGTGTTAGACCAGTGCTGCTGGCCAGCCTGACAAGCAGCAAACACACTGAAGAAAAAAAAAGTTGGAAGGTTACAAATCCATATTCTGCAAATCTAACTGACATCAGATTTTCACTTTCAGTCATGGGTTTTTCTAGGGTTTCCCACACCTGTGACCCAACAATTTTTTTTCCATTTTTCCAGACAAGGCAGAAGATTTTCCATTAAAAAAAACAACACACACACACAAAGTCAAACTGAATAAAATAAAAAAAAGTTAAAGATTTTTTTTTCCCCCCGCTACAACCTTGATGAATGAAAATGGTAGATATTCTCCTGTACTGATGGTCAATTTTCATCACCCCCACCACCCCCCTCTTTTTCTTTTTTTTTTTAATAAACTCTTTACTGAATGGTAATAGTCTAGGGTGTCATTAAAATTCCAAAAGGCAAAACATTTTCCAAAGATATTCCCAGCCCTGGAAATGTTTCTCTCAAATTTCCAAGACTCTTCCAATTCCAAGACTATGAAGATTGCATCAGGAAATTCAGGAATTTCTCCATTACTACGACCCCAAGTCAGGTATTAAAACAAATAGATTTGGTAAACCACAATGTGTTTTTCAGCCCATACCAATATGAGGAGATTTTGCGAGGAAACTAGCAGCAAGCCATTCTAAATGTGTTTCCAGTCCTGAAAGTAAAATGATTTTCTCAAGCTGACGCTCACTGTACCACTGCCAGAGAAGACCTAGATTCAAACCCACACACATCACATTTGTGGTGCACATGAGTGAACTACATTTAAGTGCAAAAAAAATTATAAAAAATAATAAATAAAAATTTTAAAAAACGCGTACACACTCTGCGAACCACAACGCAAAGTGCTTCTGAGGAGTGGAGATAATCAAGGGCAATAACTCTACTATGATGAAACGCTATCTCATTTTGAATAGTTACTTCCCTTGCACAAGCGCAACTTGATTCCAGCCGTTCCAAGTGCAGTTATTTCCCCACAAATCCACTCACAGCACGCACGCTCCCACCTGCCCCCCCGACCCCCACCCCCTTTCTGCAGTCAATGTACTTACTCTGTCACCAACACATACTTGACAGTAAACCTACAACATTGGAAATACAGTCCTTATCATGCGCTACGTTTTCATGGAACCATAATGGATCTCCTCTCCCTTTGCAATCGCTTCCCAAAACCAAGCTGACACAGGGCAACATTTATCATATGACGAATGAATCAATGAATGAATGAATAAATGAATATATACATAGGAGTCAAAATAATACAAATGAATGCAGAGAAATGGGTTACAGAAAGAATTGGAGATCCGAGATCAATCTGAGCGACACAACCCCAACACAACAGACCTAACTTACTGCTGAGCCTTCACAGATATAAAAAATTTTTTAAAAAATTAAAATATAAAATATAAAACAATGATGGTTTTAGTTTCTTCAGCAGTAGCAAGTTTAACAACCAAATCTGTCCTCCTCCACACTTACAACAAGACTCTTTTACAGTTTTTACAGTCTTTTACAATAGGAAAATTTACTTATTCATTTTTTCCAAAACATGCACAAACATCACATGTTAAGCACAATAAGTACGCTTGCAGACTTGAGACAGATACTTTTCTTTGATATACTTTGACTTAAGAAAAACACCTGAAACAGTTCTGAAGATTTCCCCCAAATGAAAGAAACCTGACGTCAAAAAGCTCCTTTTCGGGTTTTTCCAGCAATTTAGTTTTGTTTTTGTTTTTTAAATGTTGACAAACAACAATAGCTACCATCACATATTTCATGAGAATGCTTCAGAATTCCCTTGCTGAGTTCATGGCCATGAGGTCTATCTTGAGGACTTTGTTCCTAAATCTACACAAAGTTCAGAAATATTGTCCTTGGAGCTGGAAGCGCACTAAGCCTCAACTTGAGGACAGTTTAAAAAAATATAAATAAATAAATAAATAAGTAAATAAAAGAAAGAAAGAAAACTAAAAACATCAAATGGCAAATGCACTAAAACTCAATGGTCCTTCCCACATCAGATGCTGTTTCTATAATTCAATCTGAAGGAAACTCACTGTGTATTTTTTTTTTTTTTTTTTCTATTCTGTTCCCTGATTTATCTTTTTAACAACTAAACGAAACAAGCAGAAATCGTCCACAATCTGCAATTTAATGACAAAATACACAGGTTCAAAAGGTGTGTGATGGACCGACCGCTGAAAGGCTGATCCAACAACAGCGCACATGACAAAAATCACAAACCAACGGTTGACTAATACAAAACCAGAAGGCAGACAGAGAAAGAAAAAAAAAGAAGAAAAAACTGTCTTACAGGGAAGAAGCCGGGACCTCCCGGCATGGGTCCCCCCGGCATGCCGTCCTGCGGAGGCATCTGACCCAAGGGGCTGGGTGCTGCTGGATTCTGAACACACACAGCACACAATACTTCATTATCTCAACAGAAATTCATTTGTGGTGTAAAACACAAACAGTATACACAAATCACATTCATTCAACATGTATACATCAAAACATAAAATGTATACATGTCGACCAATGGCAGTAAGCTCTTTGTTGAATGGTAGTGGTCAACAAAGGTTTCATTCAAACTCCAAGACTTGTCAACACCCTGACTGGCAAGACATGTTTTCACAAGACGTGTCCAGCCCTGGAAACGATTCTCTCATTTTCCCCCAAGATTTTTTCCAGACTTCCATGACCACAAATCCTGAAAGATGACCACTCCAAACAAGGCTCCAGCACAGTTCTTGCACGAATCAAACTACCGAGATTAAAAATATAATAAATTCAAAGATAATATTCATTATACTGCTGCAATGACACGAACAGATGCATTCTTGTCATTAATATTATACATAAATATTAAAAACACAGATGAAGGGATTTATGATGAATTGTGTCAATACTGAAGTATAGTGCTGCATTTTGAAATATATCAATAGCAGGCCAGAAAACTGGATTCACTGAAGTGTGCACATACCCAGTGAAAACGCATGCACCTATAGTATATATCAGAAAAGTCTTTGGGACATGACAATACAACCCACATACACTTTGCCCAGGTAAAAAGAAACTAATACAACAATCGACTGGGCAATCCAAACATAAAGTCAGCAAAATTATCTAAGCATACGCTGGAAGGTAAAGCGATATATACATGAAAACAGAAAACGGTAGTTCTAAGTTACATAGACAGGCTCTTTCCTTGGGGAAAGCAGCCCAAATTTCACAGGGAGGAATCTGTTGGGATGAGGTCACACACACACACACACACACTACAAACAAACGAGTTAGGAGGCGACAGACACTTCCTCTGGTCTTCACCCCCCCCCCCCCCCAACCCCCCCAACCCCTCCGCGCCCCCATCCAAAAAACACATCCACACACACACCCACAGGCACATGCACGCAAACACACTCGCGCGCGCGCGCACACACACACACACACAAAGTGACATATATATCTCTCTCTCCCTCTCTCTCTCTCTCTCATCCCACTCCCTTTTTCCCAATGACTTGTGTTTTAAACATTCCAGTGTGCAGTGGTAGCCCCTCCTGGTTACTAACACAACTGCAGGTCCTTCTCTTGAGCTCCCCCTTGCACTACACCCTCTGGGGTCTGGGTGCCAGTCTTCCAGACAGCAATTAACTATGCCTGGTAAGCAAAATAAAATAATAAATAAATGAATTCAAAATTTGAGATACTGTGCAACCTGAAAAATGTCCTTGGCTAAAAGTACGTAGAAAATTAATAATTCCTCCAATCATGTAAAAATGAAACACACTTTGAAATTGTTTCTTTCTGTAATTCAAAAAACAAAAAAACAAAAAACAAAAAAAAGATGCCAGTGGGACTGTGGCAAGGCACTCACCCTCTGTGTGTGTGAGTGTGAGTGTGTGTGTGCGACACAGAGAGAGAATGAGAGAGAGAGTATATGTGTGTGTGTGTGTGTTTGTGTGTGGTGTGTGTGCGAGTGTGTGTGTGAGAGAGACAGAGACAGAGAGAGACAGAGAGTGTGAGTGTGTGTGTGTGTGTGTGTGTGCGTGTGCGTGTGCGCGCGCGCACGCGTGTTGTGATGGAGGAGGGGGGGGGAGAGGTGCATGGGGAGGATAACACCAGCGGACCGATTTTCGCACAGAAAAGCCTGTTGTGAAATGGAAAAAAACATGGACGCTGAAACTTCATGTTGGCAGAAGTAAGGGCGGGGGGCGGAGGTAGAAGGGGGAGGGCGGGGGGGGGGGATCGTTTTCAGCAAAAGAATAATTATGAAGACTGGTGAGAGAGAGAAAAAAAAGTTTCGATGAAAAGGGTGGTGGTTCAGTGAATGAAACTGCTGCGAATGTGCAGGGAGGGAGAGACGGTTAAGGAGGGTTGGGGAGGGAGGGAGGGAGGGAGGGAGGGGGAGAGAGAGAGAGAGAGAGAGAGAGAGAGAGAGAGAGAGAGACAGAGACAGACAGACAGACAGACAGACAGACAGACAGAGACAGAGTCAGAGAGAGAGAGAGAACGAAACAAAACAAAAAACCCTTGAGAGAGAACACACACACACACACACACACACACTAGAAGTGAGGGGGAACTTTTTGAAGGGGGGGTAGAGGGGTTGAGGGGTGAGCAAGGAGGGATGGGATGGGGAAGGGCTGGGTCGGAAGAGGGGGGGTGAGAGAGAGAGAGAGATGGGAATAGGGTGGGTGAGGGGAGTGGGGGAGGCACAAGAAGACGAGTTAAGGAATCTGAATCAGCCTGACCTTGCACACAGACCCCCACCCCCAATCCTTCTCTTCCTATCCCTCCTCCCTGCTCCACCTCCCCCCTATCAACCTCACCACCGCCACCACCACCACCACCCCACCCTCCTCTCTCCCTGCCTACATAGAGAGAGAATCGCGGGCAGCGGCCTCCCTTGGCGAGGCTCCCGAGGGGGTTCCCGAGCTGTTGTTCATGACAAGCTGTGTCGGTGTGGGGAAGGAGGGGCAGCGGGTGTGTGTGTGTGTGGGGGGGGGGGGGGGGGGCGGGGGGGGGGGGGTGGCGAGGGAGGAAGGGGGGGGGGCAGCGGTGAGGGTGTGGGAGGGGGGTGTGGTGGTTCAGTGTGAGGGGGGTTCAAGAGAGGAGGGTGTTGGAATGGGGGGTCGGAAGGGGGGGGAGGGGTGGGGAGTGAGGGAGGAGGAGGAGGGTAAGGGGGGTGTGGAGTTTTGTTTTGTCATTTAGCTTCACGTCTGCCCATGCGCCGACACCTTCCCCACGAACACTCTCTCTCTCTCTCTGTTCACTACTTTCTTTATTCTTTACCCACACAATAACTGATGGAACGCTGAGAACAATCCCTAACATTAATTATTATAATAATATATAATAATATAATTCTAATGATAAGGATATATATATATATATATATATATATATATATGTATGTATATATAAGGGCACACACACACACACACACACACACACACACACACACACACACAGAGTAAATGTCCCTTCCCATTAGATAAATATTGACACAGAATCATGAAACAAATGAAAGGCCGTGATGGTTAATATACAATCATGTCCCGAACTACTACTAACACTTTTTTTTTCTTACTGCCATGGGCCAGAACGGAACTGCGATATCAATATTCACAAAGTATTCAAAGTATTTCCCCTCAAATTCTCTGTGGTTTTATGTCAAGGAGTTAAGTATGTCATCTCTGACTGATACTCATGAGCTTGACTTGCTCACACTCTCAGCTGGATGGAAATAAGATCTGATCATTTTGTCACTGACTGGTTGGTGAGTGCCATGTTTTGCTGGATATAAATAAGATCTGATCATTTTGTGACAAACTGGTTGCTGAGAAGCATGAGTGGATTGACTGGTTTTGTTGTTTAAATAATTATTTTTCCCATACAATATTTAATTCAGAATTCAGAGTTTCTCACTAGATGTCAAATAAAATAAATGAAATGATAAGAAGAAATGAATAAGTAAAAAAAGAAGAATATACAATGACACCTGTTCCATGACATAAATATTGGCATATAATTCATATAAATGTGGCCAAAATCTCACAATGTGCAAATAAATCACGCACACACAGACACATACATACACAAATGCACATACATACACTGTGTGACATATCTGCTGAAATCTGTGGGACACTGCAGAAGTGCACATCCATCCAACAGCCTGCCAGTGCTTGAAAAGAACTGAACTGATATGATCCTCAAAGATATAATCATGTGAAGTCACTGCCACCAACACCACATACAGGGGGGCGACACTTTAACCAATTACCGAAGGGGAACATGGATTCCACACTGATGGACCCTCATGTCAATGGGACCAGGTCACTGACAGATCTCTATCTCCCTTGTTTAAGGTGTTACCAATCCAAAACATCTGCAACTGTTTCAGTTCATCCACCCAGCATGTCCCATCCATACCCTGCATCACTGCATGTCCGTCTACAATCCTGCTTCCATGCACCATACATTCTCCTCGAACTTAGGTACCTGCCCTGAATTCCCAATTGTTCGTGGACAAGTTCACTCGCATTCACAAGTGGGCTTTTACTGTTTGACAAATTTTTACCCCCATCACATGGGCAGTCATGATACTCCGTTTGAACTGGGGTGCATGCCGGCTATGTTCTTGTTTCCATATCCCACCGTAAGCTGACTTGATTACAGCATCTTTAACATGCCTATTTGATCTTCTGCATGTGTATTCACATTACGAGGGTTCAGGCACTGGTAGGTCTGCATATCCACTGACCTGGAGATCAGAAAAACCTCCACCCTTTACCCACCTGACACCGTGACCAGGATTTAAACCCAGGACCCTCAGACTGACAAGCCAATGCATAAACATCTAAGCTGTTGCGCCCAACAAGTGAGTTGTGAAGATGACTGGGTGAGTGGCAGAGTACCACTAAAAAGTCTGTGTTCAATGAGATGACAGGATCTGACCGAATGACTAGTAGACGTGCTTTTCAGCACACAGAGGGCTGGCAGAAGGGACTTGGAGAGGAAGAGCTGAGGTTGATTCCTGAACATAAGGGGGAAGGAGAAAGGCAAGAACACATCCACGATACCTTTAAATATATATAAAAATACTGACTGGTATCCTCTGCTTGTATGCTTGACTTCACCACTCGTAAGTTATCTTACCGATTTAATGAAGTTATTCTGATTCTGATCCAACGGGCAAAAAGAGTTGTCTTCCTCATCAATGAAAGTTCCAGGGGGAAACGGGTCAGGATGCAATGATTATCCCACTTGGGTGTGTCAACATGTGCAAGGCAACTAGTTGGTTTATGAGTAAATCTGTAGTGAGTGCAAATGATTTCAGGTAGTTGATGGAAGGCTGTGTGAAAGACATCTGGGTTGCTCCAGATGTATGGGTGGAACAGAGGGGGGGGGGGGGGGGGGGGGGGCGGTGTGGGAATGTACTAACGAGAGGCGAGTGTTCAGGTATTGGAGTCGGCAGGCGATGCACTGATATTTGGCAATGTGTGTGTACGTGTGTGTGTGTGTGTGTGTGTGTGTGGATGAACACTACTGACGTATCACAGTAAAGGTGATCAATAAAAGGCATTAGACGACAAAAACACCAAAAAGGGAAGTCCAGAAACAAGGCTCAGCATTGACACTTGTCCAACACCGGCCCGTTTAGTTCACTGATCATGATTTTATGACCAAGTCTTTATTATAAACATTAAAACTCTTCGTTTGTCTGGTGTTAGGAAATGTAGGCACTTTTTCACTTCCTGTGAACAACAACAAAATAAATCTCTCTCTCTCACACACACGCACACACATGAGCGCGCGCGCGCGCGCGAGCGCACGCACGCACACACAGAACTGAGATCTTTTACAAAAAAAAGAAGTCAAACCGACCGAATACAACATACTAAAATAAAAGTAACCGTTTTCACAAAGACTAAGAGAGAACCTGTCATCACGTTTCCAGCCTCGACAGACACTTCTGTTCTGCACGTGCTCGTCGACCACGTGGTCAGAGAGAGATAACACGCACAACTTGTATCGACTCCACAACAAGCCACACAACAACAACACTCCACCTCTCACCCACAAACACCTCCTTCCCCCCTCCACCCTCCTCACTTCTGTCGCCCACCCCACCCACCCCTCTCTCCCTGCCATTTCACCTCCCCTCCTCCTCCTCCCTTATTTTTGTTATTTTGTTCTTGTTTCGTAAGTTCAACCACCATAGGTCTAGGGACACCAAGCCAAATACAGAAAAATCAATCAGAGCAGAAAAGCGCAGAGGGCCTCGGTCCGACCAGTGACGCCGCGCCATTCTGCAGCGCACTCCCTATAGCTAACTGCAGACGCGTTGGGTGAGGCTCCCGAGGAGTGGTGCGCGGGCGAATATCGGTGGCAGTGGACATAATCTGTGTCATCTAACTTTCTATAAAATCAATAATTGGGGTGTGTGACGCAGGATACAGAAATAAACGCCCGCCTCGGCTCCCAACTCTCCCGACACAACAACAGCCTAAATGCCTGAACTCACTCTGTCATCTTCGTGACTGCCTACCCACTTTGTGACACCCTACTGGGCAAAAATCTTGTTGGATTGCTCTATTTGACTTTTTCCCGTTAAGTTAACAGAACACATTCTGTTAATTCTTAGAGTTGCTATTTATTTTAACAGTCTAAATAAAACATTAAAAAAAAAAAACCTTTAGAGTATAATATTATCTTTAAACCGTTCTCAGAGCCACAATAAGTAAACTACAAGGGAAAATGTTCTGGTAAAATGACAAATCTATCTTTTTTATATGAAAATGTACACCACACAACATACACATAAACGTTTATATGTGAGCCCATATAACAAGATATCAAGATGTAAGATAAACAAAATTGTGTGTGTGTGTGTGTGTGCATACATTTGCTTATATGATCCGACCCAACCACCACCACCTACTGACAAGAAATAATAAAACACACCCAAATCAGTGAAAAACAAATGAAATAAACGCAAAATGAAAACAACAAGTTTATAAATACACACACACAATAAAAATTATAAAAATAATAAAAATAAAAATAACCCGCTACAGAACAACAAAACGTCTACTTCTCGTTCGGGTACTCTCTTTGGCACAAAAGAGGTCGCAAGCAACTAATAATCGACGCGGAAAAAACGCGGAGAATATAAAACTTCTACTGGTAACGGCGGCGAAAGCGGCGGAAAGCGAAGAGAATTGTAGCCGAGAGCCAGCGACAGAACAGAGGGGGACACCCCCTGTGGAGCCTCAGTCCTGTTCGGCCGCTGGAGCCTCAAGACTTATAAGTCTGTCTACCCCGGCAGCGGAGTTGTAAAGCAGCTCCCACTGTACACCACACACCGCACGGGAGTCAAGACAATACACACGTTCCCCTCCCCAGATCCCAACACCACAACGTCCACGCACACACACCCACTCTTTTCTCTCACCCCCCCCACCCCCCTCAACGCCACCCATACCCAAGCCCCCCCCCACCCTCCCACACTCCCAGAAAAAATAAATAACAATAAAAGAAAAAGAAAAAAGAATGAATCTCTCTGCCACCATCCCTAGCAACATTTCCAACAACCCCTCACCCTGCCTGCCCTACGCGATCCCGTTTCAATTTAGTACCCTCAGAAAAAAATTACTTTTTTAAAGTTCTGAGAGAGAGAGATCAATAAAACAGCCAACACGTTTTAAATTATACTTATCAATATGGTTTATCGTGGGTTCTTGTATGCGCGTGTTTCTTTGGTGTTGTAATGGTAGGGGATTGTTATGATTGATAAATCTTCAATTTGAAAAGGAAGTTTCATGCACTGACAATAAAGCTCAGTTATTTCAAGATGTGCAGTTCCCCGAGCCCCAACCGCTGACACAGCCACCTACCAATCACCCAGTTCTGCCAATAAGAATATTCAATTGAAAACAATATTTTAACACACACACACACACACACACACACACATTAAAATAGCAAGCTGGTCTCGCGTTCCCACCATACAATCAGCAAACAAATCAACTTCGACACAGCTGCGCCCAAACATTTCTTGTGTTAATCATCCAGATCCAGTGTCTGGACCAATTACACAGCTGATTATCTAACCAGACACAAACCAAATGCTGCTTTAAATCAAAAGAACTAACAACACTGTTAACCTTTTATAATTAGTTTTCACTCCTGTCTCAAAAAGTTACTGTTTTCAACTAAGCTTTCTGTAGGATTTTAGTCTACATACTGTTCCCGACAAAATAACATGGGGTGAAAACATGAGAGAACACACACGCACACATACACATGTGTAACTAACGTGCATGTGTACATGTAATATGTGTAAATAATAAATGCACCATTCCTTATCCTGTACTTGTGCACAAGCCAGAATATATAACAATGCAAGTATCCAAGTTTAACACGCGAGAAGGCAGTTCGAGGGGAGTTTGGGGCGTGGGGGGAGGGGGGGGGGGAGGTTAGAGGAGAACGGAGGGAGATACAAAGTTTTAGAAGTCGGAGAAAGATGAAAGAAAAAGAACGACAAAACGAAAACCATTCAAAAGCCTCAGAGAGAGAGAGAGAGAGAGAGAGAGAGAACGAAAAGGAAAACTACAACTAAGAATAAAACAACGCCAAAACCCGTGGCTGCCAAGTAGCCCGTGTGGAGCCTCACGGCGCTAGCCACCTGCACTGCCTGGCCCAGCCTCAGTCAGCAAAACCTATTGATTTCTAAGAGTAGCATGTGATCGCAGCCATCTTCACTTCCTATGACGATCCAGTCAACACACTTCCAGACCAACAACTCCCCAACACACACACACGATTCACACACACACACACACAACACACACACACACACATATCAAATAGGCCAACAACACTTATTCGTTCTGTCCGACTTGCACATAATGCATCAAGCCAGAGCACACAGGCGCAAGAAATCTGTCGACACTAGAACCCAGTGCTTGCTTTTTAACGAAGACAACAACTTGTTTTTGTTCACACACACACACACACACACACTTTAAACTAGAAAATTCCTACATTGAGTTAAAACAAGAAAGGCAAAGCCTTGAAGGCTCACTTGTGATACACTTCAAAAAAAAAATCCAAGCTATTTATGTATTGAGTATAATGCGTTTACTGTTATATTTATATTTTTTGTATTCTCTAAACTTGGCACTTTGATCTGATATTCGACCCAACAAAAGATCTGTCATTATTATCATTTTTTGTTCAGACAGGAACTTCTTTTGCTAAGCATGGAAGTTTTATTTATTGCAAACGTTTTGGTGTAGACAGTAGAACAAGGGAAATTACTCTGCTGGGGAACTTAGTTTGCTTTAAACTGATCTTTCTCTTCTTAAACATTACATTTTTAAATTATACTCAATACATAAAAAGCTTGGATTTTTTTTTAAAGTGCATCACAAGTGAGTCTTGAAGGCCTTGCCTCTCTTGTTTCAAAATGTAATGTTTAAGATGAGAAAGATCAGCTTAGAGCAAATTAACTCCACTAGCATTACAAAGTAATTTCCCTTTTTTACTATCTGCACCAAAACGTTTGCAAAATAAATAAAACTTCCATGCTTAGCAAAAGAAGTTCCTGTTTGAACAAAAAATGATAATAATGACTGCTCTAGCTGTTGGGTCAGAATATCAGATCAAAGTGCCAAGTTTAGAGAATACAAAAAATATAAATATAACAGTAAATGCAGTTTGCATATAATTAGGCTTCATTCTTTATTTTTTTTGTGCCTATCCCAGAAGCGCAATATTGTTTTAAACAAGATGACTGGAAAGAACTGAATTTTTCCTATTTTTATGCCAAATTTGGTGTCAACTGACAAAGTAGTTGCAGAGAAAATGTCAATGTTAAAGTTTACCACGGACACACAGACACACGCACACACACAGACACAGACACACACACACACACAGACAACCGAACACCGGGTTAAAACATAGACTCACTTTGTTTACACAAGTTTGTCAACTAGTAAGTCCTGACGTTAAAAATAGTTGTTTACAAAATTAGTTCGTGTTTTTTCTGGTGTAGTTATACGAGTACCTGAAATCCTCCAACCACGTTCTGTCCGTTGTACGAAACGAACAATTTCAAAATAATCAAATCTGAGAAAACAAACAAACAAACAAAAACCTAACAAATACTGTATCCAGAGTTCAGTAAAAACGAAAGTGCCCTCCCTCCAAGTACCAAGCCGAATCATGACAGAGGTATTAGACGTTGATCTCATTCATGAAAAGATTTGAGCGCTAACCTCCCTCTCTTGCGATCATTGCTTATGTCCCCCTAACCACCACCCCTCCCCGCCGCTCCTCCCCCACTCCCTCCACCATTTATTCTCTAAAATGCATTCGTGTGTGCATCGTCCAGCGTATTAACACCACAAAAAATTAATACATAAATAAATTAAGTGGTGTGAATACTAACATACACACACAATTCAGTAATACATTGGGAATGATGACCTTAAATCTCGCATAAATTTAACCAGTATACTATTATGACTGGCAACATTGGGAATCTGTCATTTTGACTATGGACAGTTACTGGGAAATTGTCATTTTATGACTGGGAACACAGTCTGTCGTTTCATGACTGGGAACATTGTCATTGGGAATCTGTCATTTTATGACTGGGAACACAGTCCTTTGGAATCTGTCATTTTATGACTTAGGACACTGTCGTTTCATGACTGGGAACATAGTCCTTGGGAATCTGTCATTTTATAACTGGGAACATTGTCGTTTTATTACTGGGAACATAGTCTTTTGGAATCTGTCATTTCATGACTGGGAACATAGTCCTTTGGAATCTGTCCTTTTATGACTGTGAACATATTCACAGGGAATCTGTCCTTATATGACTGTGAACATAGTCATGTGGAATCAGTCCGTCATATGGAATCTGTCCTTTGGAATCTGCCTTTTATGACAGGGAACATAGTCATAGGGAATCTATCATTTTATGAATGGGAACATAGTCACTGGGAATCTCATTTTATGACTGGGAACATAGTCTGTTGTTTGTATGACTGGGAACATTGTCGTTTTATGACAAAAACATGTGGCCCTCACAATAACCAATCCTGAAAAGGTCTGGCCTTGCAAACAACAAGCCTTAAAAAAAAAAAATGTCACTTTTGTCAGGCTCAAGGACACCCACATGCATGCTTGGATCACAAAGTTCGGATCTGGCACATTACATCCTTTTACAACATCTTATTTCCTGTTTTTGACATTGGCTATATGTTGTGACAAAACGCTGTGTTGTAGGTCCTTTGACAAAACTTTACACTTTAGGTAATTTACAAAATTTAACAAACAGTTAAAAGAATAATAAATAAATAAAATCAATACATAATAACGACAATGACAGAAAGTACATCAGTAGACAGGGAAGAGAGTTTAGTTTCTAACTGTATGTAGTGAAGAGAGGGATTTTACACAAGTGCACTGTGCTGTTATTTGATTTACGCCTACCACTGAGTTTAGAAAAACAAACATAGGATATATATGACTGCCACTTAAAACAGAAAGTGATAACCAGAGAATACTGAAGCTTTGTTTAAATAATACAATAAAAATAATAATAACAATGTATTAATAATTCATACTTTTTTCTTTCTTTTCAGAATTAGATTAATTAAATACTGAACTGTTTCTTCCAAAAGGCCAGAAAGGATTTTTTTTTTTTTTTTTTTAATTTTCAGAAAGAACAGCCTCAAAACAAACCAAAAAAATAAAAATAAAAATGAAGGGAACATTTGTCATCTCTGTGTCTGAATGTGCTTCCATAGAAATGTCAACGCTACCTGCACTGTCATAACAAGGTAACAAGGAACATGCGGACATGTACAACTTGATACCTCTCCCTTCTGCACACACACACATACACACACATACCCCCCACCCACCCCTTCCCAGCACCCCTCACCCCCACTACAGAAAGAAGCTACAGCAAAAGGATTTTCTTGTCCTGAGGATATGCCCAGCTCAGCTCAACAGACAAATGACAGTCATTTGGTAAGTTTTACGTGTTCAAGAATCGATTACACACAAGGAGATTAGAAAGCAAAAGCAGAAACGAGAAAGGAAAAAGTCTTCCTTTTCCACCTGAAGAGGTGGAGATGCTGGGGATGAATGAGGTTTCCAGGTAAGGTGGAGGAAGGAGGGAGAGTGGAGGTGCTGGGGATGAATGAGGTTTCCAGGTAAGGTGGAGGAAGGAGGGAGAGTGGAGGTGCTGGGGATGAATGAGGTTTCCAGGTAAGGTGGAGGAAGGAGGGAGAGTGGAGGTGCTGGGGATGAATGAGGTTTCCAGGTAAGGTGGAGGGAGGAAGGAAGGAGAGGGGAGGGGAGGGGAGGGGGTCAGGAACGGTAAACCGGACCAATGAAATCACCTGTACTTTTCTTTTCTCTCCTCCCTCCCCCTCCCCCTCACCCCGCGCCATCTTTCTGACCTTGAAACACACTAACGTCTATATTAAGACAAGAAGAAAACACACAAACATAAACATTGTGACATGTGCTCACTCACACACACACACACACACACACACACACACTCACACACACAAACACAGGCATAAAGCCACAACTTCCTGTTCAGCTGGCCATTCTTCATGCTGACTACAAATAGCACAATCTGCACTCCAGATGCCCGATTAATGTTGTTGCTTTTCATGTCTGACTGTGCCATAAACAACAATGCATGTGATTTGTGATGGACAGTTCTGACCAGCCCTAGCAAAGACGTGGCAGGAGTTGTTCCTTCTGATAAGACTTGAGAAACATATTGAATTCCAGATTCCCCACCCTCCACACCCCCTGGATTTACAGAGTCTTCTCATCTTGTAACAGTCTCTCCTAAAATTCCAGGTAATTTCCCTTCCTAAAGACTAAACTGAAATTCCAGGTGTTTCCTCCCAACTGAGTCTGGTAAGTCTCTTAGATGTCATCGTGGAATTCCTGGTCTTGTTGTTTCCTACTTTGGGAGCAAAGGCAGAGCAGTATGGTGCAGGGGGAACTGTATTTGTATTTGTATTTCTTTTTATCACATCAGATTTCCCTTTATGAAATTCTGGCTGCTCTCCCCAGGGAGAGCGCGTCACTACACTACAGCGCCACCCATTTTTTTGGTATTTTTTCCTGCGTGTAGTTTTATTTGTTTTTCCTATCGAAGTGGATTTTTCTACAGAATTTTGCCAGGAACAACCCTTTTGTTGCCGTGGGTTCTTTTACGTGTGCTAAATGCATGCTGCACACGGGACCTCGGTTTATCATCTCATCCGAATGACTAGCGTCCAGACCACCACTCAAGGTCTAGTGGAGGGGAGAAAATATCGGCGGCTGAACCATGATTCCAACAAGCGCACTCAGATTCTCTCGCTTCCAAGGCGGACGCGTTACCTCTAGGCCATCACTCCACATAATGAATGCACAGGAATTAAAACTGGAGGTGAACAAAACAGCACAAAGAGCAACACATAAGTAATGAATCACAGAGACTGAAGAAGAAGAAAAAACAAGAGACAAGAGCTGTACTCACTGGTGCGATTCCATTTACACTGTACCCTGAATTTACAAAACCCTGAAACAAAACCATTCACCTTCACTGACACTGTGATTCCAAATCAAAACAGAGACAGACATTGACAGAGACCTACAGAGACAGAAACAAAGAGGTAGAGATAACGAGAGAGACAGACGGACAGACAGACAGAGAATGAGAATGAGAGAAAATGAGAGAGAGAGAGAGAGAGGTGGACAAACACACTTACACAAACTTGCTACAAAGTCAAGCTTAACAATACAAAACAAAATCAGACAGCACAACAAACTTTTTACACACACAGACAAGAGATGGAATTAAGAAAAGAAGAAAAAACAAGAGACTGAAGAAAGGGGGAAAAGAAGAAGTAGAAAGTAAACACAATGAAACAAGCATGCACTTCTGAACTATGAATCAAGACTTCATTTCAACAGTTTTAAAATTAGGCAGAGCACTGTAAGCCATTGCTTCAAACGTATGACTGCAAGGGCCAGTTAAAACAAAAACAGAGAAATGGAGAGGGGGGGGGGGGGGGGGAACAAAACTGGTGTCTTCACTGATGCAACTTTGAAAAATATGAGGATTCAGAAACAAAGTATACACACTGAAAACCTGGGCAAATAAAATACATGTTAAACACTCCTGCAAAGCATAAAGACATGGTGAAACAAACAAGGAATCGGTGGGGAAAATACTCACATAATCGTGAAATGCTTTCGCTTCGCTACTGTGATCACATGTGTCTCTCCTCTCTGGCGCCGCACAATATAAATCCCAAAACACACTGCACACACACACACAAAATAAACCATCAATAAAGCATTAATGTGCATATATATATATATATATATATACATCAACTCTTTCCACAGTTTCAAGAATTTTTTTTTCTTTTGCACGAGTAATCCATACCCTCTCAGTGGGTGAGCAGTCTTTATACTGCTCATCTCAAATCTCTCATATACACCCACATCTCTTCATGCTGCTCTTCTCAAGTCTCTCATGCACAGCCACATCTCTGTGTGCTGCTCTTCTCAAGTCTCTCATGCACAGCCACATCTCTTCATGCTGCTCATCTCAAGTCTCTCATGCACAGCCACATCTCTGTGTGCTGCTCTTCTCAAGTCTCTCATGCACATCCACATCTCTGTGTGCTGCTCTTCTCAAGTCTCTCATGCACAGCCACATCTCTTTGTGCTGCTCTTCTCAAGTCTCTCATATACAGCCACATCTCTGTATGCTGCTCTTCTGAAGTCTCTCGTGCACACCCACATCTCTTTAGTGCACACCCACATCTCTTTATGCTGCTCATCTCAAGTCTCTCATGCACACCCACATCTCTGTGTGCTGCTCTTCTTAAGTCTCTCATATACATCCACATCTCTATGCTGCTCTTCTCAAGTCTCTCATGCACACCCACATCTCTTTATGCTGCTCATCTCAAGTCTCTCATGCACAGCCACATCTCTTTATGCTGCTCTTCTCAAGTCTCTCATGCACACCCACATCTCTTTATGCTGCTCATCTCAAGTCTCTCATGCACACCCACATCTCTGTATGCTGCTCATCTCAAGTCTCTCATACACACTCACATCTCTGTATGCTGCTCATCTCAAGTCTCTCATGCACACCCACATCTCTTTATGCTGCTCTTCTCAAGTCTCTCATACACAGCCACATCTCTTTATGCTGCTCTTTTCAAGTCTCTCATGCACAGCCACATCTCTGTGTGCTGCTCATCTCAAGTCAGTCCCTCACAGCCCCACCAGGCTCATTCTGTCCCAGTACCCAGCAACGGCAGTCCACAGGCACCCCACCAGAAGAGACCCTCACACAGCTGATGGATGAGACTCTCTGTTGGGTTTGGCAGTTTGGATTCAGCATGCAACAGAAAAACCCCTGCTTCACTTGCTAGCTGCTGCAACAGCTTGGCCATGGAGCCAGGTTCAGTGCCAGTCTGCCCAGGAAGGGAGGCCCTCATCTTGACATCCCTTTCACAATTTCTTGACATGTGCCAGTGCTAAACATTCGGACACAAACTCGCCACAGACATGGAGGTGGATAAGAAATCAAAACTGCGCCCATCATCCGGCCAGTGAAGTATGAAGAGCGTCACAAGTCAGAGACGCCTCGTCTTTACTTCATCATGACCAAAGAGGATGACAATGACAATGATAACCACCATGCTGAGGACTGGGATCCTGCAGATGTGACCAAACTAAATTCCTTTCTCTGTCCAGGCCTTTCCAGATCACACTGAACCTTTTCAATGCCCAAACCAAAGCCAGACTAAATCAAACATTCATCTGCTACACCACTGATGAATATGATTAGCAGATATCCCGAGATCAATGTTCAATTTTCACCACTTTTTTGTTTGTTTGTTTTGTTGTTGTTGTTTTGTTTTTACCGGTTGAAGGGTTTCGTTAAAAATTCCAAGATTTTTCCAGCACTGGAAACAGAAATGTCATTTTTCCCCGAGTTGAAAGTGCACGCCCTGTGAGGAAAAACATAATCTACCTCAAGTTTGAGGCCGTGCTGTGCTGTGCCCTCTACTTCCTTACAATAAACCCTCTGTCCAGCAGGCCCAGTGTTGGAAGCATGAAGGTTACAGTGTCAGGACTCTGGCCAGCCTTCAACAACAAGTCATACTATGTGCACTATCCTTTCCCCTACAGCTAAAAATAACCACTTCAACTCCTGTAATTAGTGTAAATGAAGGTTAAAAACAGTCACATAAGCAGACTGTTTCAAGTGTGTCAGAAGTGACCCCATTCACAGTTTCACTGTCAAATCAACACAATTACATCAGCTACTTTAAGTGTGTCAAAAGTGACCATTTAACACTTTCACAGTCACACCAACATAAAGTTACTAATACTGCATTCCATGAAATGTCTTCTTGTTTTCTCTAAAAGTGTTCTGCAAAGTTTATTACATGTGCAAACATAACACTCAACAATAGTCTATCCTGCAAGGAAGTGAAATACTAAATCCTTATACAAAACGTAAATCAAACTGCAAGGAAACCAATTTATTTACATACATGTAAACAATGAAAATAAACAATAAGGAACAAGGCAAACATGTGCATATGTACAGATAAAACAAAGATATACAGAACATGACTAAAGTACTGCAAATTTTATCCACATTTTGTGAGGGTCATGATTTTACTCATCAATCAAGCAAATGATTCTGGCCAAAGAAAAACTGAGGCAGAGGGGACAGAACTCCCCCCCCTCCGATCCACTGTGCCTCTCAACACCAGCACCAGAAGCAATGCCAGGCTCTCAGAGACAGAGAGAGGCGGCGGCGGCAGCAGCAGAACCAACAGAATGGCTAGCACCACCACAACACAGCAACAACTCTACAACTCCCCCCTCACCAAGTATTGACCCAGTCTTTTTTTCTTTCTTTTTTTCTTTTCTTTTTTTTTCCCCAACATTCCCACATAAACTGACTCCAGCCTTCAACAGCTCACCCCCCCCCCCCAACCCGTCCCCCACCCCCACCCCTCCAATACCCTCATCCTCCCTTTTCAACACTGGCTGTCTTTGCTTGCAGTAATCACACTTTTTCTTTTCTTTCTTTCTTCTCTTTTCCCCCTTCACATGTCTATCAGACTGCACCACTATTATTGTTGTTGTTGTTGTTGTTGTTGAAGAAGAAACTGTTGACTACCTTGAATAGTTGGAAACCTGGGGCAACACTTTACACCTGAAGTGCACAAATCAGAATTCCTTTGCTTTACCCTTCTTTCCTTTGGTATGACCACACATCCACAACCTTACAACATACTGTCACAACACTATTGCTGCGGAGCTAAGAAATCATACTTCATAAACCAATTCATGCACACTGTAGACTAACTAGTCCTACGGATGGCGTGAGGTCGAGGTGCAAAATATCAACAACAAAAACAATGGACACCTTATACTCCAATATCACTTCACACTGGATTCCTCCCAGTCCTCATCATGAATTCACACAGAAACTGTCACTGCACTTCTCTCCAAAATGCCTAGCAGCAAAACCTGTCTGCATATCTGAAAACTGATTTTTAAATCACTCAAATAACGGCCTGGGCTATCCTCACTCCAAAAATGAACAGTACTAAATCAGCTGGTATAAAATGTATTACTGTGTAGGCTGTGACACAGGTTTCTGGCTCTGTACACCACAAGGAGTGTTGAAGGAAAACGTCAAGTACGTCAACCGACACAGGCTGAAGTATCTTCCTTCATCCCCAGTGAACCCCTCACACCCCATCCAACCTTTATCCCCCTACAAATTTTGAACCAATAGGGTGATCGCCACAGCTTGGCAGAAATGCAGGTATGGGAAAAATTCTGGAACTCATTCATGAAAAATTCCTCACATAGATGACAAAAATTCCTCACTCAGTTAACAACATGCAATAGCTTTCTGATCACTATTGATCTCAACTTGGAGGCAACCCCCACCCCCACCCATTGCCTCCATTTCTTGTCCCCCTCAACAATCCCCCATCACTACAAGCGCGCACACACACACACACACACACACACACACACAAACTCTCTCAACATTTGTTCCCCCAACTATCTTAAAGAAGAAGAAAACCCCAGAATGGAAAAAGAGACAAGCCATGGGGGGACAACAGGCTGGGCAGCCCCATGGATCTGGGATGACGTCAATGCTAGCTGGCTTCGATTTCCAGTCCCCTACAATCATTTCAGCAACAGATCAATACTTTGCTTACAAGGGGGAGCACACACACAAACACACACATCACACATACACACAAATATATGTTCACAGCTACAACTCTCCAAAACGTCACCTGTTCAAATCACTGTCAAACGTGCCTTTGTTTAAAACAAGAGAAACACTGACAGCTCTCCCCCTATATCCTGGAGTGGAGTGAAGGACTAGTGGTAATGAGTCTGCCCAAAAAACAAGACCGAATGAACAGGATCAAATCCCACACGGGCCACTAATTTCTCCCCCTTCAACAGACTTTGATAGGTGGTCTGAATGCTAGTCATTTGGATGAGACCATAAACCATGAGGTCCCGAGTGTAGATTGCACTTAGCACACGCAAAAGAACCAATGGCAACAAAAAGAGTGGTACCAGGCAAAATTCTGCAGAAAAACGTCACTGTGATAGGAAAACAAATTAACAACTTGATAGAAATTTTTTAGAAACTTGCAGGCAGAAAAAAAAGAAAAAAAAAGAAAAAAGGGTGGTGCTGTCACTGTACAGACCCACTCTCCCCAGGGACAACAATCCCACAACAGCAGCTCCAATTTCAGTATTTTCACACACAGAAATCTGTGGGGACAAAAGAGTAATACAGTTCAGTACACTGCGAACCCTTTGACTAACAACAAGAACCCTTTCAGCCATCCGCAACACGTCCTGTCACTTTGCTGATTCACCTGGTCCTTTACCACCAAGCAGCTTAAAGCAACTTCTGAGTCTCCCGCGACAAAATCACCACTAAGACACTACCACAAAACTGTACCTCCTATATGAGCAACTTCCAAGTCTGCCGCGACAAAATCGCCACTAAGACGCTACCACTTTTATAAGCAACTTCCAAGTCTGCCGCAAAAAAATCATGACAAAATTTCCACTATGACGCTAACACAAAATTGCACTCCCCACAGAAACAGCTTCCAAGTCTCCTGCGACAAAATCACCACTAAGACACTATCACAAAATTGTACTTCCTACATATAACTTATAAGCAACTTCCAAGTCTCTTGTGACAAAATCACCACTAAGACACTACCACAAAATTGTACCTTGTATATCAGCAACTTCCAAGTCTCCTGTGACAAAATCACCACTAAAACACTACCACAAAACTGTACCTCCTATATAAGCAACGTCCAAGTCTGCCGCACCAATATCACCACTAAGACACTACCACAAAATTGTACTTCCTATATAAGCAACGTCCAAGTCTGCCACATCAATATCACCACTAAGACACCACCACAAAATTGTACTTCCTATATAAGCAACGTCCAAGTCTGCAACATCAATATCACCACTAAGACACTACCACAAAATTGTACCTCCTCCTGAAACACTCATATAAAAGAAATACAAAGTGAAACAAATCCTTCACTACCAGAAACAAATCCTTCACTTACAGCCATCACGCTGCTGAACCCCTGGCCTCACCGCCACCTCACCCCGCAACACACAGTTTCCTCCTTTCTCCAGCTTCCCACCGTTCAATTCTTCCCTAAAGAAACAACTTAATTTTTGTTACTACAAACCATTTATAGCCTCCAGCTATGAATCCTATCCAAGCACCCAGCTCTCCACACCTGGTGACAAGAGGGAAAGCCTTCACAGCTGACAGGTGATCCTGCTCAGCAACATCAAGACAGCTGACAGGTGATTCCTGCTCCACAACATCAAGACAGCTGACATGTGATTCCTGCCCCACAACATCAAGACAGCTGACAGGTGATTCCTGCTCAACAACATCAAGACAGCTGACAGGTGATTCCTGCTCAACAACATCAAGACAGCTGACATGTGATTCCTGCTCCACAACATCAAGACAGCTGACAGGTGATTCCTGCTCCACAACATCAAGACAGCTGACATGTGATTCCTGCTCCACAACATCAAGACAGCTGATGTGATTCCTGCTCCACAACATCAAGACAGCTGACATGTGATTCCTGCTCCACAACATCAAGACAGCTGACATGTGATTCCTGCTCAACAACATCAAGACAGCTGACGTGATTCCTGCTCCACAACATCAAGACAGCTGACATGTGATTCCTGCTCCACAACATCAAGACAGCTGACATGTGATTCCTGCTCCACAACATCAAGACAGCTGACATGTGATTCCTGCTCCACAACATCAAGACAGCTGACAGGTGATTCCTGCTCAACAACATCAAGACAGCTGACAGGTGATTCCTGCTCAACAACATCAAGACAGCTGACAGGTGATTCCTGCTCCACAACATCAAGACAGCTGACATGTGATTCCTGCTCCACAACATCAAGACAGCTGACAGGTGATTCCTGCTCCACAACATCAAGACAGCTGACAGGTGATTCCTGCTCAACAACATCAAGACAGCTGGAAATGGCAGAGGGAACCAGAACAGAGTACTTGAATCAACTAAATCATATTGCATCAGACACTTCAACCCATTTTCAGGTTAATTTCTTACATTTTAAGTTATTTAACACCTGATTCACTGCAAGTACATGATGTGCAGACTGCACAAGTTGATCCAAATTATGTTTTTATTACTCGACATAACTGTCTACTATTGTACTAAAATATTGTGCTGTTCTGTGAACACACAGCCAGAGACTTGGCAATATCAGGTCTACATGTAACTAACATTCAAACAGACTTGGCAATATCAGATCTGCATGTAACTAATATTTCAAACAACTCAGCAACTTGTATAGACATGTGAAACTTTTAACCTATTCTCGTCCATTCTACAACTGGATCACCGAGGTAAATTTAATCAGTTTTAAAGTACATTGCATGCTGAATGATTTCCACATTGACTTTCAAGTCAGGATGGTGGGCAAATCATATTGTTGTATATGGAAAATTATTCAAAGAATAATCATCCCAAAGTGTAAGTACACTTCTGAACATTGGAATAAGCAACAGTACCCAAACCACCTTTCATATCAATTATTTTCAACAGATAATTCAAATATCACAATCATTAGTCCAATCAGATTGGTTGCACAAAAATCACTGTTTACATCTGTGTGCACGTGCACACACGCACACACACACACACACACACACACACACACACACACACACACATGCATGACAAGGCTCTGTTCAAAGTATTTTTCTCATTCTTACTCTTACTCTCAGTAAAGAAAAATGTATACATAAATGATAAAATCCAAAAAAGATTAGAAAAAACCAATGTGAACTGAAAATTAGGAAGCTATAATGATAAATGGGCCAGCTAAATACAGTAATTCATAGCCTCTAGTTATGCAACATTTCGATAACCCATCAGAAAAACAGGTTTCTTTTAACATGTATCTGTTTTCGGTGTTTCGTTTTTTCTAATCAATCACATTCTCTGAATTGTTTTATATGTGTTCATTTCTTTTGTTGTTGTTGTTGCCGTTGTTGTTGAAATAGTGAATAATTTGTTGTTTTCATCCTCCAGACAAATTATTCAAGGTTCAAAAACAGATTTGCTCTTTCATCAATAATTCTCTGATAAAATGGACAGGTAAAAAAAAACTTTAGAAAAAAAATGAGGATCACCTATCTGGACTTGTGTGTCAAAACAGTACACACACACACACACACACACACACACACACACACACACACGCGCGCGCGCGCGCGCGCGCACACACACACACACACACACACACCATGCACACACACATGCATGCACACACACACACACACACACACACACACACACACACACACACACACACACACACACCATGCACACACACATGCACACACACACACACACACACACACACACACACACACATTCAGATATGAAGCCATGAAGTGATGAACAAGCAGCCCCTTCTTTCTAAAAATTACAACAACAACAACAACAAAAATCAAGTCAAATCATGTGACAGAGCCCAGCTGACAGCATTTTTTTTTTTTTTAAAGGGGGGAAAAATCATTCATAATCTTTCACTTGTGTAATTTGCAAAAACAAAACAAAACTACTATATATATAGATAACGTTTTTTTGCCCCACAAAAGCCAAACATTACACTACCAACTACCATGAAAAAATAATAACTGTACTGTACAAAGAGAGCAAGACGACTCGCACAGTCACAAGCTTCCCCTCCCACCCCCCTAACCCTATAAAATTCCTACTCCCCAACCTGTGCCCAGTTTAAAACACTGGTGAGGCCCCCACAAAGTCAGCCGTGTCACAGATGGCAGATAGTGAATCACTGATGACCGACCATGTACACAAACACCGACCATGTACACAAACACCCAAACACCGACCATGTACACAAACACCGGGCACATGGTCTCAATGTGCCGTAACTACACACACCTGTTGCCACATACCACCACAGCTGCTGTGGCTAAAAAAATTTAAAAAAAAGAATAAATAAATAGAACTTTAAAAAAAAAAATATATATATAATAATAATAATGACTGTAGTCAAGAACAATCATCAAGAACTGATGGTGGTGATACCGGTCAAGTTATTTGGGCGGGGGGGGGGGGGGGGAGTGGTGGGAAATAGCCCCAAGAGCAGTGCACTATTTGTTTCTATAGTTGCATAAGTTGCTTTCTTCATTCTTGTCACAGCATGTATTCTTCTTTGTGAAGTTCTGGCTTCTGTGGCCTGGGAGAGGCCTCACCTCGGTGCAGCACCACCCCTATATTGTTCTTTTTCTCTGTCTGCCTTACTTGGGTTACAACCAAAGTGGATACATCTTTATCATTCCTTACAATGTTGCCAATCCTTTAGATAGCATGATGTGATGTAATGAAGCATGAGTGGACAATCCTTTAGTTAGTATGATGTGATGGAACCAAGCAGGGGTGGACAATCCTTTAGTTAGCATATGATGTGATAAGAGGGGTGGACAATCCTTTAGTTAGCATGATGTGGTGAAACAGAGGTGGACAATCCTTTAGTTACCATGATGTGATGTCATGAAACCAAGCAGGGGTGGACAATCCTTTAGTTAGCATGATGTGATGGAATGAAGCACGAGTGGACAATCCTTTAGTTAGCATGATATGATGTGATAAGAGGGGTGGACAATCCTTTAGTCAGCATGATGTGATGTAATGAAGCATGAGTGGACAATCCTTTAGTTAGCATGATGTGATGTGATAAGAGGGGTGGACAATCCTTTAGCTAGCATGATGTGATGAAACAGGAGTGGACAATCCTTTAGCTAGCATGATGTGATGAAACAGGGGTGGACAATCCTTTAGCTAGCATGATGTGATGAAACGGGTATACAATCCTTTAGCTAGCATGATGTTCATGCAATGAAACAGGGGTGGACAATCCTTTAGCTAGCATGTGATATAATGAAACAGGGGTGGACAATCCTTTAGCTAGCATGATGTGATGAAGAAGGGTGTCGATGGAGGTGACTGACCTGAATCAGAGGTAGGGAAGGTGGTAAGGCAGGCATGAGGTATTCAGAAGAAATGATCAAGTGATGATGAAAAACATGCATGAATAAATGAGCTTGCTCAAAGGACTGATAAAAGGATGATGAAAATTAAAATGAACGAACTAGCTCCAATAAAGAATGATGAAAAAAATGGTGAAAAAAAAAAAACATGCAGGAATGAATGAAAAGAAGGAATCGCCAAGGATGATGCAACTGCACGAACAAATAAACAAATAAAGAATGACAAAGAAAATACAAACGAAAGAACTGCATGAATGAACGAAGGCAAGAGCAAACAAAGGAAAGGTGCGGATGGCAATGTACAGTTTGCACTTACCACCACCACGAATGGAGAAACCCAGGCGGCTCCCCTAGTGTGATGTTCTTCTCCCATCGGATCTGAAAAAAAAAACATGTTAAAATTCAATTGTCAAACACGCCACAACAGTAATTGTCTAAATGTCTTTATTTAGCCTCATCTTTCAAGTTCTCTCACCCACCACAACACATGCTGCAGACACTGTTCAGCAATATATTCTTTTTAACAAGAGAGGCAAGGCCTTCAAGACTCACTTGTGATACACTTAAAAAAAAAAATCCAAGCTTTTTATATATTGAGTATAATTTCAAAATGTAATGTTTAAGATGAGAAAGATCAGTTTAAAGTAAATTAAGTCCCCTAGCATTAACTACAGAGTAATTTCCCTTTTTTACTATCTGCACCAAAACGTTTGCAAAATAAATAAAACTTCCATGCTGAGCAAAAGAAGTTCCTGTTTGAACAGAAAATGATAATAATGACTGCTCTTGTTGTTGGGTCAGAATATCAGATCAAAGTGCCAAGTTTTGAGAATACTAAAAATATAACAGTAAATGCAGTTTGCATATATTGATATAATCAGGCTTCATTCTTTATTTTTGTGTGCCCATCCCAGAGGTGCAATATTGTTTTAAACAAGATGACTGGAAAGAACTGAATTTTTGACTCACTTGTGTAAACAAAGTGAGTCTATGTTTTAACCCGGTGTTTGGTTGTCTGTGTGTGTGTGTGTGTCCATGTGTGTGTGTGTGTCCGTGTGTGTGTGTGTCCGTGGTAAACTTTAACATTGACATTTTCTCTGCAAATACTTTGTCAGCTGACACCAAATTTGGCATAAAAATAGGGTGAATAGAGACAAAGACGATGCAAGCAGAATATAAAAATGGAAAGTGAAAGGTCTATCTTTCTTACAGTTACAGGCTTTCTTACAGGTCTACCTTCGATACAAACTGACAGGTAGTATGTTATACAATGATTAATATTCAACATGAATATTTCTCACACTTTTTGGTTTGGGGTTTTCTCCACTCAAACCAGTCACTTGTAAAGTCTGAGACTGTCTCTCAGTTTGGAAGTTGTCGGGTTTAAAAAAAAAAAAAAATTGTGTTGTTCTTTTTTTCAAAAAGATTAATACTTAATTATCAAAAGATGATTATGGTTTCCATTAGAAAAAAATACAAGGATGCGCTGTCTTTTAAAAAGAAAACAAACCTAATTTTGCCAGAAAAAGACCTCCCTTTTTGCTGTAGTGTCATTGTTTACAGTGCCTTATGGACACACTATGCACACAACCAGCATCAGCAATTTATGGACATTGGTCTCTGACTGACTCACTGACTAGCACCCACACCTAGACCACCCAAACCACAAAGTCAGTATGTAATGAATAAAAAAATATATATATTATCAAAAAAGGGGGAAGATGGAAAGATGAAGGGGACCCAGGCCATGCTTCTCAGACCTTAGACCTGAGAACAAATGCTGCAAGACCAGCACCCAAAGCACCCTTCACTGTTACCAAAGACAGGATCGACAGGATCGCACTCAAGTAATAGCAGCCCATGCTAGATTCCTATTTCAACCCTTCCACCTGGAAACAGAATTGTGGTTTCTAAGGTGGAATGTTTGGAACTGGTAATGGAATCATGTCTCTAATGTGGATGGTTTGCAGAGTCTGGAAATGGAATCTTACCTTGTTTCTAAGGTGGATGTTTGGATCTGGTAATGGAACCTTGTTTCTAAGGTGGATGTTTGGACCCGGTAATGGAACCTTGTTTCTAAGGTGGATGTTTGGATCTGGTAATGGAACCTTGTTTCTAAGGTGGATGTTTGGACCCGGTAATGGAACCTTGTTTCTAAGGTGGATGTTTGGATCTGGTAATGGAACCTTGTTTCTAAGGTGGATGTTTGGACCTGGTAATGGAACCTTGTTTCTAAGGTGGATGTTTGGACCTGGTAATGGAACCTTGTTTCTAAGGTGGATGTTTGGACCTGGTAATGGAACCTTGTTATTAAGGTGGATGTTTGGACCTGGTAATGGAACCTTGTTTCTAAGGTGGATGTCTGGACCTGGTAATGGAACCTTGTTTCTAAGGTGGATGTTTGGACCCGGTAATGGAACCTTGTTTCTAAGGTGGATGTTTGGACCTGGTAATGAAACTTGTTTCTAAGGTGGATGTCTGGACCTGGTAATGGAACCTTGTTTCTAAGGTGGATGTCTGGACCTGGTAATGGAACCTTGTTATTAAGGTGGATGTTTGGACCTGGTAATGGAACCTTGTTTCTAAGGTGGATGTTTGGACCTGGTAATGGAACCTTGTTTCTAAGGTGGATGTCTGGACCTGGTAATGGAACCTTGTTTCTAAGGTGGATGTTTGGACCTGGTCACGGAACCTTGTTTCTAAGGTGGATGTTTGGACCTGGTAATGGAACCTTGTTATTAAGGTGGATGTTTGGACCTGGTAATGGAACCTTGTTTCTAAGGTGGATGTTTGGACCTGGTAATGGAACCTTGTTTCTAAGGTGGATGTTTGGACCTGGTAATGAAACCTTGTTTCTAAGGTGGATGTCTCGACCTGGTAATGGAACCTTGTTTCTAAGGTGAACGTTTGGACCTGGTCACGGAACCTTGTTTCTAAGGTGGATGTTTGGATCTGGTTAAGGAACCTTGTTTCTAAGGTGGATGTTTGGACCTGTAAATGGAATCAAGTTTCTTAAGCCAAGGCCGATCTTATCCAACAAGCCATGACTCCTCTGCAAGTATATATTCGTCTAAGTTAATCTGTAATAACTTCCAAAGTAGGTGACGAAAACAGTAAAGCAATTTAACTTCATCCCCAGGCACTGACAAAGTCAAAGTATGAGCGCGCACACACACAAACACACACACACATAACTACAATCTCTTAACACTGATGCCCATCTCAGACACGAAGACCGACACGTATGCAAACACAAAACCAGATACAGCCACACAGCCAGCGTAAACAATCGCCCCATCTCTCTCCTCATCTCCACAAACTGTTTGTCTGATCAATGATCCTCACACCAGCTGTTATGCTGATCACTGACTAGTGACAGCTCTTGTTAAAGTAACATTTTTATCAGTTTAAAACAATGAACAGTGATTCCGACATCAGTAACAGCTCTCGTTATAATCAAGATTAAATCACTGAACATGAACAGTGATTCTCCAAGACATGTTAAAGTAACACAAAACAATAGTCAGTCCATAAAAAAAGGATTTAAAATAACTTCTCTTTTGTTATCTATATCTGCACACACAAACACCACCACCAATCAAACGTTTTTTCCTCCATTAACTCTCTCCATACAAACAGTGAAAGAGACGACGTTAACAGCGTTTCACCCCAATTACCATCATCAAAATATTGCAAGCGGAAGGCTCTTATACTGAAGAGGTGAATGTTGACAAAGAATACCACAATTCTGATGACGGAAGCTAAAGGTTGGGTCATTCAGACACCCACTGGACATCCGAGGGGTCTGTGTAGAGGAGAAGAGAGGAATGGCCGTACTGAGTAAGTTAACTCAAAGAACTTTGGCACTGAAGCGGAACACCCCTGCAGTGGGTGGCCCTAGTGTCACAAAAACGGGGATGCCAAGGATGCTGGTAATCAGGAAAGCCGAAGGAATGGTGCAGGAGCTGACAAAGGTCCCTCCCACACATCCCTCTGAAGCAGGACCCAACAAGGAAAGAGTTTTCCCTTGGTTATACACGGCTTGGGTGGAGGAAGAAAACTGTGTAAATACCCATCAGAGTAAGCTTTGTGCAGAAATTCTCATTTCAAAACATTACACACATTTTTTTTTCAATTCATTTTTCAAGAAAAGGGAGAAATGCAGTGGAACTGAGAGGTGGGGAGGGGGGGTTGTGTTGTTATTTAACCTTCAAAATGATCACATCCCAAGAAAACATTCACATTCATGATCTCATCTCTTGTACTGTTGTAGAGACTGTGTGTCACTGTGTGTGTGTGTGTGTGTGTGTGTGTGTGTGTGTGTGTGTGTGTGTGTGTGTGTGTGCACTGCAATTTGTTAAAGTTTCGTTTTTTCTACTTTTGTGTCAAACACTAATCTGTAGTAACTGGTGCTGTAGTCTATGACAGCTGTCCTCCTCACAACTTTCTGATGACATGGCTACACACTGTTCCTCCATTCTATCAATTTCTTTCACAAAAATGGACAATGGCATCTCTAACCATAATATTTAGTGTGGTGGTCTATGGCACCTTTTACCATAACTTTGAAGTGTGGTGGTCTATGGCACTTTTAACCATAACTTTGAAGTGTGGTGGTCTATGGCACTTTTAACCATAACTCTGAAGTGTGGTGGTCTAGGGCACTTTTAACCATAACTCTGAAGTGTGGTGGTCTATGGCACCTTTTACCATAACTTTGAAGTGTGGTGGTCTATGGCACCTTTTACCATAACTTTGAAGTGTGGTGGTCTATGGCACCTTTAACCATAACTTTGAAGTGTGGTGGTCTATGGCACTTTTAACCATGACTCTGAAGTGTGGTGGTCTATAGCAATTTTAACCATAACTTTGAAGTGTGGTGGTCTATGGCACTTTTAACCATAACTTTGAAGTGTGGTGGTCTATGGCACTTTTAACCATAACTCTGAAGTGTGGTGGTCTAGGGCACCTTTAACCATAACTTTGAAGTGTGGTGGTCTATGGCACTTTTAACCATAACTTTGAAGTGTGGTGGTCTATGGTAATTTTAACCATAACTCTGAAGTGTGGTGGTCTAGGGCACCTTTAACCATAACTCTGAAGTGTGGTGGTCTATGGCACTTTTAACCATAACTTTGAAGTGTGGTGGTCTATGGTAATTTTAACCATAACTCTGAAGTGTGGTGGTCTAGGGCACCTTTAACCATAACTTTGAAGTGTGGTGGTCTATGGTAATTCTAACCATAACTCTGAAGTGTGGTGGTCTATGGTAATTCTAACCATAACTCTGAAGTGTGTCAGGAGACACCACAGTGGCCTAAGGGTCCACTACACTAAGCATCCAGAGAAGTTGGCAGAGTTCTGGCAACTACTAACAGACGTCATGTGTGGACCACTGCCAAGGAAAATGCCGGGATTGTTCAATCTTGGCAGTGTGTCATCCGACAGACAGGCATCCACTCTGAACAAGAATTCCATTTCATCATCATAAGCTTTGCTCTCACACAAACTCCACCAACCACTCTGACAGACTGGACAGTTACTGGACGTTTAGAATTCCTAGTCCTACAGGAGCAGCTTCTACAGAATTCTGCCAGAGCACAACACTTACGCTGCCATGGGTTCTTTTTCAGTGTGCCAAGTGCGTGCTGCACAAGAGACCTCAGTTTATCATCTCATGCAAAGAAAAAGGCGCTCAGTTTGATTTTGCAGAGAACCTTGGAAGAAAGGGTCCGACCAGGACTCAAACCCAGACCCTCACAAACACTACACAACTGGCAGATGACAGTCTTCACCCATTCTGCCACCTTCCTCCCTAAAATGTATCTACATGACATACATGCAGTGTGAATGCACTGTGCCAGTGCTAGAGATGTACGGTTTCCCTTCAGGCTTTACCCAGCACTGAGGTGGCAGCCTGCAGTAAAAGGCCAGAGACACAGTGCAATGCTTCATAAAAAAAACCTCATTTGTAACCCGAGAGGATAGCTCCAGTTTAGCCAGACCCGTAGTGTGCTCCTTGTCACATCTCCGTGTGTGTTTGTGTGTGTGTGTGTGTGTGTTTGTGTGTGCGTGTGTGCATGTGTGTGTGTGTGTGTGTGTGTGTGTGTGTTTGTGTGTGCGCACGCGCACGCCTCTTGTGCCTATTCACACACGAGTGCCAGTGTGTATTATATATAAATAGAAAACTATGAATTCACATTCATGTATGATATGCTTGTAGTGTTGGTCCAGGATGTGGATGCGTATTATTCAGTTTCATGGTTTATCACTGAATCTGTGTCCCTTCTTGTAATAGTTCTATTTAGTAAATCAGTGTGTCAGATCAATGCTCACAGGGGACAGAGCGTGTCTCACTGTCGGTGTGCATCACATATAACTGTTAGTCATGGATACCAATTATTTTAAACAGTTGCATCTACGTGAGCATGAATCATCAAATATGTATACATACAGCTGTTTCTTGCATTTTTTTCTGGATAGAGAGCAAGTCAGAGTAAATCACAGGGTCTGTCCCTCAATGTCTTATTCGGTTACTGTTTCAGTGGTCAGTCCTGGACAGTAAGTGAATGTGAATCATTAGTTAATGGTCAGTCTTGGACAGGAAATGAGTAAGTGAATGTGATATCATTACTTAATGATCAGTCTTGGACAGCAAGTGAATATGAAAGCATGACATAATGGTCAGTCCTGGACAGTAAGTGAATGTGAAGTCATTACACAATGGTCAGTCTTGGACAGTAAGTGAATGTGAAATCATTACACAATGGTCAGTTTTGGACAGTGAGTCAATGTGAAATCATTACTTAATGGTCAGTCTTGGACAGTAAGTGAATGTGAAGTCATTACTTAATGGTCAGTCTTGGACAGTAAGTGAATGTGAAGTCATTACACAATGGTCAGTCTTGGACAGTGAGTCAATGTGAAATCATTACACTATGGTCAGTCTTGGACAGTGAGTCAATGTGAAATCATTACACTATGGTCAGTCTTGGACAGTGAGTCAATGTGAAATCATTACACTATGGTCAGTCTTGGACAGTGAGTCAATGTGAAATCATTACACTATGGTCAGTCTTGGACAGTGAGTCAATGTGAAATCATTACACTATGGTCAGTCTTGGACAGTAAGTGAATGTGAAATCATTACACAATGGTCAGTCTTGGACAGTGAGTCAATGTGAATCACTTGTTAACTCACTCAGTACGGCCAGTCCTCTCTTCTCCTCTAAACAGACCCCTCGGATGTCCAGTGGGTGTCTGAATGACCAACCTTTAGCTTCCAGTCATCAGACTTGTGGTACTGTTTGTCAACATTCACCTCTTCAATACAAGAGCCTTCTGCTTGCAATATTTTGATGGTGATAATTGGGGTGAAACGCTGTTAACTTCGTCTCTTTCACCGTTCGTATGGAGAGAGTTAATCTGTCCCAGTGTCTGTTTCATGTATTTATCTGCAAGTAGGGCAGTGAGTCAAAGAGTCACTGAATGTATGTCTGTGTCATGTATTGGGTTCTTGGATAGTGAGACACAGTGAGTGTGATTAATCATACTTGTGGCTGTTTTAAGCCTTGGCCTGGAATAGTAAACGAGTGTGAATCACAACCTGTGCCGGTGTCTGTGACCCTTTCAAATTAAAGTATTAGTAACTCTTTCAAGTCTTTGCGACAGCGAGTGAGTGAATGTGATTCACTGAGCATGGTTCCCTGAAGTGAATATGTCTGTTTCATGTGCTGTTTTGGGATGATTGTGAATGAGCATAAACTGCTGAATACAGAGATGTCTTGCTTCATTCATCCTTTCATGTACATGTTTCCCATTTATACGCCACTACCTACCTGTCTGCTGGTTGTATCAATCAGTGCATATGTACTCTGTGCACCTGTCTGTAACTCATGTTACTCATTTGCTCTTAGTTCTCAATCAGCAACCACACAAACCCCTGGAGACCGCAGGAAACAACAAAACAGACAGAAGCAATGGCAGTATGAGAGACTTAATATAAATAACAGAAGCAGTGGCAGTATGAGTTAACAAGAGAGACATAAATTGATAAATATGACATGTCAGTGGTGGTGGCAGTATGAGAGTTAATAAGACATATATATATATATATAACACATGACAGAGGCGGTGGCAGTACGAGAAAGACATAAATATGACATGACAGGAGGTGGCAGTATAATAGAAACATAAATATAACATGGCAGAGGCGGTGTCAGTATGAGAGACATAAATATGACATGACAGAGGCAGTGGCAGTATGAGAGACATAAAGATGACATGACACTGACAGAGGCGGTGGCAGTATGATACATAAAGATGACATGACAGAGGCGATGGCAGTATGAGAGACATAAATATAACATGACAGAAGCAGTAGCAGTATAACTATAAGAGTTATTGAGAGAGATAACATGACAGAGGTGGTGGCTGTATGAGAGACATCAATATAACATGACAGAAGTGGTGGCAGTATGAGAGAGACATCAATATAACATGACAGAAGTGGTGCCAGTATGAGAGACATAAATATGACATGACAGAAGTGGTGGCAGTATGACTATGAGAGAGACATAAATATAACACATGATAAAAAAAGAACATGACATGACATAGCAGACTGGGAAGGGCGTGACATGACAGGCCAGGCCATGATAAAGGATATGACAGGCTGGACCGAGCATGACATGACATAACACACTGGAAAGGACATGTGTCAGGCTGGAAAGGACATGACATGACATGACAGGAAAAGCAAACAAAGGATGGACAGAGAGAAAGGGAGGGAGAGAGAGGACTCTCAAATGGGTGGAGAGAGACCGACACAAGCAGACACAAAGACAGGAAGGAAAGAGAGTCATACTGACACACTCAAAGAAAGGCAGGATGGAAAGAGACAGACAGACACAGAGAGGGGGGGGAGGGGGGACACACATACTCAAAGACTGGTTGGAGAGAGAGACTGACACAGACTCAATCTGTCAAAGACAGAATGAACAGAGAGAGACTGACACAGACTCAAAGACAGGATGGACAGAGAGAGAGACTGACACAGACTCGACAGGATGGACAGAGAGAGTGGTGACACAGACTCAAAGACAGGATGGACAGAGAGAGTGGTGACACAGACTCAAAGACAGGATGGACAGAGAGAGACTGACACAGACTCAAAGACAGGATGGACAGAGAGAGACTGACACAGACTCAAAGACAGGATGGACAGAGAGAGACTGACACAGACTCGAAGACAGGATGGACAGAGAGAGTGGTGACACAGACTCAAAGACAGGATGGACAGAGAGAGTGGTGACACAGACTCAAAGACAGCATGGACAGAGAGAGACTGACACAGACTCAAACTGTCAAAGACAGGATGGACAGAGAGAGATTGACACAGACTCAAACAGTCAAAGACAGGATGGACAGAGAGAAAGGGAGGGAGAGAGATGGATGGAGAGAGACCGACACAAACAGACACAAAGACAGGAAGGAAAGAGAGTCATACTGACACACTCAAAGAAAGGCAGGATGGAAAGAGACAGACAGACACAGAGAGGGGGGGCGGGGGGGGGGTGGGGGGGGACACACATACTCAAAGACTGGTTGGAGAGAGAGAGACTGACACAGACTCAAAGACAGGATGGACAGAGAGAGACTGACACAGACTCAAAGACAGGATGGACAGAGAGAGTGGTGACACAGACTCAAAGACAGGATGGACAGAGAGAGACTGACATAGACTCAAAGACAGGATGGACAGAGAGAGTGGTGACACAGACTCAAAGACAGGATGGACACAGAGAGACTGACATAGACTCAAAGACAGCATGGACAGAGAGAGACTGACACAGACTCAAACTGTCAAAGACAGGATGGACAGAGAGAGATTGACACAGACTCAAACAGTCAAAGACAGGATGGACAGAGAGAAAGGGAGGGAGAGAGATGGATGGAGAGAGACCAACACAAACAGACACAAAGACAGGAAGGAAAGAGAGTCATACTGACACACTCAAAGAAAGGCAGGATGGAAAGAGACAGACAGACAGAGAGAGGGGGGGGGACACACATACTCAAAGACTGGTTGGAGAGAGAGAGACTGACACAGACTCAATCTGTCAAAGACAGGATGAACAGAGAGAGACTGACACAGACTCAAAGACAGGATGGACAGAGAGAGTGGTGACACAGACTCAAAGACAGGATGGACAGAGAGAGTGGTGACAGACTCAAAGATAGGATGGACAGAGAGAGACTGACATAGACTCAAAGACAGGATGGACAGAGAGAGACTGACATAGACTCAAAGATAGGATTGACAGAGAGAGTGTTGACACAGACTCAAAGACAGGATGGACAGAGAGAGTAGTGACACAGACTCAAAGACAGGATGGACAGAGAGAGTGGTGACACAGACTCAAAGACAGGATGGACAGAGAGAGACTGACACAGACTCAAAGACAGGATGGACAGAGAGAGACTGACATAGACTCAAAGACAGTATGGACAGAGAGAGTGGTGACACAGACTCAAAGACAGGATGGACAGAGAGAGACTGACATAGACTCAAAGACAGTATGGACAGAGAGAGTGGTGACACAGACTCAAAGACAGGATGGACAGAGAGAGACTGACATAGACTCAAAGACAGGATGGACAGAAAGAGACTGACATAGACTCAAAGACAGGATGGACAGAGAGAAAGGGAGGGAGAGAGAGGACTCTCAAATGGGTGGAGAGAGACCGACACAAGCAGACACAAAGACAGGAAGGAAAGAGAGTCATACTGACACACTCAAAGAAAGGCAGGATGGAAAGAGACAGACAGACAGACAGACAAAGAGACAGACAGACACAGAGAGACTGACACACACATACTTAAAGACTGTTTGGAGAGAGACTGACTGACACACTCACACCGACTCAAAGACAGGATGGACACAGAGAGAGTGACACAGACTCAAAGACAGGATGGAGAGAGAGAGAGACAGAGACAGAGAGAGACAAAGAGAGACAGAGAGCGAGAGCGAGTCAGACCAACAGACTCAAAGACAGGATGGAGAGAGAGAGACCAACACAGACACATAGACAGGATGATGTCAGACTGACACAGACAAAAACAGGATTGAGAGAGTGTCAGACTGACACAGTTCAGTTGCTGGGTTCTGGTTCCAGAAGAGTGAGCACAAAAAGTTACAGACTTTTCCCCTTCCTAAATCCATTCAAACTCCCAAAGTTCCTGTTACACATCAGCTATTTTCTCCTCTCCTTTTTTCCTTTTAAATTTTCATTCATTCATTTTACAGTTCCACAAAGCCTTCTAGTTTTACTGCATGCCAAGTGGCAGCACTTTAATGGCAAACTGCATTCAGTTTGAAATGTCTCCATCTCGCATTCAATCATGCTATAGACCCTACTTCTGAATAAAACAAAATTCAGGTAACTCTGCCATCCCCTCAAGCTGTATGCAGAGGCTGCAGAAAACCTTTCCCTCCTGCTATGTCAGCAGTGCTCTGGCACCAAACCTGACTGATCGGACTGCCTTTCTCAGCTTTCAACCAAACACAGACACTTCAAAACTTTACATAATTCTTCATGGACTTTACAGACAGAATCTGAGCCAGCAGACTGGCCAAGATATGTGAGAAAGGATGAGTCAGAAGTTACTGAACCTTTTTCATCAAAAATATGTTTTGTGCAAGCCAGTTTAACAAAACCAAAAACTGGTAGGTGCGACTGCAGACTGTGCCATCTTATGCATGGAAAACCCAGCTTTAAACAGGAGAACGTAAAGGGTGGGGAGGAGAGAAGAAGGGGGGGGGGGGGGGGGACTGACCAAATTTTATCAATGACTATGTTTTCTTTTCTGATAGAATCTGAAAATGTAAAGCAGCCTGAGAGAAAGAAATCTGGGCAACACAGGAACAAAAGACATATGTATGGGTCATGCAAACACTACTTTTAAACAAGAGTAAAAGCAATACAGAACTGTGCACTGATTTTCGGATTACCGGTGTTGTGGCAGGATAAGATGAAAGTTCTTAGTCTTGTTGTGCAAGTAAAAACTTCAGAAGACTGAAACTTCCAGTTCTTTAGTATATGATCCAATGCCTCTCATTTATTGTTTGATGACTCAGCAATCATAATTTCTTAAGCTAAGTCAGGCTCAAGATCAGCTCTAGCCAGAATAAATGTAGCATCAGAATTTATGATCACTGAGTCATCACACAATGAATGAGACTTTTTTTTTTTTTTTTAATTTTGTTGTTGTTGTTGTTTCTGAACATTGCAAGAATTTGCCACACTAAAATCTACATAAACTGACTACAGTACAATTTCTTTTGACCTAACCTATGACTGATGTAAGTATAAACATATGTCAATTTTGTGATGGAAAGCTGCCAAGTGCCTGACACCATTAAGAGAGATAATATATATACATACATATATATATACATATATATATATATATATATATATATACACACTCCAGCTCTACATCATGAAGGCGGATGATGCCGGAGTGTGGTCATGGAATGGCTGATGGGGCTGCAGTCTGCAGACAATGGGAAAAGGATGAGGACAGCAGTCTGAAAGCACTGAGGGAGGATAGAGAAAGAATAGGGGTCAAAGGCCTTCGTTATTATTTTCCCCTCCTTCCCAAACACTGTGAAGCACAACAAAGCTACCGTTAACTTAAGACGCTACAAGTCACTACACGTGAAGCCTTTCGACAACCGGAAATGTTCGTTCCGCCATTAGAACAGCGTGCTATGTGAACTGGCATTCTTTAAAGTGCACAAATAAACCATTACTCACCTCCGAGAGAAAAGTCTGCGCAGATTTCTGAGCCCCGACATGTAACAAGTACTCGTACACGTACAAGGCTAACCTGCAATAGGACAGGGGTATTGTCAGTTGATACAAACATCTTCAGGCATTCGCTGGACAGTGCCCGAATCAAAACATCAAAAGTAAATCATGGAAAATTCGATTTTTCTTTTCCCTTCCCGTTCACATATTTTTTGTCAATTGCAATTAATGCAGTCTTGATCATACAAACTAATTATGACATAAATAAACGCACAAACGAAAAAGATATGGGCAAAAACATAAGGACAGCAACTGTGTGCTTAATAACCGGAACAGCCATTTTAGCCGTGGGTTTGAATGGGGCATCTCTGAGAAGCAGGTGGAGAGCGCAGTACAAAGAATCTTCATACTTTGAATGAAAGAGATGTTCAGAGCAATGAAAACATATGCAACCAATGATATTACATAGCACATGGATAAAGTACATACTTTTCTCTCGCCTGGGCGTCTGAGGGTACTGAAGATCCTTTCCCTTTCGCGTACATGCTGAATCTAGTGTCACTTCACCTGTCAAGCCATCAAGGACGACACTGACCCCGTTGCCTTGCCAACATCAAGTAGACCTGTCAAACGGCGAGCCGCCATTGGCTGGTTAAATATAGCCTGCATGGGGTGCCTCGAAACCCTGCAGTCTGTTCGTGGTGTGTTCCGACGACAAAGAAGCATTGGCTCGCTGCCAGTTATCTGGTTTGATCTGAACCTTCCATAGCTACTTGAAAGGAAGCATTTCTTTTCTTGTTGATTTCTATCAGCGGCGTTCCTCCTCCTTCCTGAACTTGTTTACAGAAATTTCAAAACATGGAAAGGCAGACTCTGTTCTTTTTCTATTCACAGTTTTTCGCTGGTTTGTTTTTATCGAATATTGCGAATATCTTCTTTCAAGTTGTGGATCTCAGTATATACTTCTTGATCAAAACGTAACTTGGGAACGTTGATGTGCAGAAAACTTTTATAATTCTATGCTGATCAACGCTGAGGCCAAAGCAAGAAAAGAGTGCTTTAGTTACATTAATGGGAATTTATGAGGAGGGAGGATGAAATGTCTTAGAGAGTAACTCATACGACAGAATAACCCAGCAACTTGTAGTATATCAACAGTGTTTCCAACGCGGCACAGCTTCTACTTAGACAAATATGTTATGATAAATATATAAGGAATTAAACATATGACATGTGTAAAATTAAATGTAGGGCTAATAAAAGATGATTATAACGAATTAAAATCATGGTATTTAGGGATCGCTGTATAAGTCTTCTTTTTCATGCTTCTTCAAGTTCTGGAAATCTCGGTGCAGGGTGCAGTTCCACCTTTTCGTTCATCCCACTTTCCCTCATTCATAGCCATCATATAATATGGCTCGTCCAATGTTGGTTCGTCTGTCAATGCTCCAGTGCCAGCAGCAGATCACCTAATTGCTTGTTGAATTTGAAGGGGGAAAAATGTATGTATGTATGTGTGTGTGTGTGTGTGTGTGTGTGTGTGTGTGTGTGTGTGTGTGTGTGTGTTAAGGGGGAGGGGGTGTAGTTATCTGAAAAGTGTGAAGCGTGACTGATCGAGACAGTAATAACGGTGCCTAGCTGGTTTTATTTCATTCTATCTACATCAACATAATTCATTCATACACTACATGCATGCATGCACACATACATACATACATACATACATACGATGTGAAGTGATGGTCTAGAGGCAACGCGTCCGTCTGGGAAGCAAGAGAATCTGAGCGCACTGGTTCGAATCACGGCTCAGCCGCCGATATTTTCTCCCCATCCACTAGACGTTGAGTGGTGGACTGGACACTAGTCATTCGGATGAGATGATAAACCGAGGTCCCGTTTGCAACATGAACTTAGCGCACGTAAAAGAACCCACGGCAACAAAAGGGTTGTTCCTGGGAAACGTCTGTAGAAAAATCCACTTCGATGGGAATTAATAAAACTGCACGTAGGAAAAAATACAAAAAATGGGTGGCGCTGTTGTGTACCGACGCGCTCTCCCTGGGGAGAGCAGCCCGAATTTCACACAAATAAATCTGTTGTGATAAAAAGAAAATTTACAAATGCAAACAAATACATACATACATACATACATACATACATACATACATACATACATACATACTGGCATATATACATGCATATAAATGCATGCATTCAGACAGACAGGCATATAGACATATGTACATATATACAGCATACATACATACATACATATAGGCACACACGTGCATGCATCATTGTGTGTGTGAGTAGTGGGTGGCGCAGAAGGGGTTGGGGGGGGGGAGGGTAGACGTTTTCGGTTGCTACCGTGAGGAGAAACAACAAGAACTGCATGAGAGATGAAAGAAACCCTTTCTAGATTAGAAGAAAAAGCTTTCTTGAATTCAACTGAACACAGTATTGACAACAAATGCACACACACACACAGCCTTACGTTACGTGCGCATAAAGTAAACCTAACATTTCCTTACCAACTTTTGGCAAAAGCTTTGTACGAATACACGATACGCAAATTCTTTGGACTTGGTAGTTTTCTTGAATTCAAACACAGTATTGACAATAAATGCGCACACACAGCCTTACGTTACGTGATCAGATTGATACAAACGCCGTATATAATTCTGTGCTCTTTGTGGGGTTGACTTTTTTAGAGTGACACCCATCCACATACAAATGACATCAGCATACATACTGTACTATATAACTACACGATTTGACAATACCTTTGGGAGATCCTGAATAAGAATATCAAAAAGTATAGGGGCTATAACTGAACCCCGTGGAATTCCCATGTCAAGTTTATGTGGCAAAAAATAATGTGTTCCCACCCTTGCTTGGATAGTTCTATTAGATAAAAAGATTTTTACATACCCATAGAGATAACCAGATATTCCGACTGATTTCAGTTTGTATAGCAGACGTTTGTGCCAAACCTGATCGTAGGTTTTTTTTAATATCAAAAACGTTGCCAAGACACTTTTTCTGAGGGCAAACTGACGTTTTATTTGAGTTGTAATTTTTACTAGGTATTCGACTGTTGATCTTCCTTTTCTAAAACCTGCCTGGTTCACTGGAATGATATTGTATTTTTCACAGTAAATTAGTATTCTCAGCAGGACTATTTTTTCCATTAGTTTACTGACATCCGTTGGCATCGATGCAATATCAAATGAGATCATAAAAAAAAACATCCCATAAAAATGTATCATTTTCCATCACAAAATATATCAGAAATGTTGGATATCTGGAAGTGTACCACAGATATGGAAAAGATCGATAGTGGTACCAGTTCTAAAAGCAGGAAAACCTAAACGTAATAAAAATAGCTATAGGCCTATTGCTTATGCGTGCGGATGTGTGTGTGTGTGTGTGTGTGTGTGTGTGTGTGTGTGTGTGTGTGTGTGTGTGTGTGTGTGTGTGTGTGTGTGTGTGTGTGTGGGTACGTACATCAGTTAGTGTTAAACTGGTTGGATGTCTATGCAGGATTTTGGTTAGTAAGCTGACGTGCTGGTGAGTGTTTAAGAGCATGCTCAGACGTCGGTTTTTACAGAAGTTGTACAGTGCGATACTTTTTACATGGAAAGGTGCAATGTATATTATTATTATTATTTTGTTGTTGTTGTTGTTGTTTATTACACACACACCCACACACACACACACACATATCTGTCTGTATCTATATATATATATATATATATTTGTGGAGAGAGAGAGAGAGACAGGGAGAGAGAGAGAGAGAGATGTATAAATATGCATAACATGCACACACAAGCGAACACTCACACACGTTAACGTTCGACTCTTCACAGTCCAAACGACACGATGATCCCGAGTGCATAGAGTTTTATGTATTGCTCTCAGGCGCCTGTGGATCGTAGCGCCGATCAGCTCCCTCCACCTCGGCGCTCACCCCTCCCCTCCCTCTTTTTTTTCTTTTCAAACCCCCTTTACACCCCAACCTCACCCCTACTCCCATTCCCATCCCTTCCACCCCTTCACACACACACACACACCACACACACACACACACACACACAAACTCACTCTCTCTCTCAGACTTCCGAGTTGGGTTTTGTACGATCTTTATTTACTTCTCTTTTCCTCTTCCCACAAGCAGCAAAGTTGGGCACAGCTACATAGACGTGTTCGCCAAAGGATTGCAAAAAGACAAAAGTGCTCTTCTTTTGCGTTCAGCTGCCATACTTATTGCTGTCTGAAATAAGAGAGCTCAACCGGACGTACACACTTAAAAACGTAGCTCTTAGGCGGCATGTCAAGTTCATATCATACGGATACACACGCATGCACACGCACGCGCGCTTACACAGCGCTGCGAACGTGATGGCAAACACGTACAGATGGGTGTACACATTTTCACGCACGATGCGCGCACATTACTCCCACCTCCCAACAACTGACCCCATCTTTTTTTTCTTTTTTTGCTATAGCACATGCACACGCTCGTGCACGTGCGGACGCACAGACATATACATATATATGAGCGCGCACGCACACACACACACACGAAGAAACATACATCACTCTCCCTCAGTCACAAACACAGACAGACAGACACAGACAGGCAGACAAAGTTTCAGACAGACATAGACAAACACATACACACATACACCCCCCCCCCCCTCCCCACACACGCAACAAGCGGTCGAAAGAGACAGACAGACAACGTAAGCAGACGGATCGAGACACACAGCTAGATGGAGAGATGTAAATGGAAAGTGATGTAACATTGTAAAGATCGATATTTCAGACAGGAGACAGACACAGACAGATCGAGACAGACAGCTGTATATGGAAAGTGACGTAACTGACAAGAGATCGATAATGTCCTCACGCTTCATGATCGATTTCTGTGCAGCATTCTCCCAGTTCCTCTTACTTCACACACCCCACCCCCCTACCTCTACCATCCCCACACAGTACCCCCTCTCTCACCCCCACCCCCTTGGCCTGCACTCACCATCACCATCACCCAGCCTTTCTCTGTCCCCATACCACTCGACTGACCCCCCACCCCCCCTTCTCGAGGGGAAAAAAAAAAAAAAGAGAGGAAAAAAAAAAAAAATCAGAACAAGAAATGGAATACGGACGAAAAAGAGTTGAGTGAAGTAAACTTTCTGTGAGTCACACAGTTTCACCCGCCTCAAAAAGAGAGAGAGAGAAGGGGGGAGAGAGAGAGAGATGTACAAAGACAGAGAGAGGGGAAGCAGCAGACACAGAGACTGACGGATGTCTTCAAAAACATTCAGTCCACCCTTTCTCACCAAATAAAGAAACAACAACAACAACAACAACAAAACTACAACGACAACGCCGGACAATAACCATAGCAATAATAAGTGAATGCCTTCTCGTCAGCGTACCAAGTTTCGTGTACACAGACAGACGGCGAGGGTGGTGTGGATTGACCCACATAAAACGCCACGGCTCAATAAAAACGTGGTGTGCCGCGAAGACGTGTAGCACTGGACGTGTCCAAATGCAAAAAGAAAGCCGCTGCGATGGAACAACAACACAATAAAGAACCAAAACTTATCATTTTAGAATACCCCGGAAAAGAAGAATCGTTGAATTTTCAGTCTGCTCTGTTAACGATTAAGAGCAACATCATTTACTGCTATGGTAATATAAACGAAAATATTTTTCTGAGATATGCTGCACCCCCTAGAAATAGACTGGTCTGCTCGATGTGTTCATGCATGTACAATGTGTACTTCCCCGTGTTTGTTGCTTGATCGGATGAAAATGGCGGCAGGTTCGATTTCTTTGGACGAATTTAATGTTCTTGCAATGAACTTTGCCAAATTTTCTGCCATGATGAATGATACATGGGACGTGAAGAATTCTTCTGTGAGTGGCAAATTTTTGGTGTTCTCTAAGACCAGTGGCAAACTGCATGAACTGATTACCCATCTTCCATATTCCTCGCCCACTTTTCTTCCTGAACTTGTTCATTTCAATTTATGGCCTCCGACATGAGAATGATCCTGTGCGGCACAGCTGACATTCCATTTTGGTGTCAGAAAATGTGGGAATATGGTAGTAAAGTATAAATATCAGCACTGACACAACGTTGACAGAGATGAAGATCTTGTGTGTGAGGGGGTGGGATGGGGTTAGAGGAATGTGTGTCTGATGTCAACTGTATAATGTGAGCGATGGTAAAAAGAGCTGGTGTCTGTGTAGTGTGTATGTGTGTGTCTGTGTTCGGCCATTTGGGGGTGTCAGTATCAGTGTATGTGAATGAGATCAGTGGTAAACTGTTTGTGTGTGTGTGTGTGTGTATTTGTGTGTGTTTATAAAATATAAGCGCATCTGGGGTGTGGTTGTGTGTCAGTGTCAGTAAGTGTGTGCATGTGAGCAATGGTAAAATTTGTGCTATGTGTGTGTGCACACACATAGGAATCAGCCAGATGTGCCCACATTTATGTATGTGTGTGTGTTTGTATGTGTGTGTATGTGTATGTAAGTGCGCACATAGGGATCAGTCTTATGTTCCACATTTATGTGTGTGTCTGTGTGCATGAACTGCAGTGCGCGCATGTGTGTGTGTCTGTGTGTGTGTGTGCGCGCGGGGATACATTGTGTTTGCTTACATGTATACATGTTCATGCACCCATTACATGTGTGTATATATATATATGTGTGTGTGTGTGTGTGCAAGTGCTAATGTATGCTTGTATGAGTTTGTGTGTGTGTGTGTGAGATTATCAAAAATCACATACATACATGTGTGTTTTAATGTGAACAGAGAGATGCCAGTGAACTTTTCCTGGAGAAAACAGTGCTTGTGAAAGAGAACAGTTGCAGTCCATGTCAAATCACTTCCTGCCAGGAATCCGACATCTGTCTTGCTGATGACAGGACAGTGGAGGTATTCATGTTACTTTTATTCTTAGCATTAAAGTTTTCATTGAGTCACACACACATACGCGCGCGCGCGCACACACACACACACACACACACACACACACACACGTGAACACACAGTGACACACACACACTCACACATTCACATATTCATGGACACAGATGTTCACTTAGTCAATACTGATGTATACATAATGTCACTCTCAACAAATCTATCAGGCAACTATCACAAAAATCACTGTATCATGTATGTGTGTCAACATTCAGCTAGTAGTAGTAACCAAATGAATTAAGAATGTGGAAGAACACCAACCATTAATTTCCATTTTCTATGAATAAAAGTTCAAGTGAATTAGTTAGCCCACACAAATGAATCATGTGAACAGTCCAGCACATTGTGTTGTTTCAGTTCGCCTTCTCTTTCAAGCAGCTGTTTCCTGTTTTCCTACCAGACTTTCTGTGAAAAAGAGATAGGAGTCAGGGCTATGGTTTCAGATCCTGGTCTCTGTGTGAGGCTGGTTCAGTTCATTTTGATTCAGTTCATCTCACGAGGTTGGCTGGTGGTACAACTGTGAACTCACCTGTTGTGGCAGCAAGGGGTTGAGGGGGGGTTGATTTCTGTCTGGCTTGGTTCATTTGTTTCCCGTAGCTCTGGCAAAGATTTCTGAGGGAGAACAAGTGATGGTGTGATACCGTTTGTGCCCTGCAAAAGTTGCATCTTCAGTGCATGAGATAGTGGTTTTTCTGATTCCAAATTTTAACTCTTTCCATACGAACGGCGAAAGAGACGGCGTTAACAGCGTTTCACCCCAATTACCATCATCAAAATATTGCAAGCGGAAGGCTCTTATACTGAAGACGTGAATGTTGACAAAGAATACCACAATTCTGACGACGGAAGCTAAAGGTTGGGTCATTCAAACACCCACTGGACATCCGAGGGGTCTGTGTAGAGGAGAAGAGAGGACTGGCTATACTGAGTTAAGGGATGGTTCTGGAGTGGGGGCTACTTGCCAGAATGTGACTGTTGATGAACTGAGAAAGAGTCACACATGTGATGAATTATACGAAAGTAGGTCACTATATGTACATTATATAACTGCAGCTACTTTCGATTTCTCCATATAAGTCGGGGTTCATGGCATCAGAGATCTGTTCCCACACCTCTTGTGGAAAATCGGTGGCATTATGTGTGTGTGTGTGTGTGTGTGTGTGTTTGTTGGGGCTTGTGTGCTTTTATGTGTTGTGATGGGCCTGTGTACATTTGTGTGTGCTTTCATATCTGTGAGATTGCATATTTCATATTGTTTGTTGTGTGTCTGTTGTGCATGTGTGTGTGTGTGTGTTTGTATGTGTGTGTGTGTGTGTGTGAATGTGTGTGTGTGAGTGTGTGTGTTCATGACTGAGTGTTTATTTACATTTATTTGCTACTTGTTTATTTTTGATTGTTGTCATTGTTAATCTTTTTTCCTACATTTAATTTTTTTTTTATTCATCTATTTGCTCACTTTTTTTCTTTTTTTTGGTGGTATTTATTTATTTATTCAATAATTTGATGACTTTGTTTATGGGTTTTTCCCCCTCAAGGCCTGACTAAGTGCGTTGGATTGTGCTGCTGGTCAGGAATCTGCTTAGTACATGTGGTGTAGCGTATATGATTTGTCCGAACGCAGTGACGCCTCCTTGAGAAACATGAAGTGAACTGGGGCAGTACTGGTAGTTTGCACAGAACAGGAGTTGGAACCCTGCCTCAAGTCTGCACCAGCAGATCACACAGTAGGAGCCTGTCCCGAGCAGAATTCCTCTCCTCCTGTGGAAAGCCCCTTGGCAGCATCTCCATCTTCACTGACTCCATGTCCACACTCCAGGCCCTTGACTCCCCTGATCCTGGTCCACTGATCCAGTCCCATAAGGCCTCCCTCACAACCCTTACCCAAACAGCCCCAACGACCCTCCAGTGGGTGCCTGCACATGTAGGCCTCCCAGGCAACGAGGGTGCAGACCACCTTGCTAAGGAAGGAAGCCAGCTCACACAGCCAACCATTCCTGCCACGTATGTGGAAGCAAAAACTCTCCTCCGCAGCAGATTCCGAAGAAGATGGGTCACCCTGAACGGAGGCTACCAGGCACACCAGGATCCCATCAGGACACTGGAGAGGAGACACCAGACTACCGTCTACTGCCTTCACACAGGACACTGCGGCCTCCGAGTACACCTGAAGAGGATTGGAGTGGCAGCCACATCCCTATGTGATTGCGGCCAGGCTGACCAGACCCCATCCCATATTCTCCAAGACTGCCCCCTGTATGAGAAGATGCGGCAGCAGTCCTGGCCTGGGGGTGCTGACCTCAACACCAAGCTCTGGGGGACGGCAGCCGATCTTCACCGGATGTCCGAGTTTGTGGCATCCCTCGGACTTCGACCCTGACTGCGTAGCTGTCGAACGCAAAAGAAAGAAAGAAAGAAAGGAACCCTGTCTCAAGTCTGCACCTGCAGATCACACAGTAGGAGCCTGTCCCAAGTCGGTCACACAGTAAGTTTACTGGATTAAGCGTAATCTTATGAAATGAATTCCTTTCGGAGTGAAGGCCAAAGTGTGACGATGGTGTTTCAGGAGCCAGACCCAAGCTGCCTTCAGCCGTCAGCGGCAGCGCCATCAGCCGGCATTCTTCGCTGTCAGTACCACGTGGTCTACAGCCACAGCTACTCCGTTCCTGTCCTGTTCTTTAACGTGTGCAAGTCAGGTACTGTGCTGTGCAAGACAGGTACTGTGGTGTACAAGACAGGTACTGTGCTGAGTGATGCAAGACAGGTACTGTGCTGAGTGATGCAAGACAGGTACTGTGCTGAGTGATGCAAGACAGGTACTGTGCTGAGTGATGCAAGACAGGTACTGTGCAGTGGTGTGCAAGACAAGTACTGTGATGTGCAAGACAGGTACTGTGGTGTACAAGACAGGTACTGTGCTGAATGATGCAAGACAGGTACTGTGCTGAGTGATGCAAGACAGGTACTGTGCAGTGGTGTGCAAGACAAGTACTGTGATGTGCAAGACAGGTACTGTGGTGTGCAAGACAGGTACTGTGCTGAGTGGTGTGCAAGACAGGTACTGTGGTGTACAAGACAGGTACTGTGCTGAGTGATGCAAGACAGGTACTGTGCTGAGTGATGCAAGACAGGTACTGTGCAGTGGTGTGCAAGACAGGTACTGTGCAGTGTGCAAGACAGGTACTGTGCAGTGGTGTGCAAGACAGGTACTGTGCTGAGTGGTGTGCAAGACAGGTACTGTGGTGTGCAAGACAGGTACTGTGCTGAGTGGTGTGCAAGACAGGTACTATGCCAAGTGATGTACAAGACAGGTACTGTGGTGTGCAAGACAGGTACTGTGCAGTGTGCAAGACAGGTACTGTGCTGAGTGGTGTGCAAGATAGGTACTATGCCAAGTGGTGTACAAGACAGGTACTGCGGTTTGCAAGACAGGTACTGTGCCAAGTGGTGTGCAAGACAGGTACCGTGGTTTGCAAGACAGGTACTGTGCTGAGTGGTGTGCAAGACAGGTACTGTGGTTTGCAAGACAGGTACTGTGCTGAGTGGTGTGCAAGACAGGTACTGTGGTTTGCAAGACAGGTACTGTGCTGAGTGGTGTGCAAGGCAGGTACTGTGGTTTGCAAGACAGGTACTGTGCTGAGTGGTGTGCAAGACAGGTACTGTGGTGTGCAAGACAGGTACTGTGCTGAGTGGTGTGCAAGACGGGTACTGTGGTGTGCAAGACAGGTACTGTGCTGAGTGGTGTACAAGACAGGTACTGTGGTGTGCAAGACAGGTACTGTGCCAAGTGGTGTGCAAGACAGGTACTGTGCTGAGTGGTGTGCAAGACAGGTACTGTGGTGTGCAAGACAGGTACTGTGCTGAGTGGTGTGCAAGACAGGTACTGTGGTGTGCAAGACAGGTACTGTGCTGAGTGGTGTGCAAGACAGGTACTGTGCTGTGCAAGACAGGTACTGTGGTGTGCAAGACAGGTACTGTGCTGAGTGGTGTGCAAGACAGGTACTGTGCTGGGTGGTGTGCAAGACAGGTACTGCGGTGTGCAAGACGGGTACTGTGCCAAGTGGTGTGCAAGACAGGTACTGTGCTGTGCAAGACAGGTACTGTGGTGTGCAAGACTGGTACTGTGCTGAGTGGTGTGCAAGACAGAAATATGATGTGCAAGGCAGGTACTGTAGTGTGCAAGACAGAAATATGATGTGTAAGGCAGGTACTGTGGTGTGCAAGACAGAAATATGATGTGTAAGGCAGGTACTGTGGTGTGCAAGACAGAAATATGATGTACAAGGCAGGTACTGTGGTGTGCAAGACAGAAATATGATGTACAAGGCAGGTACTGTGGTGTGCAATACAAGTACTGTGGTGTGCAAGACGGCTACTGTGATGTGCAAGATGAGTACTGTGGCGTGCAAGACAGATACTGTAGTGTAGAAAGATACTGCGGTGTGGAAGACAGGTTGTGTGCTGAGTGGCTACCCAGTTTCAGTTTGAAGGAAGCGTTGAACTGTGCTGACAGATCCCCACACCTCTGGACGCTCTCCAACCTGTCGTTTTCTGACACGCACTGTGTGCAGACGGCAGCAGACTCAGCCTGGAAGAGGTGTGGAGACGAGTGCCCCATGAATTCCAGCAGAGGTTCCACCACCACAAGTGGGCCACGCTGACACAGCAGGTGAGAATGACTGTGTGGGTGACTCAGTGGTTGAGCCGCTTCACTGGGATGGTGTGCCTAGTTTCAGCATCAAGGAGATGTCAGACTGAGTGGACTGGTCCATACATACTACTACACCATACCTGCTTTAAAAAAAAAAAAAAAAGAAAAAAAAAAGAGGAGCATGAGCGTGACCTTGGCCTACATACCCAATGCGCTGAGAACGTACCCTACATTTCTATAAAACATTTTCTTTAAAAAATTAAATTAGATAATTCAATAAAATAAACAAATAATTGAGGTTAATAAAATTGAAATATAATAAAATGGAACGTATACAGAAGGCAAATGATTGAAATAAAGATGGGCTACAGTCAACACACCCATGTACACATGCATCCTCCACAAAGTATGCTAATGCGCACACATCACACATACACATATTGTATTGCATTATATCATATTACATTACGTTCTGTTACATTATATTGTAGTGTATTACATTTCGTCACAACAGATTGCTCTTTGTGAAATGTGGGCTGCTGCCTCCCAAGGGAGAGCACATCACTGAAGTGACACACCTTTTTCTTCTTCTTTTTATCTGCCTACAAGCATATTTTTGCTATCAACAGTAGCATGGCACAATGTGCACATGAGTTCTGAAATGCTGGTATCAGCAATCCTGTTTCCTCCCATGGCACACAGCTGCCAGCATCATCATCACCGCTGCCATTTTGCTCATAACTTTTGTCCTTGATGACCCCGGCGAATGATATTAGGGAGGTTTCTCACTCACATTACTTTTTTTTTTTTTTGCTGCCCCATCATCTGCACCGTTTCAGTGGCATTACTCCCATGCTGCTCATTTAGATTCCCCCATACACGGCCACACCTGGGTTCGTCCGTCACAGTTCCAGCGTTGGCAGTTTGCAGGGAACCATTGATGTTAGGTCACCAGGAGGCCACACGCGAGAGGAAAACCTGCACTGCAGCTGAATCACTTCGGTGGTGTTCAGTGGTGCCTGTTCTGATTTAACGTACTTAGGACACCACCTGCTAAGCCCCCTACTAACGACAATAAAGGCTTTGTCGTGGAGCCAGACTGGGTGAGCGTCCCTCCCAGAGTGGGATTACTTGTAGATCTAGATCTACTTGACACTAGTCATTTGGATATAATGATGATAGACTTAGGTCCTGTGTCTGGCATGCATTTATGGCCCAACACTCGGCTTATATCACAGATTGACATAAGTTTTACAATTTGGCCAACAGCAAAGTGAGAGCTGTATTATCAATGGTTTCTCCAGTCAATGGGAAATCATTTACAGCTTAGTCTTTTGTGAAGGACTATGACTCTCAAACTAGAAGGCAAATTTGTACTGGTTCTTCGTGCTGCAGCCTTGTGGGCTAGTTGGCCTTTGGGAACCACCCCAACGCCGACAGTCCTAAAACCTTTTTGGCCGAGAGAGTGGGGATGTACTTGGGCAAGACACTCTCCACTATAATCAAATTCTAGCCCAAATAGTCGGAACAACAGTTGCCTCCTCTGCTGTTCTGATGGTCATGGTTGGAAACGACTGACTATCGTATCATAGTGCATGTGAAAAAGCCATGGCAATGAGAATTGTCCCTGTCAAAATCTACTGTAATATGCACGAGTGTGTGTGTGTGTGTGTGTGTGTGTGTGTGTGTGTGTGAATGATATGGTAAACAAAGGATGACTGCTAAAGGCAGTTCTCAATTGGCTCTACCCAGGTAAGCAAATGACGCCGTGCTTGTGAAATGCTTAGAGCTTGTTCTCTGATGGAGGACAGGCGCTAGGCGCTATACAAGCATGAAAGGTAACCTGATGTGAACTTGTGGGCTGGGTGGTGTGATTTCAGGAACATCCCCTCCTGGGCAGCCCCTTCTTCATGCTGCACCCCTGTCACACCGCCACGCTCATGTCCCAGGTCCCCTGCCCTCAGGATAAAAGGTCAGTCATCCTGTTCTGTCCTCAGGATAAAAGGTCAGTCATCCTGTCCTCAGGATAAAAGGTCAGTCATCCTCAGGATAAAAGGTCAGTCATCCTGCCCTCAGGATAAAAGGTGTCATCCTGCCCTCAGGATAAAATGTCATCCCTGCCCTCAGGATAAAAGGTCAGTCATCCTGCCCTCAGGATAAAATGTCATCCCTGCCCTCAGGATAAAAGGTCATCTAAAAGGTCATCCCTGCCCTCAGGATAAAAGGTCATCCCTGCCCTCTGGATAGAAGTCCTGCCCTGTCCTCAGGATAAAAGGTCAGTCATCCTGTCCTGTCCTCAGGATGAAAGGTCAGTCATCCTGTCCTCAGGATAAAAGGTCAGCCATCCTCAGGATAAAAGGTCAGCCATCCTCAGGATAAAAGGTCAGCCATCCTCAGGATAAAAGGTAAGTCATCCTCATGGTAAAAGGTCAGTCATCCTCAGGATAAAAGGTCAGTTGTCCTGTCCTGTCCTCAGGATAAAAGGTCAGTCATCCCTGTCCTCAGGATAAAGGTCAGTCATCCCTGTCCTCAGGATAAAAGGTCAGTCATCCCTGTCCTCAGGATAAAAGGTCAGTCATCCTGTCCTGTCCTCAGGGTAAAAGGTCAGTCATCCTCAGGATAAAAGGTCAGTCATCACGTGTGTACCACAAAATTGAGGACAGCAGTGCTGCTGACAAAAACCATCATGACTTCCTGTTTCTTCTCATTCTTGGATGCTTCAGTTCCGTGATTTTAAACTGTTGTCAACGAGGATGTTGTACACGAGAACAGAAGAGAGGTAATATAATTAAGGAGGCTACTAGCCGCAGCTGCTTTCGATTTTTCTGTAAGGGAGTAGTAGTATTAGTTTGCACAGGAGAGGAAATAGACCCCTGCCAGAGTCTTCACCAATGGGTCTCGGAAAAGTATGTTTGAATAACCATAATTTCAGGACAGATTGTCCTTCATGTTTCTTTTGCTGCCAAACACAAGACAGGAAATACAGTAATATGTTGCAGCAGATAAGGGTGTCCCAGAAGTTGTCACCAGCACTGAGAGCGTGTTGATATAATGAGGGGTTGGGGGTGGGGCGGGGAGGTAAGTTGCCGCTTCTACTTTCGTTTTTTCCACTTTCAGTGGGGTAGTAGTTTGCACAGGACAAGGAATCAAACCCCTGCTGGAGTCAGCACCTTTAGGTCAAGGTGAGTATGTTAAATTAAATATGATTTTAGGGAAGAAAAAAAAATCCTGTAGTGTTAACAGCTAGTGGGAGATTAGTTTATGCTCGTTTTTAAAACAGATTATGGTTTTCATCGTTTCAGACATGGGAATCTCCCTTCTGGGCTGTGGTGATGCTCCTTTCTCTGGGAGAGCAGCAAAAACTGTGTTGTATTGATCAGTATTCGCCTTTCTTGACTGTGATGACACACTTTCCTGTGGGAGAGCATTGATCAGTAATCTCCCTTCTTGACTGTGATGACACTCTTTCCTTTGGGAGAGCATTGATCAGTAATCTCCCTTCTTGACTGTGATGACACTCTTTCCTGTGGGAGAGCATTGATCAGTAATCTCCCTTCTTGACTGTGATGACACTCTTTCCTGTGGGAGAGCATTGATCAGTTATCTCCCTTCTTGACTGTGATGATACTCTTTCCTTTGGGAGAGCATTGATCAGTATTCTCCCTTCTTGACTGTGATGACACTCTTTTCTGTGGGAGAGCAGCAAAAACTGAGCTGCATTGTCTTTGAGAAGTTATCTTTGTAATTTTCAAAGAATTTTTAAAGATTTTATTTAAATAAACGTTAGCAAGAGTTAAAACACACGCCAACACACATTCACTCACTGTCATGTCCACAGGGTGTAGGTGCACACTGATATATATGAGGTCAGGTGCACAAGGTGTAATGTGCACATTGTCAGGTGTATTGTTGTGTCTGGATGAATTTTGTTACTACATATTGACATGAGCTATTTGGCCAAAGATGGATTGAGTTTGTATCTATGGATTGTAGCCACTCTAGTAGCAGTGGTTTAGTGAGAGTGATTTTTAAAAAAATCAGTAACAATCTTTGTGGCCAGTGGTGCCTTGTCTGGTGTCACAAACGTGTGTGACAAATAGTTTAGTGGTTCTGTTTATTAACATAGAAAGGTGTTTGTATTTTGAGCGTGCAGAGATATGTAAAAATGGCTGTAGTTTGTATGCTTTTGTTTTCCTTCTCTGTGTATGGCGTAGATATAATTATGACGCAATGCAATAACGTCATCAAAAAAAAAAATTATTACATGGCGATTGTTATTGAACGTTCAGCGACTTTCTTACAATCCTGTGTGTGGATCACGTTGTTCACTGTACTGTGGAACTAGTGTTGTGTACGGATCACATAGTTCACTTTAAAGTGGAACCAGTGTTGTGTGCTGGGATATTTGTTGTTTTTGCAATTGTTGCTGAACGGCCGGTGACTTTCATATGATCTTATGTGTGGATCATGTAGTTCACTGAAGCGTGGAATTAGTGTTGTGTGTGCAGCTCACACCGTTCACTGAACTGTGGAACCAGTTTTATGTGTGACTCACATGGTTGACAGAACTGTGGAACCAGTTTTATGTGTGACTCACATGGTTGACAGAACTGTGGATCAAGTGTTGTGCGTGTGGCTCACATGGTTTACTGAACTGTGGAACCAGTTTTATGTGTGACTCACGTGGTTGACAGAACTGTGGATCAAGTGTTGTGCGTGTGGCTCACATGGTTTACTGAACTGTGGAACCATTGTTGCGTGTGAATTTGATTAATTAATTTGTTTTATTAAATTGCATTTGTTATTTGATAATTAAAATCCCTGTTAGATATGAGAATGGGGAAGTTAAAATCCTGATTTTCTTCCGATATCTGTCCGCACCGGATGAAACGAGAGATTGTGTGAGCGTCAGGAGTTTGCTGTATGTGTGTGCAAGTGGAGCGCATGTGGCAGCGTGACACTCACATACGATCAATACTGTTGCTGGTTTAAGTTTGTCAGCAACAGCAGTTTGTTGGGAATCTTTCAAGACATAAGTGTGTGTTTGTGCTAAACTGTTTTTTGGTGTCATATACTGTACCATGTCAAACTGATGCAAACTAGGCCTATTGGTTTGCTCTGCTTGGCCAAATTTCGCGCGGCTAACAGTGAAAAGATGGGCCCACCGCTCTCAGCCAATCAAACGCCTCTAAAAACTATAAGCGCTTAATCATTCCTTTGGCCAAGGCTCTCCACGCCATCTTGTCAGGTTTACGCTCTGTCTCGTCTTACGCTTTTTTCGGCTGTTCAGCGTATCCTTTTGGCCTTATTTTGTTGCATGCGGCTTGTGTTTATTGTATTCTTACATTCTGTGTACTCGATTCGACTCGGCACCCTCGATTCGTTCGATTTTTTCTGCCTCTAAGTCGATCCTGTCTTTCCTTTCTCTGTTGGGGGTCGGATTTTCGCTGGGTGCCTAAGCGCGGGTTCCATGCCTCGTGTGCCATACCACGAAGGCAGGGAATCATGATGCTGGGATTGAGACTCGGTAAGAGACTCTCCCAGGCCCGGAGCTCATGATTCCTCCCGATACGGACCGCGGCGATGCGTCGTTAGACGCTGATCGCGGAGGCGACGTTCGTACCAGTAAAACGGTCATGAAGGGGACCGGGGGGAAAGAGGTACGAGCGTCGCCTCCCGAGGTGTCCCAGCGCGAGGCAGGGAGAAGGGGGAATGGCAAGTCATCTCCGTGCTGTGGGGACTCGCAGCTAGGCGCGGACTCCCGAGGGGAGGCCGCGCCCGGCCATTACCCGGGTCCCCACTCGGAGACGGCCCTCACGTGCCCCATTGTTGTTCCCCCTCCTCCCTTCTCTGTCGACCCCCCTCCCCCACCTCCTTTTGGGGGGGGAGAAAAATTTGGTTCCGGGGGGGGATCTCTACTTTGCCCACCCCGGGCCAAGCCACCCCAGTCTCCCCACGGGAGGGGATTCGGGGCGCGTGGCAACCTGCTCTGCAGGTCTTCCCGCTATCCGGCCGGTCTCCCCTGCTGGGGGAGGCCCGTGCGTGTCAGGCGGTTCCGGGCAGTCAGCCCGCTCGTCTTCGGGCGGGACTGACACCCAAGTCGGACCTGACCTCCCTCCGACTTGGCCAGGTTGTTCCCTTCATGGAGGTCAATGCACCAGTGACCCTTGGGGTTTGGGTCACAGTATGGCTGGTGCCCACGGGTAGTTACCCCCATTCTACCCGTACTGGGGCGCATCTAGGATGCACACTGGGTTGCCGGGAGCACCAAGGGCCAGCCCCTTGTCCGCTCCCCACCGGACCCAACCCAGCACATCTCACAGGGTGACACACACAGCCCCGACAAGTGGGATCGACTTCTTGTCGGTCAGGTCGAGTTCCTCGACCAATATTGCCACTCTGTCCACAAATCGGGCCTCTGTCAACCCACAGGTGACCACCACGGTCACAACGGCCTCCTTGTCAGGACCGACGGCTGCTCAGGGGCCCTACTCGGCCCGGCGGAGCCGGCAGTCCCCACCTGCCCAGCCCTCGGTCCTACAGTGAGATGAGTGGGTGTTTGTCCCCACACAGCACTCGTGGGTCACTCTTGCATCCAGGGACGCCCTCTCTGAAAAGGTGTGGCACCCACCGTCCCAAGCATGGTTGGACCTACGGTCCACACGCTCCCCACCTGCTTCAGGTGTCAAGGACATAACAGTGGCGGCCATGGTCCCGGCTCGGGATCGTCCCAGCTCATCCCGATGGGCTGACCACAGCTCACAGGACGCCCCAGTGGGTACATCCACTTGGGATGGCACCCAGCAGGGGATGGACTGCGAACAAGAGTGGGAGCCCCTGTCTTCGGATGAGGACGAACAAGCAGATGAGCACTCTTCGCCCACATCCCAGGGGGGACAGATTGAGCCCGTGTTTCTTCATGTCAGAGAACAGAGCAAAAGAAAAGCAATAGTTTGCAATCGTTTGAAAGAAGAAATGAGCCACCCGTGTTCAGGAGAGAAGTGATGAACTATCATTTAATTTTGTTGTTTTTTATGTAGTGTTGACTGTTTGGCAGAGTTATTTTTATGTAGTGTTGACTGTTTGGCAGAGTTATTTTTATGTAGTGTTGACTGTTTGGCAGAGTTATTTTTTTATATAGTGTTGACTGTTTGGCAGAGTTATTTTTATGTAGTGTTGACTGTTTGGCAGAGTTATTTTTTTATGTAGTGTTGACTGTTTGGCAGAGTTATTTTTTTTATGTAGTGTTGACTGTTTGGCAGAGTTATTTTTATGTAGTGTTGACTGTTTGGCAGAGTTATTTTTTTATGTAGTGTTGACTGTTTGGCAGAGTTATTTTTTTATGTAGTGTTGACTGTTTGGCAGAGTTATTTGTATGTAGTGTTGACTGTTTGGCAGAGTTATTTTTTTATATAGTGTTGACTGTTTGGCAGAGTTATTTTTTATGTAGTGTTGACTGTTTGGCAGAGTTATTTTTTTATGTAGTGTTGACTGTTTGGCAGTTATCTTTATGTAGTGTTGACTGTTTGGCAGAGTTATTTTTTTATGTAGTGTTGACTGTTTGGCAGAGTTATTTTTTTTATATAGTGTTGACTGTTTGGCAGAGTTATTTTTTTATGTAGTGTTGACTGTTTGGCAGAGTTATTTTTATGTAGTGTTGACTGTTTGGCAGAGTTATTTTTTTATGTAGTGTTGACTGTTTGGCAGAGTTATTTTTATGTAGTGTTGACTGTTTGGCAGAGTTATTTTTTTATGTAGTGTTGACTGTTTGGCAGTTATTTTTATGTAGTGTTGACTGTTTGGCAGAGTTATTTTTTTTTTATGTAGTGTTGACTGTTTGGCAGAGTTATTTTTATGTAGTGTTGACTGTTTGGCAGAGTTATTTTTTTATGGAGTGTTGACTGTTTGGCAGAGTTATTTTTTATGTAGTGTTGACTGTTTGGCAGAGTTATTTTTATGTAGTGTTGACTGTTTGGCAGAGTTATTTTTTATGTAGTGTTGACTGTTTGGCAGTTATTTTTATGTAGTGTTGACTGTTTGGCAGAGTTATTTTTTTAATGTAGTGTTGACTGTTTGGCAGAGTTATTTTTTATGTAGTGTTGACTGTTTGGCAGAGTTATTTTTTATGTAGTGTTGACTGTTTGGCAGAGTTATTTTTTTATGTAGTGTTGACTGTTTGGCAGTTATTTTTATGTAGTGTTGACTGTTTGGCAGAGTTATTTTTTTATGTAGTGTTGACTGTTTGGCAGAGTTATTTTTATGTAGTGTTGACTGTTTGGCAGAGTTATTTTTTTTATGTAGTGTTGACTGCTTGGCAGAGTTATTTTTATGTAGTGTTGACTGTTTGGCAGAGTTATTTTTTATGTAGTGTTGACTGTTTGGCAGAGTTATTTTTATGTAGTGTTGACTGTTTGGCAGAGTTATTTTTTATGTAGTGTTGACTGTTTGGCAGAGCTATTTTTATGCAGTTGTGATCGTTTTGCACATGCCCTTTCTGTTTATTGGAACTGACACTTATCTGTGTATGTGTGTGAATGGATGTGTGTGGGTGTTTTTTGGTGTATGTGTATGCTTGCATGTGCGGTGTGTGTGTGTGTGTGTGTGTGTGTGATCCTGGGTATGTGTATACATGTGTTTGTGTGGTGTGTGTGTGGGTGGGAGGGTGCGGGGGGTTGGTGAGTGCGTGTTTTTCTCTGTGTGTGTGCATGCGTGTGTGGTGTATGTGTGTTTTTCAGTGTCTGTGTATGTGGGTGTATGTGTGTGTGTGTGTGGGGGTCTGTGTATGTGTATGCATGTGTATGTGTATTTGTGTGTGAGGACAGGTATTACCTGGTGAAGTGGCTGAGCAGTGTGGGACCGGTGGTGGGTCTGCACCTGCCTCCTGCTTACGGAACAGCGTTCGGTGATTCGCCGGAGGAGACGTCACCAGGGGAGACCTAGCACACGCTGAAGTGAGCATGGCAAACTTCTCCTCATGCATCAGATGGGCCACGACCATGGACAGCGGTTTCCAGCTACAGCTAGAAACGTGCATTTCTTGAACACCTCTCTGGTCCCCTGCCTGTTGTGGCCACACTCAGGTCCAGAACTGTTGTTGGTGGTGGTGGTGGTGGTTCCTCAGAGTTTGACACATTTTGTTTGATCACAATAGACGGGCACAATAGCCGAATGGTTAAAGCATTGGACTTTCAATCTGGGGGTCCCGGGTTCGAATCTTGGCAACGGCGCCTGGTGGGTAAAGGGTGGAGATTTTTCTGATCTCCTAGGTCAACATATTTGCAGACCTGCTAGTGCCTGAACCCCCTTCGTGTGTATACGCAAGCAGAAGATGAAATACGCACGTTAAAGAACCTGTAATCCATGTCAGCGTTCAGTGGGTTATGGAAACAAGAACATACCCAGCATGCACACCCCCGAAAATGGAGTATGGCTGCCTACATGGCAGGGTAAAAAAAAAAAACGGGCATACACGTAAAAGCCCACTCGTGTACATACGAGTGAACGTGGGAGTTGCAGCCCACGAACGAAGAAGAATAAGTTTGATCACAATGCTGCAGTGGGGGGGGGGGGGGTGGGGGGTCATTTAGGTTTGGGACCACTTGACAAGGCTGTACTCTCATAACGTATCCCAGCATTAGCCAGGCTGACAAATACAGACACCTGCTGTGTTGCGCAGGAAATTTGAGCAACACTCCTAAAGTAACATCCATGAAGTGGATGACCCACTGCGTGGTCCAGCACACTAAGCTCTGGGTAGGAGCCGGCCACGGACCACAAAAAACCCCCCACCTCTGATGGGACTTGAACACCTATCCTACCAGTTGTCAGTCCATGACGGAAGCCACTTGGCCACAGTGACTGGTCTGAAGTCAGAAACATTGTCATGATCAGATGTTGAGAGGTCAGGTCACTTTGAGGTGGATGACGTGTGGGGGAATCAGGTTGTCAATGTTGGCAGCTGGATTTGCTTTGTTGGGGTGGCTTGGTTAATCTGCCAGATGAAGTTGGTCAGTTTCATGATTCCCCCATGACATGGTTGTGTGTGTGTTGTGTGTATGTCTGTGTGTATGAGTGTGTGTGTGCATGTCTGTGTGTGTGTGTCTGTATGTGTGTGTGTGTGTGTGCATGTCTGTGTGTGTGTATGTCTGTGTGTGTGTGTGTGTGTCTGTATGTGTGTGTGTGTGTGTGCATGACTGAAGCATGACCGAATGGCACAGGAAACACATGATGAGCAAACTAAAGACAGCTGTCAATTGGTTCTACCCAGCAGCTAGCCTGTTGACGTTTTGTGCAAATGACTGTAAAGTGCTCAGAGTTCGGTCTGTGATAGGCGCTGTATAAGTATCAGTAATAACATGAATGATGTATTTGTCATAACTGTGATATATGGGTGTGATGGGGGTCTGTTTTCATTTTATAATGAACTGTTCAAATTTCCTGACCTGCAAAATCAGTCAATTTTAACAAAAGTTCGAATCCAAGATCAAAAGACAAAAAGTTGTTAAATGATGGGATAGGTTATGTTTAGTACTGAATTTGTGTAAACTAATGACTGTAATTGTGAAAATATTAACATTGTGATTTGTGTCCTGTACCCCAACAGGGCCTCAAAAGATAACATTTTCTTGGTTCTTCATTCCTCATTGCATTAGAGAAAATGACAAAGAGAGAATGTGTGAGACTGACAATATCTCACATGGCTGAGTTTAGGCAGTTTATATATATATATATATATATATATATATATATATATATATGATAGTCAGTTGTGTCCGACTATGACCATCAGAACAGCAGAGGAGGCAACTGCTGTCCCGACTATTTGGGCTAGAATTTGATTATAGTGGAGAGTGTCTTGCCCAGGTTACATCCCCACTCTCTCGGCCAAGAGGGTTTTAGGACAGTCGGCGTTGGGATGGTTCCCAAAGGCCAACTAGCCCACAAGGCTGCAGCACTAAGAGCCAGTGCAAATTTGCCTTCTAGTTTGAGAGTCATAGTCCTTCACAAAAGACTAAGCTGTAAATGATTTCCCATTGACTGGAGAAACCATTGATAATACAGCTCTCACTTCGCTGTTAGCCATTTTCATGTACATCATGAAAGAATAGACTTAGTGTCTAAAACCAGAAACTTTTTTTATTTTAATCAAGCCATTTGTTTTGTAGCCACCAATGATATTCTGTGATTTCCCATCATTCCCAATGCTCTTGTGCTTAGTGTTGTTGTTGGGTATTTCACCACCAAAGATGTTGCTCAGTATCTCAAGCCTGTCAAGGTCAAAGGATTCCTGACTGATATGATACTAAAGCGCACAGAGCTTCAAGAATATGAGCTGTGGCAAGATGTCTTAATAAATAAATACTACCTGCTCCAGGGTTTGTGCTTTTTCTTTGTTCTTTTTAGATGGCATTGCTGTGTGGGTCAACTTTGCTATTCTGCTTGCACTGGTATCTTGTATTCAACAGTCCCGTGCTAGCAGTGAGGGGGAGAAAATGAATGGCTGTATCAGCAAATCTGATTAGAGCTGTTAAGATGAATGATATATTTGTACATTTCACATGGTTGGTGTTGTTAATGAGTAGTAACAAGCTTTGTCTCATACACACAGTGGAGTCATGGCCTAGAGGTAACGCGTCCGCCTAGGAAACGAGAGAATCTGAGCACGCTGGTTCGAATCACGGCTCAGCCGCCAATATTTTCTCCCCCTCCACTAGACCTTGAGTGGTGGTCTGGACGCTAGTCATTTGGATGAGACGATAAACCAAGGTCCCATGTGGAGCATGCATTTAGCGCACGTAAAAGAACCCACAGCAACAGAAGGGCTAAATTCTGTAGAAAAATCCACTTTGATAGGAAAAACAAATAAAACTGCATGCAGGAAAAATACAAAACAAAAAACAAAAAAACAAAAATGTTGGCGCTGTAGTGTAGCGGCGTGCTCTCCCTGGGGAGAAATCTGTTGTGATAAAAAGAAATACAAATACAAAAAATATTTCAAATGGTTCATTCACAGATGTATTTCAAATGGTTGGTGCAGTTAATGAGCAGAAAGTGACAAGCTATTTTTCATACACATAAATTATGTACATTTTAACGGTTGGTGCAGTTAATGAGCAGAAAATAAGCTATTTTTCATACACAGATGTATATTTCAAATGGTTGGTGCTGTTAATAAGCAGTAATTAACTGACAAGCTATGTTTCATGCACAGATGTTGCTAGACTTTTGATTGCATCTATAGCTGTCAGTTAATTTCAGCTGGTGATGTTAGAAAAAAAAAATCACCATTAAATGAAGCTTCTAAATAAGATTGTCCTACTCTGTGAAAAACGAAAGAACATACATGCACACACACATGCATGTATGCACGCACACACACCAACACACACACAGGATTTTCACCTGTGAAATGTATCTGTACTTGTCAGTACAATAACAAAAGTGTACCAAAACCTTTCTCACAAGGCAATCCAAGCACAAGTCATACTTCAAGCCAAGCCACATGTACACAATAATCATGTTGATTTTACTGATAGGAAGACATTAAATAACAACACACAGTCCTTTTTGTGACAGTCTCCGTGGACCAGACCTGCCCCTCCGGAACAATACTGGAAGCACTAATTCACCATTTAAATCCAACAATCAACAATTAAGCATTAATTCACAATCTTAATCAAGACATTCAGTGATAACTGTCTAAAAGTTTGTGTTAAAAATAGTCTTTCAACAACAACACATGTTCACTGACTGCCATTAATTTTATTCTTTTTTTCCCCCCTTCATTTTATCTACTCTTTTTTCTCCCTTCTTTTTTCTGCCCTATCATTCTCATCACTTCAGTGGCATTACCCATATACTAACCATCCCTAATCCCCAATACACAGGCACACCTAGGTTTGCTGTTCCAGTGTCGCCAGTCCACAGGAAACTATCGATGTTAGGTCACAAGGAGGACACACTCTAGAGGAGACCCTGCGCTGCTGCTGAATCACTTCAGTGGTGCTGAATAGCGCCTGTTCTGATTCAGTATCGGCAGAACACAACCTACCAAGCCCAGACAATAATCACTGAGCCAGATGCAAGAGTCTTCCTGGGACTGAAGGCTGCCACCATGTCCTGCCAATGACAGTCCATGTGACACCTAGGGCTTTGGCAGGAACTCACCACAAGCTTGGAACAACACTGAGGTCAACATGACCCAAGTGCATAAAAGGCCACAAAGTTCAGGAGCAACTTGTCTGTATTTGGTGAGGATCCTGATTATGATGATGCCATGCGCTATGGAAATCCAGTTAGTGACTACATGACAAGGCTGTACTCTACGTTTCCTTTTGCAATATATCCTGAGACATGCTGACATATTCAATGTTGGTTTGGACATTTTAGCAACACTGTATGATACATCCGACAAGAGGATGACTGTAAACTGTGTCATCCTTGTCTTCCCATTTGTGTGCAATGTTAATACACACTCAACCTAGGATAGGAGCCGACTGCACACTGAACAAATCTACCCCCGGATAGGGCTTGAACCCACACCATGCCAGTGGTCACCAGTCCACGGTGCTCATCGCTTGGCCACAGTGCATGGAACAGCCATCACAATGTGGTTAAGAAAGCAATTTTCACAAAGAAACAGACAGACACAGAATCAATGACCATTGTCATTTTTTCCTTTCACATGTTACTGCACAAAGCCTTCAGAGCAGAATGTAAAAAACAACCCTGTTCCAAACATATTGTGGCGTTAAAAGCAAAACAATAATTAAAATGACCAAATGCACAATAAGTAGCAAATCTATCAACATTTTGGCTTGAACTTTTGACACAGACGCAGGAGGTGAAAACAAAGAAAACAACAAAGAAAGAGGGAGCACACAGAGCTTCAGTTTCAAGGTGATGTCAAAGGGTGTAGAATGATACAAAAATGATGCACCACATCTTGGAAAAGAAGAAAAAGAAAAACAACAACAGATTCCTGACCTCCACTTAAACCCAGCACATGGATCAGGTCTTGACAACACAATGACTGTCAACAACAAAATTACTGTCACCAACCCAATATGCAGTTAGTCACATATAATGAACAGATCAAGTGTCCAGGAACAGACTTAAAGGTTAAAGGTGCGATAGCCTTTTACGGCCATCAGGGCAACAAATTTATATTTACTGTGTCTAGGACTCGGCATGGAATGACCGGTCTCCATCCACTGTTTTGACCTACTGCAACTGAAGTCAGGCACCCACTGACATGTGGGTGGAGTGAAGAAACTGGTGTAAAGTGCCTTTCCCATGGACACACCACCATGACAAAACAGGGCCCTGATCCCTGCTCTCTGGTGATCAGTGGATCAGATGGGAAACACCTCACTGACTGCCACCGTGCCTCGTTGGGACAAAGACAGGGGGGCCACAAGTCTGGTCATTCTGAACTACACTGCAGTGAGACCAGCAGTCATGGCTCTGACCTCTTCCCAGAGATACTGTCAAAATGTGTAAAGTCTTATCGCCATGGTAAAACTATTCATATAAAAGAAAGAGATCAGTCCAAGGAAAGATTAAAGTAGGTTGCCTGCTGGATTACATTTCCAAATCTTGTGTACTATGATAATACAGGAACTCCATCTTCTTCTTTCTGGATCAGACCAACTCCCCCCCCCCCCCCCCCCCCCCCCCGCCCCAAAATAGAAACAGCCAATGTTCCTCCAAAACAAAGGCATTCTTCTGGTCCTCACAACTTTGATGTGCTGGGGAAAAGTCTAATGGTACTGAATTCTCTGAACCATAACCACACAAAACAAATGTCTGAGCAATTCTCAACTGACTGACACTTGTGCAGAAAAGGACAAAAGTCTGATCTGAAGATCAAATGATAAAACGAGTACCATTTAATCCAGTACGCAATGAGGATAAAAGAAACGATTGGGGAAAAAGGAAAGAAATAGAACAAATCATTTTTTGATTCAGTGTAATTAAATGTAATTTGAAAGTGGTTAAAATTGGGTAGCTTAGTCCTTTAACTCATTCCATACTGTCCAATGACTTCCTTCGTTTTACTCTCTGTACTGGCCGTTTGTTTGTTACAAGAAAAATATCTAAAAAAAAGAATGCAAGTACATACGCCTGTGAAATTTTGTGCTGATATAAAGAATAGAATGGACTAACATTTGGCAAAGTTTCAAAGTACTTACTTTATTATTGACTGATTTATTATATTTTGGAAAATAAAATCCATGTTTTTAACAACTGACATAAAAGGGGGTGAGTTTTTCTCATATAATAAAAATTTTACAAATGTGGTCTTCTGTAACCATAGACACTTCCTAACTGTAGCAATTGAATGGGCAATTGCGTATGCACAGTGGATATCCACTACTGAATCAGTTTGCATTCAACTTTGAGCCACAGTACTTGCCGAAGTTGACAGAGACGCCATCTTGTCAAGTGAGCGAGCGAGAAGGCAGAGTTGTGTGACTGTACACTCCCATGTACTGTACTCAAACTAAGCATTCTCAGTCATAATAAAAGTACAGGTGCACTTTTGGGTGACTGTAGAACAAAGCTGTGCTGTTTAGTTTCGCACAAGACTGTTAACCTATGAACTACAGATTTTTTAACTCGCGGTACACTGTAGCGTACCACAGTAACAAAGCATTGTGCACATGAGGTACGCTATAGCACACCTTAGTATAGAAAGAGTTAAACAAAGTTTAATCAGTTGCTTTCAAATAAAAGACCATCGAAAAACGTCCCTGTTTCGTCCATTTTGAGGTCATCACATCCATACTGTCATGTGTTCTAGAAACACAGAACGAAGTTTCCTGACTGTGCCCAATGCTGATGAAACAAATTCCACTGTGAGAAGTACTCATCAGCTGTGTCACTGGAAGCACAGTTATGTGTTGATATATTAACAATAACAAATGGTAATACTTGCAGTAACAACACTCACCACTGTCATCATCATTTTGTGTGTGTATGTGTGTAAGTGTGTGTGTGTATGTGTGTGTGTGTGTGCACACCTGCGTTTGCGTTTGTGTGTGTGTGTGTGTGTGTGTGTGTGTGTGTGTGTGTGCCTGTGTTTGCATGTGTGTGTGTGTGCAGTAAGAAGAGTAGAATAGATTAAAAACAGATATATGTAAACTCATGTCACAATTTTGTGTTTGTATCTTCAAACACAAAAGCAACAACAACAAAAAAAAAGATTAAAAAAGGGACCTGACCAATTGAGGCACAATACAGGGAATCACGAGATGAAATTATGTAAAAAAATCAAAAGATACTGACTAAAAAAGGTATATACCAGGACAAGAATAATTTGACCCTCGGACAGAGATCATTTTTGATTATTTCTTTCTCTCTCTCTCTATTTCTTTTTTTTAAACAACAAACAGATGTCAAAATGTTAAAAACAAACATTCAAACAAAAAACATACATGTATCAAGAAGTGAACCACATCTATAAAAACAGATTCTGAGATAAAAATCCTTCTTCTACCTTCCAGTTACTATTATAACTTATAAGTAAACATTTGTGGTCAACAATATTACCAAAACTTCTTCAGAAAAAAAAAATGCATGCACAAAGAAAAAGCAACTATAAAATGCAGTTGTAAGACCAAAACTTTCACACATGCCCAGTTCCAATCGTCAAAATTTCTCAAAGAACAACTATTATTAAAAACTTCCTTCCAACAAACGATGGAAAGACCTATAGACAGGACAACACCTATTACAGCATTATCTGTGACAGGAGAACACCTATTATAGCGTATTCTGTGACAAAACCATTCTCCTCTTTAATTTTCCCATCCACATCATTAAAGACACTGGGAGAAATGATTCTGGTATATATAACTACAGATGTATGAACCAGTACGCAATCAAACAAATTCGTCCTTTTTCCTTTCCACAACAGTATTGGGAATGACTGATTTATAACACAGCACAGGATTTGCACACAATGCAATTCATGACAAGTAATACATGAATTTCAAACAGTTGACAATGATGATATTTGATTTTCATGTCAATGACAATCAATGATAATATTGTAATTTCATGTCAATGACAATACTTCATTTTCTGCCAACACGTAGTAACATTAGTCAAACACAGCACTGAAATTTGATATTCTACACATGTTCCCCAAAAGCCTTTAGTTTTATGAAGTACAAAGTTCAAACACGGAATGTTGATTGTTAGTCAGCTCAAACTGGTGTTACCTTTGCTTCAGTTTGCTCACATTATCAGTCAGTACCTGTACGTGTGTACCTCATTTAACATTTCTTGCATCTCTTGATCTGTAGAATTTGAATCCGCAAATTTTGAAGAAACAACAACGCATCAGTGCCATCAAATCTTTGCCAGATCTGTAAATGAAATTACATACATGCTAACAACATCAATCATAAATTACAAATACATTCTCCTTTCAAATACATCCTGGTTTATCTCACTAATGGAGTCATGAACATGCAAGAAATGTGTGGAGACATAATAATGCATCACACTGAACAAAAAGGAATACAAAAAATCCCACATGCCTGTGCATGCACAGACGATGAACAAGTTTGAGTTCACAAACCCACAAACACCCACAAATGCTTGCATGAGACATACAATTCAGAAATGATTCATTAAATAAACATTTGTACTTATATACATGCTGAAGATGAGCACACATGCACACACACACATTATAGCATTACATACATCAACAACCCTGTGCTGAAAACTGTTTATAAGTATATTTGTATCCTGTTACTCTTCAATGCAAGCCTGAGAAAAGGACAGAACAGACTCACCGCAAAAATATGTCGGAAAACAAAGAAGCATGAACAAAGGCAGTCCCAAGCCACAGACGGAACAGACTCGTGGTAAAAAGATGTCAGAGAACAAAGAGAAACAAACAAAGACAGTCCCATAAAACAGATGAAAATGGAAGGAGGGGTAGTGATGGGATGTGGAAGGCAGCTCTAGTACTAGTGTCTGTCAACAGTGTCCAACTAGTCACAGTGAACAACTAGTCGTGGTGAACACAAATTACAAGTCACAGTGAACAACTAGTCACAGTGAACACAAAGTACAAGTCACCATGAAAACAAAGTACAGCTAGTCATGGTGATCAACTAGTCACAGTGAACACAAAGCACAAGTCACAGTGAACACAAAGCACAAGTCACGGTGAACACAAAGCACAAGTCACAGTGAACACAAAGTACAAGTCACAGTGAAAACAAAGTACAGCTAGTCATGGTGATCAACTAGTCACAGTGAACACAAAGCACAAGTCACAGTGAACACAAAGCACAAGTCACGGTGAACACAAAGCACAAGTCATGGTGAACACAAAGCACAAGTCACGGTGAACACAAAGCACAAGTCACAGTGATCACAAAGCACAAGTCACGGTGAACACAAAGCACAAGTCACAGTTAACACAAAGCACAAGTCACAGTGAACACAAAGCACAAGTCACAGTTAACACAAAGCACAAGTCACGGTGAACACAAAGCACAAGTCACAGTGAACACAAAGCACAAGTCACAGTTAACACAAAGCACAAGTCACAGTGAACACAAAGCACAAGTCACAGTGATCACAAAGCACAAGTCACAGTGATCACAAAGCACAAGTCACAGTGAACACAAAGCACAAGTCACAGTGAACACAAAGCACAAGTCACGGTGAACACAAAGCACAAGTCACAGTTAACACAAAGCACAAGTCACAGTTAACACAAAGCACAAGTCACAGTGATCACAAAGCACAAGTCACGGTGAACACAAAGCACAAGTCACAGTTAACACAAAGCACAAGTCACAGTGATCACAAAGCACAAGTCACGGTGAACACAAAGCACAAGTCACAGTTAACACAAAGCACAAGTCACAGTGATCACAAAGCACAAGTCACGGTGAACACAAAGCACAAGTCACAGTTAACACAAAGCACAAGTCACAGTGATCACAAAGCACAAGTCACGGTGAACACAAAGCACAAGTCACAGTTAATCATGGTGAACAACTAGTCACAGTGAACACAACAAACAGCTAGTCATGGTGAACAACTAGTCACAGTGAACACAAAGTCCAACTAGTCATGGTGAACAACTAGTCACAGTGAACACAACAAACAGCTAGTCATGGTGAACAACTAGTCACAGTGAACACAACAAACAGCTAGTCATGGTGAACAACTAGTCACAGTGAACACAAAGTCTAACTAGTCATGGTGAACATCTAGTCACAGCGAACACAAAGAACAGCTAGTCATGGTGGGGCCAATGGAAAGCACAAGGGGACAAAAATTAAAGTACAAAAATAACTAGAAGCATCACCATTAGTGACAATGGCTACAAAAATGATTGTTATAAACTTTTTTTGTTCTACATACAAATACCTGCACTTCAATTCCACAGCTTGTTTTAAAATAGAGAGGAAAGGAAAAGACACATAGGTTACCAGCTACAAAGTACAAAAGCACACAGAAAAAAACCCTCCCCCCCAAAAAAAAACCCAACAACAATGAGAACACAGTGTCAGAGAACCTCAAATATTTTGTCAGATCTGTGTCAGTTTAATCACGACAGTACAACGTCAGAGAAATAAACGGCAACAGTGACTTCATATCTTAAACGTGTATAAAGATTTTCTCAACGGACTGTTTATAAAAAGAAAAAGAAAAAGAAAAAAAAAGTCACGCTCAATAAGAGATTCACCAAGCATTGGCTACTGGTATCCATGACACACAAAACAGATGAGAATCTGACCCCCCCAAAAAAACAAAAAACAAAAAAAAACAACAACAGGAATGCGATGTCTCAATTTCTGAAAGGAACAGAGATTCAGTTCAGGCATATATGTGTGAACAGAGTTTCAGTTCAGATCTTTGTTCCTTTAAACCTCATTGTCCTAAGAACCACAATCAACAAGCTAGTTTTGAAATCTGAAGGACCAATACACAAACTCTGTTTCATGTACAACTGTATTGCTGAAGTCAAACCATCATCCATTCATCACATCATCATTACTAAAAACACAGAGACACAGGGAAAGATAAGAAACGACGATCAACAGAGAGAGACTCAGTGACGGACAGAGGAGCTCCAGAGAAAGAGCGATCAACAGGGGAATAAAAGACAGACACTGGAGAGAGACAGGGAATAAAAGACAGACACTGGAGAGAGACAGGGAATAAAAGACAGAGACAGACACTGGAGAGAGACAGGGAATAAAAGACAGACACTGGAGAGAGACAGGGAATAAAAGACAGACACTGGAGAGAGACAGGGAATAAAAGACAGAGACAGACACTGGAGAGAGACAGGGAATAAAAGACAGAGACAGACACTGGAGAGAGACAGGGAATAAAAGACAGACACTGGAGAGAGACAGGGAATAGAAGACAGACACTGGAGAGAGACAGGGGAATAAAAGACAGACACTGGAGAGAGACAGGGAATAAAAGACAGAGACAGAGACAGACACTGGAGAGAGACAGGGAATAAAAGACAGACACTGGAGAGAGACAGGGAATAAAAGACAGACACTGGAGAGAGACAGGGGAATAAAAGACAGAGACAGACACTGGAGAGAGACAGGGAATAAAAGACAGACACTGGAGAGAGACAGGGGAATAAAAGACAGACACTGGAGAGAGACAGGGAATAGAAGACAGACACTGGAGAGAGACAGGGAATAAAAGACAGACACTGGAGAGAGACAGGGAATAAAAGACAGACACTGGAGAGAGACAGGGAATAAAAGACAGACACTGGAGAGAGACAGGGAATAAAAGACAGAGACAGACACTGGTGAGAGACAGGGAATAAAAGACAGACACTGGAGAGGGACAGGGAATAAAAGACAGAGACTGGAGAGAGACAGGGAATAAAAGACAGAGACAGACACTGGAGAGGGACAGGGAATAAAAGACAGAGACTGGAGAGAGACAGGGAATAAAAGACAGAGACAGACACTGGAGAGAGACAGGGAATAAAAGACAGACACTGGAGAGAGACAGGGAATAAAAGACAGAGACAGACACTGGAGAGAGACAGGGAATAAAAGACAGAGACTGGTGAGAGACAGGGGAATAAAAGACAGAGACAGACACTGGAGAGAGACAGGGAATAAAAGACAGAGACAGACACTGGAGAGAGACAGGGAATAAAAGACAGAGACAGACACTGGAGAGAGACAGGGAATAAAAGACAGAGACTGGTGAGAGACAGGGGAATAAAAGACAGAGACAGACACTGGAGAGAGACAGGGAATAAAAGACAGACACTGGAGAGAGACAGGGAATAAAAGACAGAGACAGACACTGGAGAGAGACAGGGAATAAAAGACAGAGACTGGTGAGAGACAGGGAATAAAAGACAGAGACAGACACTGGAGAGAGACAGGGAATAAAAGACAGAGACTGGTGAGAGACAGGGGAATAAAAGACAGAGACAGACACTGGAGAGAGACAGGGGAATAATAGACAGAGACAGACACTTTAGAACGATGAGAATAGAGGACAGACAGTAGCAGAAAGTGAAGTGTCAGCTGATGAACAAAAATATGATGAACAGCACTGATGGCACAAATTTATATATTATATATGCAGATATCAATTCTGGGGATGAAATTCACACTTACACCAGTCTTGTTTTCATTCTTTTCGTCTTATTATAAAAAAATAAATAAATAAAAAATGAAAAAGATCAAGGAAAACAGGAAGTACAGTTGGTTTTTACCTCGGGGGTGGGTGGGGGGGGGTGGGACCTGGCCAGCCCAGATAAACCCTGGGGTCTGTGTGAACCTGCCTGGAATGGGGTGAACTGTAACTAGTCACAACCTAACTCCCCCCTTAGCCTCCACAGCCCCAACTGGATTTACCCCCCTTGTGATAGATATGAGGTTTGCTCATTCTTGGCCAGCTTGAAATGAGCCCTGGAGGTAAAACTGGACAGACTGAATCAACACAGCCTGTCAAAGCACAACTCCCCCATGTTTGCCTCTGTTGAGCTATAACAAAGAGGAGGGAGGGAGGGAGGGTGTTAAGTTATAACAAAGAGGAGGGAGGGAGGGTGAAGTTATAACAAAGAGGGAGAGAGGGTTAAGTTATAACAAAGAGGGAGAGAGGGTTAAGTTATAACAAAGAGGAGGGAGGGTTAAGTTATAACAAAGAGGGAGGGCGGGTTAAGTTAAAGAGGAGGGAGGGAGGGTTAAGTTATAACAAAGAGGGAGGGAGGGTTAAGTTAAAACAAAGAGGAGGGAGGGAGGGTTAAGTTATAATAAAGAGGGAGGGTTAAGTTATAACAAAGAGGGAGGGTTAAGTTATAACAAAGAGGAGGGTGGGATGGAGGGAGGGTTAAGTTATAGCAAAGAGGGAGGGAGGGAGGATTAAGTTATAACAAAGAGGGAGGGAGGGAGGGTTAAGTTATAGCAAAGAGGGAGGGAGGGAGGATTAAGTTATAACAAAGAGGGAGGGAGGGAGGTTAAGTTATAATGAAGAGGAGGCAGAGAGAGGGATTAATCTAAAAGAGGAGGGAGGGAGAGGGGTTAATCAATAATAAAGACGAGGGAGGGAGAATAAGTTATAATGATGAGGAGGGAGGTAGAGGGGATTAATCTATAATAAAGAGGAGAGAGGGAGAGGGGTCAATCAATAATAAAGACGAGGGAGGGAGAATTAAGTTATAATGATGAGGAGGGAAGCAGAGGAGTTAATCTATAATAAAGAGGAGAGAGGGAGAGGGGTTAATCTATAACAAAGACGAGGGAGGGAGAGGGGTTAAGTTTTAATAAAGAGTAGGGAAGGACAGGGTCAATCCAAGTTTGCCCTGAATGCCCCCTCTGCTTTTTCCAACAGCCTGGAGAGGGGGTAACATTCATCAAGTGGGGCTAGGGGTGGGGGGCGGGGGTGGGTGTGTCATGGCTAGCCACAAGCAACCCACGGGGTCATTCAAAGCTAGACCAGCATGTTCCTGAGGTAAAATGCAGTGGGTTGGGGATGTGGGGGCATGAGGGTTGGGGCGGGCGGGGTTAGTCTGAGTCAGTCACATGGCAGGACAAGCAGACCAGAATGGCATCCACAGGTAACCGTGTCAACTCAAACTGGATAAATCTCTCTCTTCCGGATGAGTACAGTTCTTTTTGGTCTGGAAACTCTGTTTTTGGTCGTTTGTTGCTGGACAAGTCCATGCCACTCAGTCGTTACCTTTGTTCTACAGGCAACTGGGAATGTTAAAAAAAAAAAATCCCCCCCCCCAAAAAAAACACAAAACAAAACAGATGTGTGTGTGTGTGTGCGCGCGCGCGTTTGAGTATGTGTGTGTGCATGCAGGGGGACATCAATCACATTATTTGGAAAAGCTATGTACAAGAGATGGCAAATATTATTTAAGTTCAACATAACTAAATGATAACTAAATTGTTGTGTGTTTTTTTTGTTATTGTTTTTTAAATGTTTATAACTAGCTGAGGTAATGACAGTTACATTTTCAAGGCGTTGAAGTGAGCAGACTGATCCATATGTTCTGCACCAAAGACAAAAGACAAAAAAACAGTGTGTATCGTTGTGTTGTGCACTTAAGTCAGAACCAACTGTCTGTGTTGAAGGCTGTTCATAATTGGTCACACAGACAAACTGTCCACTGCAGGCAATTCTGTCAGTCTGGTTTACCCACTTAAAAACAAAATAATAAAAAGAAAGATTTATATATATATATATATATATATATATATATATATATATATACATATATATATATATATATATATATATATATATATATATATATATAACTAGCCAAGAACCCTAAAATCAAAAAACTTTTTGTATCCTTCATTTTGTTCCTATACTCCTTCTGTCTTCCACTATCAACCTGTGATCACTTTCTTTCCCCTTCACATTTTTCATCCCTATCGTCCTATGACTTTGTAACCTACCTTCTGTTACATGGTTCCTTTTGAACCAGGCGTTGGAACCACAGGTCTGAAAGGAAGCATGCAATATGAAGTGGGTAACATCTTCATATTTCTTAAAAAAAAAAACCCAAAAAAAACCCCAACCTCTCTTCTTTTTTGCAGCCATCTCATCCTCTCTTTCTCTCTCCCTTCAGGCACACTCATCACCATCGTTGATCCTGCCTCTTTTTGATCCATCTTGTCTCCTCCCTATGTTTTCATCCTCTTGTAGGTCAACCACAGAACCAGCCACAGTCCCAGCAGGCACAGAACCACCATGGCACCATGATGACCTAAGTTCAAATCCCCATCACATCATCATGCCCACCTTGGCACCACAGTATGAACCGAAGATCAAATCCCCATCACATCATCATGCCCACCTTGGCACCACAGTATGAACCGAAGATCAAATCCCCATCACGTCATCAGGGCCGCCATAGCACCACAATGGTAAGAACTGAAGTTCAAATACCCATCACGACATCAAGGCCAGCAGGAATCGGGCGGCAGGTTGAGCGCTGCGCAGACTGACGTCCCAGGCGTCCTTCAACAGGTAGCCCAGGTAGAACCAGTCGTCCTCGCTGTGCGTCGTGTAGGTCTGCAGCTCCACCCGCGGCTGGAAGTCAAAGCTGGGCAGGTACATGATGTAGATCACCTGGAAAACAATGACAGTGCAATGGATCAGTATGTGAAGAAAGGTGATGACAAAAGGAGAGTGTCTGGGCAGGTACATGATGTAGATCACCTGGAAAAACACCCACAGAGCACCAGATCAGTATCTGAAGAAAGGTGATGACAAAAGGAAAGTGTCTGGGCAGGTACATGATGTAGATCACCTGGAAAAACACCCACAGAGCACCAGATCAGTATCTGAAGAAAGGTGATGACAAAAGGAAAGTGTCTGGGCAGGTACATGATGTAGATCACCTGGAAAAACACCCACAGAGCACCAGATCAGTATGTGAAGAAAGGTGAAGACAAAAGGAAAGTGTCTGGGCAGGTACATGATGTAGATCACCTGGAAAAACACCCACAGAGCACCAGATCAGTATCTGAAGAAAGGTGAAGACAGAAGGAAAGTGTCTGGGCAGGTACATGATGTAGATCACCTGGAAAAACACCCACAGAGCACCAGATCAGTATGTGAAGAAAGGTGAAGACAAAAGGAAAGTGTCTGGGCAGGTACATGATGTAGATCACCTGGAAAAACACCCACAGAGCACCAGATCAGTATGTGAAGAAAGGTGATGACAAAAGGAAAGTGTCTGAAAACATCACTTCACTAGTTTTTAAGGAAATTCTGACTTTCAGTTTACTCAACAGTTACAAGATGTAACATTTCAATTTGACAGTTCAGTTCAGTTTCTCAAGGAGGGTTCACTGCATTCAAACAAATCAATATATGCTACACCACATCTGCAAAGTAGATGCCTGACCAGCATGGAGCCCAACTTGGTCAGTGAGGCCCTGAGGGAAAACAGAAGAAAATGAAGTAAAACATGATACAAAAATAAAATAAATAGATAAATAATTAGATCAATGAATTGATAAAATAGTAAATAAAAACAAAAAGGAGATAAATAAGTAAACAAATATATAAATAAATGAAATGCTTCTTTTTTTAAAAATTTGACACTGTAGGTTGCTCATAGTCCGGCCAGCCAGTCACACAGGGCCATGCATCAGGACAGCCCACCTGAATAAAAAAAAATCAACTGTGTTAAACAACGCATCACCATCAAGGACATGCACAGGACGCAGTTATAGTAACCCCTTTCCACATCATGCTGATCTGTTGAATCAGTGATTCAGTAATTATCTGGCTTTTGTTATGTCTTGTCTTGTTTTGTTTTTGGTGTCACTATTCCGACGGTCACAAATATATTCTCCTGCTTCTCAATTTCTTGTATAAGTATCTACCGCTTACAGCATTTTATCAAAGGTGTTTGATATAAGTTCTGATTTCTACACAAGTTCAAGTACAAATAAATCAGTCCACATTTTATGACTGATCTAATGGTACAGTAAGCAAGTTTCTAACATGCACAAAGATTCACTATATCAAAATAACGTAGAATTTGAGAGTGATACCAAGTTGGATTTTCAGTCAGAAACTGTTCATGATAAACATCATTTCTCAGTAACTCAATTCAGAACAAAAAATCAACTTTGCAGTACCATCACTGACATCCATTACAAAAGCAGACATTCACCTGATCTTTTTCTTCTCCTTCTGTTTTCTTTCAGTTATTCATCTATTTGGTTAACTTCACAAAATATTAAAAATGTGTCTTCATGTTTGCTGTACAAATGTAAATCACAGATAAACCAGCTTTATTCAGTATTGCCATGCATATCAGACACCACCTTCTGCAGAGATACAAAGGTTGTCATACTTTGAAGATCAGTTTTAGAAACACCAGTCTTCATCACATTGCCACTGTTCTTTTGTCTCCCTCTTTTTTCAAAGCTGAGGTTGTTGCTTTTTTTTTCTTTTCTTTGTTGTTGTTGTTTTTTTTTGCTTTTTCAAACACTGGCTGCCACTGTTCAATATCACATTTTTTGAACAAAGATCAAAGCTCAGTAAAGGGAGATCATTTCAATGAGGTATTTGCATACATGTATGATTGTTTTGTGAGGGAGTATCTTGCACAACAAGGTCAGCACACAAAGCATTATAAAACAAGTTTCTATGAGAAAATATGAGAAATAAATCAAATATTATTTCAAATAAGAAAAGTTGATAAAATTTTATAAGTAAATAAATTTCTTCATCCAAGCTCCGAAGTGAGACCACAAGTAACATGTTCACTGTAATTAAGTTTGTTGTAACCCCCCCCCCCAAAAAAAAAAAAAAAAAAAAAACCTGTATCAAAATTTACTTTGTTCATTTAAACAGGCAGACAACTACCAGTTTTTTTCTTATCTGTGGAATCTTGTCTTACTCTGATGGGAAAGTATGGGGGAGAGAGAGCAGGTGGTATCTTGATCAGTTCTGTATGTCTGTGAGTGAGAAATGGGAATAAAAAGAGTTACTGATCTTTTAAATATCCTTTCATGTTACGAGTGAGACTAGTGTTATGATTGTGTGTGAGGATGGCAAGTGTTGAAATGTGTGAGATGGTAAGAAACATGAAGAAAAAGAGTGCAGGGTCCCCCCACTGCCCCCTCTCTCCCACACGCACATACACACAGAGTGACATATTCACCTATGTGTATAAGAAGCATATCCCATGCAAATACAAAACAAAATCTGTGAGACACACACATCACAAAAGCTATACATACACACTCTGGCACGCGGAAGTATATGGTGTTGTGGTGTGTTTATGTAAGATGGGTATTGTGTAATGTGTAATTTTGAGCGTGTATGAACACAGATAAGTGTTTGAGTGTTTGGTTGGATATCTATGCAGGATTATCCATGTAAGTTTTTTTGGATCAATGTTTACATGCATGTTTTACAAGTCAGTTTTTATGCTGTACATCACAACTGGTCATGTTTTACATGGAAAGGCTCTTATTAGTATCATGATACAGTAGGCACACCAGCTGATGGTCCCAGGTTTGAATCCCAGTCACAGCACCTGGTGGGTAAAGGGTGGAGATTTTTCTGATCTCACAGGTCAACAGATGCGTAGACCTACTGGTGCCTGGACCCCTGTCGTGTGCATACGCATGCAGAAGATCAAATATGCACATTAAATATCCCGTAATCCATGTCAGCGTTTGGTGGATTACGGAAACAAGAACATACCTGGCATGCATTCCCCTGAAAACAGAGTATGACTGCCTACATGGTGGACTAAACCCGGTCATACATGTGAAAGCCCACTCATGTATTGAGTGAATGTGGAGTTAGCCCACAAAGAAGAAGAATATCATTATCGTCATCATTTCCAGAGACATCATCATCATCATTTCCAGATACAGTATCATCATCATCATCCTCATTTCCTGAGACATCATCATCATCATCATCATTTTTAGATACATCATCATCATCATTTCCTGAGATATCGTCATCATCATCATCGTTTCCTGAGATATCATCATCATCATCCTCATTTCCTGAGACATCATCATCATCATCCTCATTTCCTGAGACATCATCATCATCATTTCCTGAGACATCATCAACATCATTTCCTGAGACATCATCATCATCATTTCCTGAGACATCATCATCATCATTTCCTGAGACACCATCATCATCATCATTTCCAGATACATCATCATCATCATTTCCTGAGACACCATCATCATCATCATTTCCAGATACATCATCATCATCATCATTTCCTGAGACACCATCATCATTTCCAGATACATCATCATCATCATTTCCAGATACATCATCATCATCAGAGACGTCACCATCATCAGATATATCATCATCATCATTTCCAAAGACATCATCATCATCATCATTTCCAGAATCATCATCGTCATTTCCAGAGACATTATGATCAACACCATCATCTCAACAGACATTATCATCATCATCATTTCCAGAGACATTATCATCAACACCATCATCTCAAGAGACATCATCATCAACACCATCATTTCCATCATCATCATCATCAACACCATCATTTCCAGAGACATCATCAACATCATCATTTCCAGAGACATCATCATCAACACCATCATTTCCAGAGACATCATCATCAACACCATCATTTCCAGAGACATCATCGTCATTATCATTTCCAGAGACATCATCATCACCATCATTTCCAGGGACACCCACCTGCTGGTCAGTGCTCATGATCTTCATGTCCAGCAGCTTCCTGACGGTGTTCATGTAATCCTGTGTGTAGATGTACAGGACCTCGGGCCGACCCAGAAACATGGCCCCCCCCACCCACACCTTGTTCCCGGCCACAATCTGCATGGGGGTCAGGGAGGGATCGAATACAGTCTGCCCGCTGTACGCCACCTTGGTGGGGTCAAAGTCGGGCGGCAGGGACAGCGGGAAGACATGCTTTTCGTGCACCACGGCACGGAACAGGCCAATGTCCAGCCAGGCCAGGTACTTGGTGTGGAACATCTCCTTCTGGATCACCTTGTTCACCAGCTCAAACTTGGCATGCATCACACACGAGTAGTTCTCGTGCACTGTGTTGGGGTCGTGGCTGGGGTAGCCGGGCTGCGAGAAGACCTCCTTGATCTCCGGGGCCAGCTTAAAGGCCCACAACTCCTCCCGCTGTATCACGTGGACCTGAGTCCTCTCCACAGGGAAACGTGACCGTAGCTGTTCAAAGATCTCCTTCACCTCGCCCGAATCCGTGAAGAGGATGAGCGGGTTGTTGATGCGGCCAAACACTGACATCCACTTGATGTACTTCTCTGGCGTGTACTGGCCGAAGGGGCCCCCTTTGTTCAGCTTCCCGATGTTGAAGTAGGCTGTAACGATGGTGACCTCCGGCTTCATGGTGCTGGCCTGCTGCATCATGCGGGCATGGATCTTCTTTAGCTTCTCGTCTTTCACCCACAGGTTGGGGCTGAACTGAACAGCAGAAAACAAGGCGTTTAGTATACATGACATATGCAAATAAAACTAACAGTGTGAAGTGAAATGAAGAAAATAAGGCATTTAATATGCATGATGCATGCAAATAAAACAAAAGATGTGAACTGAAATTCAGAAAATATGGCATAATATATCAAATTCTCAATGACTGTAACACTATTGATTGGAGCAGGTGAATCAGTTAACTTAATGGCTGGCCAGTATTATTGCAAAAAACTCCATCAGAAATTCTTTCCTTTTCTTCTTCTGTTCCTCTTTTAGTTTTTTGTTGTGGTATTCAACTGAGTGAGAAGGGTAAAAACAACTGACATGTCCACACAATCTGATACCTGTGACTGTCGCTTATTCCAGTCGTCTTTCTCCAACCTTTTTGCAGCATCTGTGAACACAACAAAACAAAAAGGAAAAGAAATAAAAAAGGAAAGAAAAAGCAGCAAAACTGGATAAGGTAAAGGCCTGGATATTCAACCCCTAAGAATAAAGAAATTTACTGTGAATTTTAAACAACATATCATTCTGATTCATTTCTCAACGTCAAGTGATAGCCAAGGCACTGGGCTATTGGTGCCAGAGACGTTGTTTGCGAAATTTTATATATCAACATATGAAGAAGAAAAATTCAAATTGCATGATATGGTATGATATCCAAATACTGGTTCTGAAATCATACCACATGTGATTGGATATTGGACCAAATGCAGAACAAAGACACAAACAACAACTGTTGAAGCAAATTAGAAATTAGCTTTTTATTCCTGAGAATTTCTTGTTGTTTGGTCAAAAACAAATAATTGTAAATATATTTAATTAATGCTTTCTGGTTGAAATCAAAAGAATGACTATGTATTCTTTTCAGTTTCCCTTTAAATCAGATTTGATGAAACTGGTCACTGTAGTGGCCTACAAGTGTGTCAGAGATGTGTCCAAATGCAACCACTGTCTGTTTCTTTGAGACACTCGTCCAAGCCTACTGCGACACTTCTGAAAAAGTACCAACCATCCGATGCAGTGAGAACAGTTGTGTGATAAGCCAACAGTTCTCCTAAAGGTCTGTCAGCGTTAGACATGTCTGGAAGTCACAGACAGAAAGTCATCGCCTGACTTCTGAGATGTGGGCTCAGGCCTGCTGGGTGCCTTGAGCCATCTCCTGCAGTGACATTGCACATGCTGCGAACTTGTGGTCTCTAAATACATCTGGTTAACTGGCCAGATACCTCCGGATCAAAACCTTGCTGCTTTGTTCTTTGTGGTTGCTTTCATGTAAGCTTCCGTAAAAAGTGCAGAAACATTTCGTAGAACAATTCTACATTCAGTACTGGTGCGCATCTATCTTTGACAACCTGGTGATAGTAACTCTTCAAAGCCTGAAAAAATGCTGCATACATGGGTTGCATTTGGTGTGTGGAGTGAGGAGTCCAGTTTTTCTTGCTATTGCCTCTTTGCATCATTTACTGGTCTAATAGGAGTATGTCTCTTCTTTTAGTTAGTTTCATCCATAAGCTGCTATCAACTGCATATTGTACCCTTTCACATTAGGTGACAAAGACTATGACAGATTGTAGGTCAAGATATTTAAATGTATTGGTGCTATTACTGATTCTTGTTAGATTCTCATGCCAAGTGATTTGGAGATCGATTAAGTATATTTCCCACCTTTGTCTGGATTACTTTATTATTTAAAAAGCTATTGTTTAGTTAAATATGTGACCTGATAAACCAATGGATCTTATTTTATTGAGTAGATGGTATTGCCATACTTGATCATGTGTTTTTTATGTCAAAGATTTTTTTCTTCTAACAAACTGATGCTTTATCTGAGTAGTAATATTAACTAGATAATTCATTGCTCTTCTCCCTTCTCTAAAGCCTGCTTGATTTATCAGCTTTTTTTCCCACAGTAATGAAGGAACCTGTTAAGCACAACATTTTTCTTTAACTTTCCAGCATAGGAAGCCCAAGCAATTAGTCTGTAATTACCTTTTATCAGTTTTTGGATTGTCTTGTCTGAAAAAAGGAATCACTATCGATTGTTTCCATAGAGATGGCAAAATTCCGTTTGACCACCAATACTGAATATTACTGTGTAGAAATCTAAGGAACTTTTCTGGTAAATGTTTTAACATTCCATTTCAAATGGCATCTGAATAAATGTTTTTTAATCTGGTCCAGTCATTTATTTTACGATTATAGTTTGGAATCTTATCTTTTATAAAGTCAAATGACACTGTTGTATCTTTTATAACAATGACAATCGGTAAATGGTCACTGATTAGTGTGTCCTTGATGGTATTCCATTCACAATACACACACACACACACACACACATTTAGACATTCATTTACCTCTTCTTTTTTCCTTCTTTTTTTTTTTTTTTTCTCAAGGCCTGACAAAGCGCATTGGGTTACGCTGCTCGTCAGGCATCTGTTTGGCAGATGTGGTGTAGCATATATGGATTTGTCCGAACACAGTGACGCTTCCTTCAGCTACTGATACTGATACTGATACCCTTCACAATCTGAAGCACTTACAGGGGAAATGAGAGATGGGTCTATGGCTGTTGCTGCATGCCATGATATATCAGGGATTCCATTACAATACCATCATTCAGAAGACGTAATGACAAATCCACTGCATTTTCAACACAGTGATAGTTGATGGCCACTTTACAGTCTGTCCCAGAACAAGGAATGGGCATTAATACCACCGGCTGTTGACCATTTTTTATTCTGTTCTAGTATGGTTCATAACCATTCTGTGTGTGTGTGTGTGTGTGTGTGTGTGTGCAATGGGTGCGGCATGAAATGAGTAAAGTTGTACCTTTGGTTGGTAAATTGTACCACCGGTCCAATATTGAAATTATGGTACAATATCAATTTTCCACTCCCTGCAAAAACAAGCCAACAGCATGTTGCCATCTCATCTGACAGAACTATGTTTTCCTTGTTTTTATTGCTACATTACAGTTTCCGATGATTCGCATCCCATTCATCATCAGAGTGCAATTAGATGCATGGGTCACGCTGAATTCTGAGCATGATGTTGGACAAAACCACCTGAAATGAAATGAAAGAGCTTACGCTTTTCCTTTCTGCAATGTTCACACCATTTTGTGACGCCTGTGGGCACAAGCCAAGTCAACAACCCAATGAACGATAGATCTGATCACATACTTTCACGAGTTATCGAGAATGGCTAAAGGTATAATTTAGGAAAAGGTACAATTTCCAAGCCTTTTTCCTGTATGTAGTTATTTGCATTAAACATATTAACAGGGCTGCAAGCAGAGAGACCCACCTAAAGCTCCAAATCCAAGCCAGAGTTATTTCTTTTTATATTCTTTACGCCCAGATGAAAACTTGAAACTATTATGCGGTCTCAATGAAACAGAGAACCAAGCCTGAATACTCTTACCATACGGTTATTTTCTCATCACAGTGATTTGGGAAAGAATGATGGTGAAATCTGAGAAAATTCAAAAAGAGGACCAAAAAAAAGGAAGAATTTTACCCAACACAGCAAACACTGAAAGACAAATTCAGAGGATGGGCCTTTTACAATTCAGAATGTAGTATCCAGCAAAAGGTCTACAAATGGGTAAAAAGGGAAATGCATAGTAGGAAAGCAATAGCAAAATTGTATTTAAAGCAAAGCATAAAGAACACCCTTTCTTGTTATGAAAACTACTCTCTCTCTCTCTCTCTCTCTCTCTCTCTCTCTCACCTATACTTTTCCCATTGTAAGAAAAAAAAAATTCTAAAAGTGTCACTTTCAGTTGTCCATTAGGAGCAACACTTCTTGCACAGCTGGAAAAAAGTGCCTGAAAGAGTGCTTTAATAAAGTTTTTTTTTCTCTTCTATTGCACTTTAAACACATAACCACTTTCCTTGCTTGCAGCCAGTCTCAGGTTCTTCAGCACGGAATGGCTGAGTCTTTCATTCACTGTCAACACACTACCGTCAAAGTTTGCACCTCACAATACTGCATTCTGAGAGAGGGATGAGGGGAGAGCCAACGAACGAACGAATGAATTAAAAAAAAAAATTTCCTGGGTACTGAGATAAGCACAATAACAAGAATGTCAGGGTTGTTTTTTTTCCACCCAGCCCTGGGTACAAAATTCAGGGGGAAAAAAAGCACTAGAAAAAATCATGAGAGAAAATTGAAATAAGAAAGGAGGAAAAGAGAGAGGGGTGTGGGGGGTGAGAGTGAAGAGAGTAAAGAAGAAGGGAGAGGTGACGGTGCAGGGAATGATAACTGCTGTTGTCATGTTTGTGGTGAATTTGAGTCACTATTGGTTACACATGACAGATCGTTAAGCTGAGCCCTGGTGAAGTAGCAGCTGTTCTTCATATTGTGAAATCCTGGAGCACCTGTTTGTCAGCAACAGTCTGTCTCTACACAACTTCACCACTGATATATATATGATAGTCAGTCGTGTCCAACTATGACCATCAGAACTGCAGAGGAGGCAACTGCTGTCCCGACTATTTGGGCTAGAATTTGATTACAGTGGAGAGTGTCTTGCCCACGTACATCCCCACTCTCTCGGCCAAGAGGGTTTTAGGACAGTCGGCGTTGGGATGGTTCCCAAAGGCCAACTAGCCCACAAGACTGCAGCACTAAAAGCCAGTGCAATATTGCCTCCTAGTTTGAGAGTCATAGTCCCTCACAAAAGACTAAGCTGCAAACGGTTTCCCATTGACTGGATAAACCACTGATAATACAGCTCTCACTCTGCTGTTAGCCCAAATGTAAACTTCACCACTAGACTGGTGAAATGATATGGTGTACAGTGTTCTGCCGAACTGAGCAAAACATGGCTTTCATTTCCACAGTCTGGTCGGTAATAGTCCATTTTCACTGATGTAAGATGATGTGGTTGTTCCATCATGTTTGCAGTTTACACTGCAAACCATTTTGTGTGTCAGATTACTTTAATCTCTTAATCTTATCAGTGTTTTCTTTCACTGAATCCATATTCTTCAATCCTACCACATTGCACTCAGAAACACACACCTGCAGTGTCAATCTTTCCATGCCACTTCTCAACTCAAAATCAAATGTAATTTTCATCTTCCACCATTCTGATTTCCACTTGTTTCTCACATTATTCTCGCTGTTTTTTGACAAATGTTCACTGTGAAGCTTCGTCAAATCCTTCATGATGCTGGATGTCACTGTCACAATATCCGACTCGGTGAATGCATTTTTCTTAGCGAAATCATCAGAGAGCAAGTCAACATGATTCTCTCCCGTGGTTTCTGACTGCTGGACATGTTAGTAACTAATTCATTCGTATCATTAGTTCTACACCAGCAGGCAGACAGAATTTTTAGATTAAAAAAAAAAAAAAGAAAAAAAAGAAAGAAAGAAAAAAAAAAGAAGAAGAAAAAAGAAAACAGAAATCTATTTATCAAACTTAAAAATTATGTTCCACCCCTCCGCCCAGCCTCCTCCACACCAATTAGTGTGTACATACACTTTTTACTATCTCCCACATCGCTTTCTCTCTCTCTGTGAGTGTGAGTGTGTGTGTGAGTGTGTGTGTGTGTGTGTGCACGTTCATGCATTTCAAAATATTCATTCCATAAATCCATATTACAAGACTCACTCTTTCTCTCTCTTTCACACACACATACACGCGTACATGCATACACACACAAAAGGAAAATTCAGCAACGTTAAACCTATAAACTGAATATTACAGCAAACAAAGGTGAAGGCGCATGTGCGATCACACACTCACACAAAATCCCGCTCACACACCCACACAAGCACAGACACGCACACATACCCCTCTCACACACGAAGTTCTATTCATATTCATTCTTGTCTTATAGCACTGATAATGAAATAATGTCAATATCATAAAGAACTAACATATGCATGCATGCATGCACACACACATACTCCGGCTGTGCCAACCATAATCAAAGAATTTTATTCTTTCTCTCTCTCTGTCACTCTCTTTCTCTCTCTCTCTCTATTGCTCTTCTCTTTCACACATCTCATCTCTTTTTAACACACAGTTTAAACAAGAAAGGCAAGGCCTTCAAGACTTACTTGTGATACACTTTTAAAAAAATCCATGTTTTTATGTATTGAGTATAATGCATTTACTGTTATATCTATATTTTTTGTATTCTCTAAACTTGGCACTTTGATCTGATATTCGACCCAACAAAGGATCTGTCATTATTATCAGTTTTTGTTCAAACAGGAACTTCTTTTGCTAAGCATGGAAGTTTTATTTATTGCAAACGCTTTGGTGTAGATAGCAGAACAAGGGAAATTACTCTGCTGGGGAACTTAGTTTGCTTTAAACTGATCTTTCTCTTCTTAAACATTACATTTTTAAATTATACTCAATACATAAAAAGCTTGGATTTTAAAAAAAAAAGTGCATCACAAGTGAGTCTTGAAGGCCTTGCCTCTCTTGTTTCAAAATGTAATGTTTAAGATGAGAAAGATCAGTTTAAAGCAAATTAACTCCACTAGCATTACAGAGTAATTTCCCCTTTTTACTATCTGCACCAAAACGTTTGCAAAATAAATAAAACTTCCATGCTTAGCAAAAGAAGTTACTGTTTGAACAAAAAATGATAATAATGACTGCTCTAGGTGTTGGGTCAGAATATCAGATCAAAGTGCCAAGTTTAGAGAATACAAAAAATATAAATATAACAGTAAATGCAGTTTGCATATAATTAGGCTTCATTCTTTATTTTTTTGTGCCAATCCCAGAAGCGCAATATTGTTTTAAACAAGATGACTGGAAAGAACTGAATTTTTCCTATTTTTATGCCAAATTTGGTGTCAACTGACAAAGTAGTTGCAGAGAAAATGTTAATGTTAAAGTTTACCACGCAGACAACCGAACACCGGGTTAAAACATAGACTCACTTTGTTTACACAAGTGAGTCAAAAACAAAAACAAAACAAAACAAAAAAACCGCCACAAGGAATATTACACTATTAAAATATTATCACAGCTTTTGACAGAAATAACATCTCTCCATTTCTCCCTGTTCCTGGTCTCTACCAGGGTGTCAGTCACTCAGTCTCAGTATTTCATCCTCGGCCTCCCACCTTTTTTTTTTCTGTTTACCTCTCCCTTGAATAAAAACGTTTTGAGTTCTGAGTTCTCCTTCCTAACACTGTGCCTTGCAGGTCTGTCTTGGTATGGCCTGCTGAACTTATCGTGAGACCTGCCCATTCATTGCCCACTTCAGCCTGCATGTCTCCCATACTGACACTCTCCAAGACAGCAAAATGTAGTCGTCTACATTCAGTGTACTGAACACCACACATGATCAAACCCAGGTGCGGCAAGAACAGACTTAGAGTGGAGTAGTGGCCTTGAGTCAGAGGGACGTGGTGATGGTCTCCACTCTGGGGGAGACGCTCACTCAGTCTGTCTCCGCGACTAAGCCATTACTGTCTTCAGTAGATGGTGTCCTAAGTACGTTAAATCAGAACAGGTACTACCAAATACCACTGAAGTGACAGCAGCAGTGCAGGGTCTCCTGTGACAGGTGGCCTTGTGGTAACATGCCCACCCAGGCAGTGAGAGGATACATGACCAAATCTCAAACATGCCACAATTTTCCCTTCTGGACCCTGTGTGGAAGTCTGGAAACTGGTCACCCAGATGAGATGACAAACTGAGGCCCCACGTGCAGGATGCACTCAACACACACACACAAGAAAGAGTCATCTCTGGGAAATTCTGAAAAACAACCGATTCTGATAGTAAGACAAATGAGCTTGTATGCAGAAAACCCCAGGGTGGCACTGTATTGTGGCAACACTCTCCTCTGGGGAGAGCAGAAAAACCCAGGGTGGCACTGTACTGTGGCCACACTCTCCTCCTGGGTGGCACTGTACTGTGGCCACACTCTCCTCCTGGGAGAGCAGAAAACCCCAGTGTGGCACTGTACTGTGGCCACTCTCTCCTGGGAGAGCAGAAAACCCCAGGGTGGCACTGTACTGTGGCCACTCTCTCCTGGGAGAGAAGAAAACCCCAGTGTGGCACTGTACTGTGGCAACACTCTCCTCCTGGGAGAGAAGAAAACCCCAGTGTGGCACTGTACTGTGGCCACTCTCTCCTGGGAGAGAAGAAAACCCCAGTGTGGCACTGTACTGTGGCAACACTCTCCTCCTGGGTGGCACTGTACTGTGGCCACACTCTTCTCCTGGGAGAGCAGAAAACCCCAGTGTGGCACTGTACTGTGGCAACACTCTCCTCCGGGGAGAGCAGAAAACCCCAGTGTGGCACTGTACATTGGCCACACTCTCCTCCGAGGAGAGCAGAAAACCCCAGGGTGGCACTGTACTGTGGCCACACTCTCCTCCGGGGAGAGCAGAAAACCCCAGGGTGGCACTGTACTGTGGCCACACTCTCCTGGGAGAGCAGAAAACCCCAGGGTGGCACTGTACTACGGCCACACTCTCCTGGGAGAGAAGAAAACCCCAGTGTGGCACTGTACTGTGGTAACTCTCCTGGGAGAGCAGAAAACCCCAGGGTGGCACTGTACTGTGGCCACTCTCTCCTTCCAGGAGAGCAGAAAACCCCAGGGTGGCACTGTACTGTGGCCACTCTCTCCTTCCAGGAGAGCAGAAAACCCCAGGGTGGCACTGTACTGTGGCCACACTCTCCTGGGAGAGAAGAAAACCCCAGGGTGGCACTGTACTGTGGCAACACTCTCCTCCGAGGAGAGCAGAAAACCCCAGGGTGGCACTGTACTGTGGCCACACTCTCCTGGGAGAGAAGAAAACCCCAGGGTGGCACTGTACTGTGGCCACACTCTCCTCTGGGGAGAGCAGAAAACCCCAGGGTGGCACTGTACTGTGGTAACACTCTCCTGGGAGAGCAGAAAACCCCAGGGTGGCACTGTACTGTGGCCACACTCTCCTGGGAGAGAAGAAAACCCCAGTGTGGCACTGTACTGTGGCAACACTCTCCTCCTGGGAGAGCAGAAAACCCCAGGGTGGCACTGTACTGTGGCCACACTCTCCTCCGGGGAGAGCAGAAAACCCCAGGGTGGCACTGTACTGTGGCCACACTCTCCTCCGGGGAGAGCAGAAAACCCCAGGGTGGCACTGTACTGTGGCCACACTCTCCTCTGGGGAGAGCAGAAAACCCCAGGGTGGCACTGTACTGTGGTAACACTCTCCTGGGAGAGCAGAAAACCCCAGGGTGGCACTGTACTATGGCCACACTCTCCTCCGGGGAGAGCAGAAAACCCCAGGGTGGCACTGTACTGTGGCCACACTCTCCTCTGGGGAGAGCAGCCCCAGTTTCACACAATGAAGTATGTTCAATACAAATCTACAACTCAGCTGTCTTTAGTGTTATATATATAGTGTTACACACACACACACACACACACACACACACACACACACACACACACACATATATATATATATATATATATATATATACACTTTTTTTTCCTCAACACCAGCACAGTTCAGGACTTGTATAAATGGAAGACATGATATGCCACTATGAAAACAGATGACTCACTGACTCCAGAATAAGTACAGAATCTAACAGGGCAAAGCAGAGCAAACATTCTTTATGAATATTATGCACTGTGTAAATCCACTGCCGAAAATGGATCAAGTGGATAGAGAGAAGTAAAACTGGAACAAGTTCACAGCTTTGTGATGCAAAAATGTTGGACACAAAACAACAAAAAAACTACCAGAAAACTTCTGTTAACACACACATGCAGACAACAACAACTGCAAGCCATTTTGGGGTTAGGAAATTAGGTTACAGTTCAAACAAACCAGATATGTGCAGGGCTGTAGATATTACTATGGAAACTAGACTCAGAGTTCTGCACTGGAAATTTACTTCATGATGTCTATCTGACAAACATAATATTTAATGAAATGAAAGTCAAAGAAAACAATAAACGTTCATTTTGGCAAGATGAAGTGGATTTTATGAAACTTTTTTTTATTATTATTATTTTTTTTTTTACAGTAGCACAGTCATTTCTACCTTATGGATATTGACAGACCAAAAAATACATATGGAAACAAACACCAAGATAAGATTGTCAGTTAGTTATGTTCTGTTTTGCATCAAGAGTTCGGGATGTCCACAAGGAAGATTCACATGTATCAGCCTCGTAATCCTGATCAGTAAAATGTGCATCAGCATGTTTTAAAAGACAGTGCTGTTTGAAAAAGAAAGTAAACATCGGATATGAAAAATCATTGTCACAGACCATAGCAGCAGCTGTTTGAAAAAGATGGTAAACTTAGGATATGTAAAATCAAAGTCACAAGGCGGAGGTGAGACTTGACAGAATATTCAGATTTTTGTTAGTGATGACGCATCAAAACTTGTCATCAATTCTGTTGAGATCGTTCAGTTCTTTGTCCTCTATCAATGTTTACTAATGTTTCAGGACTAAAATCAGTTATTGTAAAATTTACTAAAAGTAAAACACTGACTTATGAGTGAGATAGGGCCACACAGTCCCACACAGTTAGCCTTCCAGACGATGCTGGCATTTGTTATCAGAGTGGCGGCAAACACACCTTTGCCATATCATGTTTGGGCAAGAGTAGCAAACATTGATCTGGGGACCAGCTGCAGAGCACCTGTGTTGTATTGTATTGTATTGTATTGCAGTTTGTACTGCATTACTTTCTTATCAGAACAGGTTTCTTTGTGTGAACTTCGGGCTGCTCTGTTCCTGGGCAGAGCCTGTCAACACAGTGCAGAACCACTTCTCTTTTCTTGCCCTGTCTGCAGACACATGCTTCTCCATGGAGGTGGATTTTTCAACAGAGCTTGACCACGGGCCACAACTTACTGGTTTGTCTCTCTTGGACTGTTCCAAAGAGTGAGGCAGTAAAGTACTGTTTACGAAAAAGTTGTCTTGAAGAGGGCTGTTCTGGTGAAATCAAAGTAGTGAAAAGTTGTTCTAATTAAGAAGTGTGGATTTTTGTTGTTGTTTTTTTTGTTTGTTTTGTTTTGTTGTTGTTATTTTTGGACAAGTAACACTTTACGCACATCAAAAATCAGGTCAATGGAAATCAGGCAGAAATTCAGAATAGAGTAAATAATTGAAAGATAAAGTAGTCCAAAAAAGTCTGTTTGTCACAAAGACATAAGGACTGAACACTGATATTGAGATACTGAAGTTCAATGCAGAATACAACAAAACTGATGAAATTCCACACACAAGGAAATATGGCAGACAGGTAACTAAATCAGGATTTTTTCTATAGACTGAGTGACACTGTTTCTCAATGCAAGTCAAACACCTATACACACATGCACGCACGCACACATGTACATGTCCCCACCCCCACCCCCCACGCCCGCCCCCCACCCCCCACACACAGATGATCAAATCAAGAGTTATCCCTCACCTGCCTTGTCCACACACAGGAAGCCACGGAAACACAATGTCAAACACTAAGTAACATATACAGTGCTCTCACTGACAGACATCTACTCTAAAACACCCCTCTCTAACTGAACCACATGCTCTCCACATGGTTTGGAAACAAACACAACACGCACAACTTACAGACCACACGCTCTCCACATGGTTTGGAAACAAGCACAACACACACAACTTATAGACCACACGCTCTCCACATGGTTTGGAAACAAGCACAACACACACAACTTATAGACCACACGCTCTCCACATGGTTTGGAAACAAGCACAACACACACAACTTATAGACCACACGCTCTCCACATGGTTTGGAAACAAGCACAACACACACAACTCACAGTAGATGCAGAAGAGGAAGTAGGCGATCCCAACACAGATGGCAAAGAAAACTAAGCGGCTCTGGGCTTTGTGACCAGCGTCCATCGTGCAAGGGATCTCTTCCACCTGAAAGTCAACAAAATGTGGACCCATGTTAACAAACTGAAACTATACTTTTTTGGTCTTTCATCAATGTATTTCATCTCTCTCTATACACACACACACACACACATGCACATGGACAAACACAGCAGGCAGATGATTAAAGCACTAAAATGTCAGTCAAGGGCTCTGGAAACTATCCCAGTGTCAGCACAAGTTGGCTTTTGGGTGGAGATATGTCCAATCAACACATGTGCAGTCCTAGTTTATCATCACTATGACAGGCGCAGTAGCCAAGTGGTTAAAGTGTTGGACTTTCAATCTGAGGGTCCCAGGTTTGAATCTTGCTAACAGTGCCTGGTTGGTAAAGGGTGGAGATTTTTCTGATCTCCCAGGTCAACAGATGTGCAGACCTGCTTGTGCCTGAACCCCCTTCATGTATACACAAGCAGATCAGATATGGCCGTTAAATATCCTGTAATCCATGTCAGCATTCGGTGGCTCAAGGAAATAAGAACATACCCAGCATGCACACCCCTGAAAATGGAGTATGGCTGCCTACTTGGTGGGGTAAAAACGGTCATACACGTAAAAGCCCACTCGTGTATGTATGAGTGAACGTGGGAGTTGCAGCCCACAAACAAAGATGAATCATCGCTACATACATATGCATGCAAAAGTCAAATACAAACGTTACTATCCTATAATCCATTCAGTGTTCAGTGGATTAGGGAAACATTAAACACACCAAGCATGCACATCCCTGAAAATAAAGTCTGGCCACCAATATAGCAGGGTAAATAATGATCACATAAGTTCCCATTCACAGATTTGAGTGAATGCAGGAGTTGCAACCCAAGAGCACAGAAAGAAAGAAACACTGAAGAAATATAATGGCTATGAGACCAGAAAAATAATACCTGAAGAGACTTTCACACTCCCTGCTGCCACCCAACCAATCAGCATACAGACCCTCACACAGTACAGAGACCGCACTTCTCAAGGTCACTAACCATATACTTCTGGCACTAGATCAAGGTCATGTTTCTGTTCTTACTTTGTTAAATCTCAGTGCAGCATTTGACATCACAGACCATACACTTTTGTTGCACATCCTTCATCACTACTATGGGGTTTCAGGATCAGCACTCTCTTGGGTCAAAAGCTATCTTTCAAGTGGCATCCAGACAACTTGCTGGCTGCCCCAAACACTGTGCTGACAAACTTCAAAAAGTTCAAAACTCTGCAGCATGACTCACTCTTAAAGCTAAGAAACGTCAACGCATCACTCCCCAACTCGTTTCCCTTCACTGGCTCCCCATTCAAGCATGAATACAATACAAGCTCTCAGTTCTTTGTCACAATTTCTTCACTGATTCTTGTCCTATCTTTCGGATCTACTTTCTGTCTATTCACCATCCAGACAACTTCATTCTTCAAATGACAAGTGCAAGCTGTCTGTTCAAAAGATTCGTACAAAAACTTACGGTGAACATTCTTTTTCTTTTGTTGCACCTAAAAGGAGGAGTTTGTATTATACTCCATGTTTGGTGTTACATATACTTACCATGTCAAACTGATGCAAACTAGGCCTATGGTTTGCTCTGCTTGGCCAAATTTTGCGCGGCTAACAGTGAAAACATGAGCCCGCCTGCTCTCAGCCAATCAAACGCCTCTAAAAGCTATAAGCGCTGAATCATTCCTTTGGCCAAGGCTCTCCACGCCGTCTTGTCAGGTTTACGCTCTGTCTCATCTTACGCTTTTTTTTGCTATTAAACGTATTCATTTGCACCAAAATACCTGCATTGAAGACAGCACTCAAGTGTACTTTTCTCACTGAAACTTTTCCTGCATATGCTTGCTGTGATCTTATTGCCAGATGTGCTCTTTGTGTTGATTGTATGAATTTGTGATGATTTTTTTTGTGTGTGTTTTTTGTGATGCTGGTTCCCTGGTGTTTATTTTTGACTTTGAATGTGATCAGCCTTGTTTTGCTGTGGTTTGTTCCTGTGTGATTCGACACTGAGATGGGGGTACTGCGCTATATAAGCCTGCATTTTATTATCATTATTATCATTTTAATTTTTACTGTCAAGTGGCAAACAGTTAGCCCAAGGAGCCTCTCTTTCACTTTCAAATGAGCAGGATATTCACAAAAGAATAATTGCACAGGCTGTGAATGGGGAGTATTCATCTAATGGGGCCTCTCTTTCATTTACTAATTCAATGACTAGGTGTTTCACAAAACACCTGCATAAAATGTACACAAGCCAAACTTCAACCCAGAAACGTACAATAATTCAAATAATGCAAACAGTATAGCATATGCGATCTACATGAATCCACTACAGCAACATAAAATGAAAAGATATTTTCAATGAAAATGTACACAAGCATATCAGCTATACCAAACCAAGTCTTAAGTAAACAGCTGGTTTATAAGAAAAAAAAGAAGAAGGTATCTCAATGTAATTTAAGTCAATAATGAACACTGGATAAAGTTAAAAAATGAAGACCCACATGGAAGTGGGCACTCACACACACACACACACAGAGTAAATGTTTATCAAACAAAACAAACAAGTAATTTTTGAATCACTTGTGTGAACAAAGTGAGTCTATGTTTTAACCCGGTGTTCAGTTGTGTGTGTGTGTGTGTGTGTGTGTGTGTGTGTCCGTGGTAAACTTTAACATTGCTATTTTCTCTGCAAATACTTTGTCAGTTGACCCCAAATTTGGCATAAAAATAGGAAAAATTCAATTCTTTCCAGTCATCTTGTTTAAAACAATATTTCACCTCTGGTATGGGCACACACAAAAATTAAAAAAGAAGCCAAATTATATGCAAACTGAATTTACTGTTATATTTATATTTTTTTTATTCTCTAAACTTGGCACTTCGATCTGATATTCTGACAAAACAACAAGAGCAGTCATTTTTATCATTTTTTGTTCAAACAGGAACTTCTTTTGCTAAGTATGGAAGTTATATTTATTTTGCATGTCTTTGGTGCAGATAGTAAAAAAGGGAAGTTAATCTGTAATTAACGCTAGGGGGCTTAATTTGCTTTGAACTGATCTTTCTCATCTTAAACATTACATTTTGAAATTATACTCAATTAAAAAAAAAAGCTTATGTGTTTTACTCTCAGTGTACAGGGCTTTCACTATGTTCATTCGCCCAAGTGGTCTTTTTCGGAAAATACTAAAACCAATACGACGAGTGGACTTTATAGATCTATTGGCTGAGCCCTGAAGGTCATGGGCAAAAATCAATTGCGTACACATATTTATACATATTCAAAGCGCGTGCTCATATTCTTCGTGAATGCAAACGATGCCATTTTGTTTCAAGTTGTTGACCTGCCCATTCAATCCTATATTCAATCGACAATACACGATAACATGTAATGGAAAGTTGGAGAAGGAGACCATTAAATATTTATTCAGAGAAAGATTTGTGAACGCCTGATCACTTACTGGATTATGCCCCAAACTGCCATAAAATATCCACAGAATCAGTTGGAATTCACAGTTAAAAATAATAAACCATGAGAATTAATACCCTTGAATAGACGAAACGTAAAAATTTCCAATCTTGACTTTTCTCAAAATGAAGTCCTTTTCACTTCATATGACATTTAGAAGTACTTGTACTTGGCTCTACATGTTATTATTTTAACAAAATACTAAATTTTCATGTCAACTTTAAAACTATAAAACTAGAATGAACATAAAAGAGAAATTGAATCGACCGTGTCAACCGGGTGTAACTAAACTTGTACATCTATCTAGATCCAGAGAAAATGGCTAAATGTTGCAGTGTGATTGCGGCGATAGCCACGTCTCCTTTAACGCGGACTTAAAAAGAATTTTTAATTGCCCTTAAAGATTTTTTGAATGCCCAAGATACACCAGAATAATACGATTTAAACAGCGTTCTATACACCAGATTAATACAATTTAAACAGCGTTCTCACTGCGAATACCGCGATATTTATCGCCCTTTAAAAAAAGCATGTTTATATGTTATATTTTTTAACGTCAGTTAAGAAGCCACGACACTGTAATGGATAAGACAGTTTCTTCTCATCCGAACACGCGGGGTTCGAATCTGCCATTAGGGATTTTTTTTCTTTTTTCTTTTAACCCAAAGCTTTATAATAAAATACACTGAGAACACATTTTAACGATTATTTTTTTTTTTATTTTTTTTTTTTTTTAGTGTATCACAAGTGAGTCATGAAGGCCTTGCCTCTCTTGTTTTAAATATGAAGAAGCAAACAAACACACATTGCTTCAAAATGAATCAACACAGACTTCAACAGTTTCTGCAAACAGAAACAAACAACAAAAAGTCTACAGCCACAGGTGACTTCACAGGTCTACACATTCCAAATGCCTGTAGAAGAAGCATACATCATAGCAGGCAATGAAGGTAATCATCACCAATGTCCTGAGCTTACGAAAACGAAAAGGTTCAAGCATCCGCTTATCTTCATTAGTTTTCATGCAGTCATCACCTCCCCCCTACCCAATCAATCCTCCTGCTTTTGCCCAAACCCTCCCTCCACCTGCATTTCTTATAAATAAAAACAACAACAACAAACTAATAACTAAATCTTATGGGAAGATAAATCAAAGCGTTTTCACATCCAACTTCCACACACATGCATAACTCCGAAACAGAGGGATCGAAGTATACAAGCTTCAGCTGATATGTGAAAGAACAACACAGATCAGTCACTGCATGACTTTTCTCTTATAGTTAAAAAAAAAAAAATAAGAAAATGTAACTTAAAGTCAAAATCCAGACTCTGAAATCATTAAGAAAAAAAAAAGTGGAATAGTTTGTCTCAAAAATAAAAATTCACACAAATCCCACATAAAATATTCATCACGATCAAATGAAATGAAACTCACCCTTTTCCAATATACATGTATATCACCAATAGACAAACAACCAAACTCAGAAACTGGGCGAACTTGTACCACATATATATATATATATATATATATATATATATGAACTCAACAATCACTGCATTCCACTTCTGACACAGGGGGCCACACGCCACGAAAGATAAACTCACACACACACACACACACACACCACTGCTGCGTCTCTTTTCAACTGCACACTGTGCAATGCAAACAGTTGATAAGTGACAGAAGATGAGTCAGTTACGGAAAAAAATGAGAATGTGTGTGTGTGTGTGTGTGTGCGCGCACGCGTGGTGTGTGTGTATGTGCGTGTGCATGTGCGTGTGTGGTGTATGTGTATGTGCGTGTGTAAGAGAAACAGAGTGAGAGACAGAGAGAGCCAGAGACAAAGAGAGGCAGTCATAGACAGAGGTTGTATGTGTGAGGGAGAAGCAGATATATATATGTATATATATATATATGTATATATATATATATATATATATATATATATAGAGAGAGAGAGAGAGAGAGAGAGAGAGAGAGAGAAACATCTGCTGTGATGGTGATAAATGTACAGGCAAACACACATCTCAAAACACACACACACTCACCAACACCCCCTCCCCCCACACACTCTGCCTTCTCTTTGATTGAGGCACTAGCAACAGATGACGATGATGTCTGTTCGAAACAGAAAGAATTCAAGTCATATTCACATTTTCTTGGTATCTGGATAACTCCCCAGCCCCTTCACTCCCCTCAACAACACTTTGAGAAGTGGTCTTTTTCTTACAACATGTGACCTGGTCATACATATAAAGGGAAAACGAACTATCACTGAAAAAACACTGGAAAGGTTTGCTGACAGCGTGACTCAAATGCCAACGCATAGACATGCATATTTGCATGCACAGAAAAGTGTGTGTGTGTGTTTGCAAATTACAATTTCTCTGCTATTTGCTGACAGCAGCTTGTGATTTTGCTTTTCTCTTCTTTTCTTCTTTTTTTAAGTCTTCCTTGGAACCGCAAACACAAGTCTTATGACATTTACTATTCCTGTAAAAGATATTCTTTATCTGCTTTCCCCATTTTTCAATGGTGTTCTCTGACCTGTACAATGTACAGCATTTGATTCCCCTGTACATATGTCAATGGTGTTCTCTGACCTGTACAATGTACAGCATTTGATTCCTCTGTACATATTCAGGTAAGTTCTACATTCCAGTTTATTTAGTGTGCTTGCTTTTATCATCAAACAACTCTGATCTTTTACAACTCATCACAGTTCACCAGCCCTTGGTCAGTACTGAGCAAATAAAGCCAAAACTGAATCAATACCTATCGCTTTATTTCAGTCTGTCAAAGACTATTCATTTGTAAAGTTTGTCTTTACATTCAACTTTACATTCCCACCCATTTTAGCATGACAGACAAATGGTCTACAGTGCTACACCACACCCTAAAACAAGCTTGTTCCTTGATTATCTTTTCTTCCCTTTCTGCCCATTTAGTTAATCTTCTATTTAAAATATGAGTGTATACTTTACTAATTATACTTGTGAGTGCTACTCCTCTATAATCACCAGGATTGTCGGAATCTCCCTTTTTATGTGTCATAACAGATTTTGCCCACTCTGCAGGAAAAGACCCATTTTCAAATAATCTGTTGAATAAAACAACCAGAAAATCAATCACAACTGAGCTGGCATGAGTTAGCATTTCATTGACTGTCTTATCTGGTCCTGCACTTTTACCCACCCTTAGATCCTTTATACTTGCAATGACCTCTTCTCTACATACTTGACTGTCAAAGAGAGGCTCTGGCTCTGAATAGTTTCTTTTCTTCTGCAACATTTTCCTCCCGAGCCAGATTTTCAAAACAATTAAAGACAGTAAAAAAAAAATTTTTTTAAAAATTGTACCATTGCTGCAAACTAATTTCTGTGTATACAAAAGCTTTTCTGTTTACTGACCTAACTGTTGACCAGAATGATTTTGGGTCTTTGACAGAATCTTTTAGCTTTTGTAACTTTTTTCTCTTCTTATTCATGTTTCTTTGATCTTCTTAAAGTGATATAATCTGTCCTTGCCTTCATATAATTTTCTCTTGTGTTCATTTTGATTTAGTTTTAAAAAAAAAGAAAAAAAAAAAGTTCTACATCTTTGAAATCTTTTTAAGAAGTGTTTTGACAACCTCTTTCTTCTGTTTACAATAATTATCAAACCAGCTGTTACTGCTTCTTTCCTTTCCCTGCTACATGAACCATGCATGCTGCAGCCCCATATAATTCACCAACAAAAATGTCTATACACTTATGAATATCACGCTCTAATAACTGGTACGCTCATTTTTATACAGATGCAGCCAAGCACTCAGCAGATGTCCGCTTCACTGCACAAGCTGAATGCTGAACGATAGCAGATGATTTTTCACAGCTCACCTGCTGGTCTTCTTCTTCTTCTTCTTCTGCGTTCACTCGTATGCACACGAGTAGGCTTTTACGTGTATGACCGTTTTTACCCCGCCATGTAGGCAGCCATACTCCGTTTTCGGGGGTGTGCATGCTGGGTATGATCTTGTTTCCATAACCCACCGAACGCTGACATGGATTACAGGATCTTTAACGTGCGTATTTGACTTCTGCTTGCATATACACACGAAGGGGGTTCAGGCACTAGCAGGTCTGCACATATGTTGACCTGGGAGATCGGAAAAATCTCCACCCTTTACCCACCAGGCGCCGTCACCGTGATTCGAACCCGGGACCCTCAGATTGACAGTCCAACGCTTTAACCACTCGGCTATTGCGCCCGTCGCTGGTCTTCAATTACTCACACATAATGCAAGATATCAGTTGGATTGCAAATGAAAGCTCATTCTAAACAAATGCTCTAAACATTTATCAAACCAAGTATATGTATCATTCACTGCCAGATTGTCTGGTGTGCTTACAGTTACACACGCACACTTAAATCAGAAACATACTTAATTTTAATCATTCGTCAGTGTAAAGATTTCAACTGAGGCTAATTATGTTCACATCATTTTGTCTTTTCATCACATATAATGCTACAGTTTACAATTCTATATGTGACTGCTTGTTGGCAACTAAAGCCACACTATTATAGTGTTTGGATGAGAATAGATCAGGAACTAACAAGATACAAAGCCAAATTTCTCTTGTCCACACTTTTTTTTTTTTTTTGCTGCCCCATCATCTGCACCGTTTCAGTGGCATTACTCCCACGCCGCTCATTTAGATTCCCCCGTACACGGCCACACCCGGGTTCGTCCGTCGCAGTTCCAGCGTCGGCAGTCCACAGTGAACTATCGATGTTAGGTCGCCTGGAGGCCACACACCAGAGGAGACCCTGCACTGCTGCTGAGTCACTTCGGTGGTGTTCAGTGGTTCCTGTTCTGTTTTAACGTACTTAGGACACCACCTACTAAGCCCCCTACTAACGACAATAATGGCTTAGTCACGGAGCCAGACTGAGTGAGCGTCTCTCCCAGAGTGGAGACCGCCACCACGTCCCTCAAACAACAGCCCCCAATGAACATGCCGACACTGACGACATTGACAGGACTCACCCCAAGCACGGAAGTGGAGGGGCATCGAAACTGAGGTCACCATGAGAGCAGGGCATGAAAGGCCACAGACTCTGAGACTATTTTGTTTTTATATTGATGACGATGAAGGAGGAGGAGGATGACGATGATGATGACGATATTGCTATGGAGGTCCATTTTGGTTTGGGACTGCGTGACAAGGCTGTACTCTACGCTTCCTGTCATAATGATATCCCGGCGTTAACCAGGCCCGAGAGATACAGACACTTGCAGTGTTGGTCAGGTAATTAGAGCAACACACCCAAAGACGCATCCTTGAAGTGGATGACACTCGACTGTGTGGTCCCAGTCTCCCCATTTAAGCCCACAGCACACTCAACTCTGGATAGGAGCCGGCCACGGGCCGAAAAACCCACCTCCGCTGGGATTCGAACCCGCGTCCTCCCAGCCGTCAGTCCGCGACACTAACCACTTCACACGGCGGCTGGTTCTTGAAAGAGACATTTACCCTAAATGACAAAATGTCGGTATCAATCCTTGTGGTTTCAACTACCAAAACAAAACTCAATGAGCCAACATTGCAATCTCCCAATCACATTTCAAACACCACACAAATGTTTTGGAAATCCTAGGGTGCAGTTGGATACAGTTCACAAAGGAAATAAATCGGAAGCAACTCGAGCTGAATACATAGCAAAACAACCCTAAACACAACCTTATCAATTATCCCAACATAAATATCTAGAAATAAAAGAATACTGGATTTAAAAGATTTCCGTTAAAACAATCCCAAAAATACAACCAAATGTCACAAGTTACGACACTAACACCACGAGGACAAACTAACTATACAACTCCCCCCTCACCTGTTTTTCGACCAATCTGACGTAAATCGGTTCAGAAATCGTTTAGAAATCTATCACTGAACACCCGACATCAAACACAAATTATTCTAATATTCAGCCCAACAGGCTTGATTTGTTTGTGGCCATAGAGTGCTGGCCAAGCAATTTGTGTGACTCACATAAACAGGTCAAGCATGTGATCGCTGTTCACTTTTTACCTGAGCCTCCTTGTGGCTATGGGCTGCTATGAGCTCTCTCTCTCATTGTGTAGCCCAAAAGGATAGCATCGCACATCATCGCTGCACTCTTTTCATCTTCTCCCTTAATAATAAAACAACAGAAAAACCCTTTTTGTTACTGGCCTCAACATGCCCCTGGCCTGTGTGAGTGGCTTTCTATCCTTTCACTCTTTTTATCCTAATTAAGTAATTCTTTTGTAACCCCTTTATAATATACCACTCGGTACACGGTTACATATGTGTGCATTCTCCTCTGATCAAACTATTCTTTCTTCACTCTGTTGTGTTGATGTGTATATTTTCTTTTTACCAAAGTTATTTTCCCATTCCATTTCAACAGATAAGTGCCAGGAGTTTAAACAATCTCTAATATCACAATTCTTGAACAAATCATCAAAAACAATAATCAATCACACTGCAACCTTGGGTAGACACATATATGCAAGCTCACCATCAGAGAAAGAGAGAGAGAGAGAGAGAGGGGGGGGGGGGGGAAGGGGTGTGGACAGAATATACAGTTTCAAATTATGGGGAAAAGAATCCTTGTGAAAAAAAGCTATGGTGAGTGATGACATTCTATCATAAAGTGTCATCACTCAGTACACAGATTTGATTGACTATATATGGTCCCTGGTCCAACATAGCATCCTGTATCATACAAACTGCTTTCCAGTCCAAGTCCACTACCACTGCCAAGTAAATGGAAAACATTCTTAGAATCTTACAATCATGAGTTTCAGTTTCAGTTCCAGTAGCACAAGGAGGCGTCACTGCGTTCGGACAAATCCATATACGCTACACCACATCTGCCAAGCAGATGCCTCACCAGCAGCGTAACCCAACGCGCTTAGTCAGGCCTTGAGAAAAAAAAAAAATATATATATATATATAGATAAGCTTATATAAATAAATAAATAATAATTATGATATAAAAAAAAGGTAGTAGTAATGAAAATGATAATAAAATAATAATAATAAATAAATAAATAAGACAACAATGATGATAAATAAGCAAATAAATGTAAAACATGAAGACACACATTCACACATACACCCACACATGCATAACAGATATGCACCAAACACGCAGTTTCACAGATATGAAAGCACAGTCAAATACATATAAACATACATGAGCTCCAACACACACACACACAACCACACACATTACCCTGCACCTCCTCTACCCCCCTCCTCCACACACTCATTTCTAGTCTATGTATCGCAGCTTCCACGGCACACACACACATACACATACACACACACACACAAACACGCACACACACACACACACACAGATGAACGCTTACTTGTACAAGCACACACACACACGCCCATATCTCTCACCCCCAACCCCACACACATATATACAAAGATATATATATATATATAATATATACGTTCCAATATCCTGTTGCTCCCACAGTGTAGACATGCATACACTCACATACCTCATCCTCTACCCCACCTCCTCCCTGCATCCCCACCTCCCCCTCACACACACACACACACACATGCACAGAACTCTCCTGACACTTGTGTACACTTACACTCTCACGCATGCACAAATGTACTAAAAAACACAGACCCACACATACACACACATACACACACGCACAGAGGCTGCCACTGACTGGCCGCAAGAGGGATGGGAAAAGATCTCTGATGCCAAGAACGTGGCGTCTAGTGTGTTGCTCAATCTATTGGATTTGGAAAAGCCCACAGAGACTCTGTTCCGTTTTGAAGAAATTTGCGCAATTTTGGTTTGGAAATGATGCCGATATTTGATTTGCAAAGCATCGTGCTCTACCTTTCATGTTAGACTTACGGCCGTTCCCTCTCTCTGCTTTTATTTCTTTGAGGCGATCGATGGTGTGATGGCCTTGTACCTGTTCTTTTTGATATTCTTTGACTTTTCTGAGGATTTCCGATTTTCCTAGATGTAGGCCGCTCGTTGGTGTTGCGTTACCAGCAAGTCTGTCAGCTCGCTCATTTCCCTTAACTCCTGCATGTCCCGGGCAGTATGACCATGTGAGTTTTTTAATCTGAAAGTTGCGCATTGCCTTATGCCACTCTGGGCTTCCCATTCCGTTTTCAATTTTCTGTATGAGGTTCATTGAGTCGGTTAGAATCATGACATGTTGGTTTCCGGGCGTATGGATGGACGATAGCCACTGGAGGGCATGTGTCACAGCTTCAACTTCTATCGTTAGGCTGGAGGTTGAGACTTTGTAGGCAGCATTCTCTTCCCTAACTGTTTTTCCATTTTGTTTTGCAGTGAATCCCCAACCGGATTGATCTTTGGTGACTGTGTATATGATGATGTCTTCTTTACTGTTTTCTTCTAAGAGTAGCTTCACTTCCGCATCAGTTTTGCCCTCTGGCCATTCCCGACAATGTCTTCCTTGAGTGGGTGAAATGGCTGTGTTGAATAGATGGTTGAGGTTTTCGGGGTTTTTCTCCCATTCTTTTGTTTCTTTCAGGTCTTGTAGTCGGCATACTAGCTGGATTGTGTCTTCTGCTTGCCCCATCCATGATCTTCCTCGTCCTAGACGGCTGCCTTTTGGTTCTTTGACTGTGTCATGCAGTGGGTTTTGAGGGTTTCCTAATGCTTTGAAGTAGGTCTTGACCTGTTCTAACTTGTTTCTGGCCTGCACTGAAGGAAGGTCAAGCAGGTATCGCATGGTTTCTGTAGGCGTGTCTTTTGTTGTTCCAAGGATCAGCCTCATAGCTTCATTTTGAACTCTTTGAGACGGTGTTGTTAGCCCAAGTCCGTAGTCGATCACACTGAGGATGAGTGATTGGTACAGCAGGAAGAGGTGGCGTTGTTCAATACCTTTGGTTGCCATTGCCTTGCTGAAAGGCCCTTTTTGCATTTGAGAACAGTATTTTCCGTATGTTTTCTGAAGGTCAGCATCCTGTCGAAGTGTATTCCTAGGTAGCGTATGCCTTCAGTTTTCTCGATCTGAATCCCATCGAATGACACAGAAGGTGGTGATTTGCTCGCGGTTCTGTTGTTGAGGGTGCACAGCAATGATTGGGCTTTCGCTGGATTGATGGAAGATCCTGTGTCTTTGCACCATTGAGCAATATTGTTTAGTTGTTTCTGGACGGCTTTAGTTCTTTCCTGAGCATCTTTCGAAGTTTTGAAGACCAGGCCATCATCCGCAAGAGTAAGCACCCGAGCTATTCCATTGTTGTTTAATCTGCAAGGCCCTTCGTGTAGACATTGTAGAGGACAGGAGAGAGCGGAGACCCTTGTGGCAGTCCCATGGATAGTTTAGAAGGTGCAGACATCTAATCCCCAAGGCATAGGACGACGGTTCTTTCCTGAAGCGCTGCTGCTATCCATCTTGTCAGTGTCAAACTTACTCCATACCTTAGCAGCAGCTCCATGAGGTGTGCAAACTGGATTTTATTGTAGGCATCTTCAAGGTCGATTGCTACTGCCAGTGTTTCTTCTTTCCTTTGAAATCCTTCATACACCTCATATGCAAAAGCAGCTGCATTTTCCCATGTGCACTTGCCTGTTCTGTAACCACCTTGATTTGAAGGGAGAATGTGCCGGTGTTCAAGATCCCTTGCAAGTTTCCTGGCTATCATGCGTTCCATGAGCTTTCCAGCAATGTTTTGCATGGTTAGGATCCGGTATGTAATACTAATATTGTAATTTGAATTTTTGTCTGTACATTAAAAAAACAACAACTTAGACTCATTTTATTTGTCATGACACTCTTCATAGTTCAAAGGAATTATGGATACAAAAAATAAATACAATTAAATAAAGACAATAAATTGTGGTATATACATGTTTATATACAAGTTTCTTAAATATCTTATAAATAAGTTACACCAGTTCAAACAACAAACTGAAGTACTTTGTTATGAATGCTAACAAACTGCTCTTAAGAGAGAGAGAGAGAGAGAGAGAGAGAGAGAGAGAGAGAGAGAGAGAGAGAGAATTGTAGTGTGTATTAATAGCTGTAATAAGACACAATCTCATTACAAAATGCATGTACTGATTTAGGCCTACAACTGTGAATTTATCACATTCTACAGATCTGTTTAATATGTCATGTCTATTTTCCTTCTTTCTTTTTGATTTTTTAAAACTTTTCTCCCTTTCAGTTAATTTTTTTCTTGTCTTATGTAGTATCGTGTTCAATAACTTATAAATCAATATAAAGATTTGTGGTTTAATATTTGTGTTTACTGACTGGAAAAATTTATCAAGATATACAGCTAATGCAGTCTATTATCAAGATATACAGCTAATGCAGTCTGTTATCAAGATATACAGCTAATGCAGTTTATCTTCACCACTCACTGCTTAGTTACCATAAGCAAGCTCAAAGGAAGGTTATAGGTCTGCAATACATCAATCATTTGCCAGGCTATTGGTGCACAGTTAAAAATTATACTCTGGTGTTTTGTGTGTGTGTGTGTGTGTGTGTGTGTGTGTGTGTGTGTGTGTGTCCGTGCGTGCGTGCGTGTGTGTGTGTGTGTTGAATCTACACGGTTCACACACTGAATCACGCACACACCCCAGTTCATGCAGTGACAACGTTAGCGTGAGAAAAAAAAATGGATGAACTGGGGAAAATGATTGATGTGCAGACATAAAACAGGGCGTTGGAAGGGCAATGGATGCAAACTCGCTCTGGTCACTGGCAAAAGCACACACAAGACTGGATATTTTTATCGTCTAACATTGAAAGACTGGCCTTCTTCTGGTAGCTCATTTACTGTCTGAGAATATCAACACGTTTTTTTTTGTTTTTTTTTAAAGCAATCATGATAATCTTTAAGGAATTCGTCTGATTTTGGACCCAGCGGCTGTCTCCAAACAGTGCGCCCCACCTTCCATGCTTCAAAAGTAAACAATATCACGTGTTTACTACTCGTTTATTTCGGGAAGCTATTTGAACATGAATCAGTTAAACCATGAAATACAATGACAACAGCCATTACCTTCAAATCCGGTGAGTAATTGGCAAAAAACTAACGCATGATAAAATGACGTCAAGGAGTACGTCTGCTTTCCATGCCTCCAACCTCTCATCGTCTCTTGCACTGGGGACTGCGGAGTGACTTCCCTTGAGTAATCACCAAGTGGGTGGGGGTGGAGGGGAGGACGGGGGTACTTCGTGAAGTCATTCGTTTCCAAATGACCAAATGAGTGTCAGTGGTGCGGTGCAAATTTACGCAAACTGCCGGTAACATACTGGAATGTGGAAATGAGGTATGCCCCACCCCCCAACCCAACCCCACCTGAGAAAACATAAACGTGCAGAGCTGATTCAGAAGAGCACATTATTCGGAATGGGTTGTATTTGTTTATTTCTAAAATTTATGTAATCATTAATGATCATTATCATTATTGTTATTCAAATTGTCATTTACATCATTATTTGTTTTCCTATGTTATATTTATTGATTTATATATTAAGTGTATTTCATTTCATCTTTATATTTATTTGTTTATTTGTATATCTAATTGTTCACAAATATTACCATTATTGTTATTCAAATTATCATTCACATCATCATTTTGTTTTTTCTATATCATATCATATTTGATTATTCATAACATTTTGTTGTATCTTATTTTCATTTCTGTTTTGTTTTAATCATCACTTTAATGTATTTATTAATTCAATTACTTATCCATTTATCTATTTATTCACTTGTTTATTTATGTATCTTATTTCATTCCATTTCATTTTATTTCTCCTCAAGGCCTGACTAAGTGTGTAAGGTTATGCTGCTGGTCAGGCATCAGCTTAGCAGATGTGATGCAGTGTATATGGATTTTTTTCCAAACACAGTGACGCCTCCTTCACTAATTGAACTGAACTGAACTGTGGGGTTGCTTTGAATGAGTGGGTTGACTGCACTGTAGGAAGAGAAGCACAACAATTTGAAGGACTGTGAGGTGACCAAGTGTTCAAACATCTGTCTGTGGACCGAGAGAATCTGAACATACAGGATCGAATCCCACACTTTTCTAGAGTTTCTTCCCCTCCAATAGACCTCGAATGGTGGTAATTTTTTTTAGAATCAGACAGTATATTGAGGTCCCATGTGTGGCATGCACTTAGCGCATGTAAAAGAACCAATGGCATCAAGAGAGTTGTCCCTGGCAAAATTTGTAGAAAACTCTAACACACACACACACACACACACACACACACACACGTGTGTGTGTGTGTGTGTGTGTGTGTGTGCGCGCGCACGCGTGCGTGTGAGCTTATATCACAGATTGACATAAGTTTACAGTTGGGTCAACAGCAAAGTGAGAGCTGTATTATCAGTGGTTTCTCTATTGCAACGGGAAATCATTTACAGCTTAATCTTTTGTGAAGGACTATATCACTCTCAAACAAGGAGGCAAAATTGCACTGGCTCTTAGAAATGCAGCCTAGGAGGCTAGTTGGCCTTTGGGAACCATCCCCAACACCAGCTGTCCTAAAACCCTCTTGGCTCAGAGAGTGGGGATGTAACTTGGGCAAGACACTCTCCACAATAATCAAATTCTAGCTCAGATAGTCAGGACAGCAGTTACCTCCTCTGCTGTTCTGATGGTCATAGTCGAACACAACTGGCTATCATATATATGTGTGCTTTTTTAAAAATTGTTTTTATTCACTCGTTCCATTTGTCTTTCTTGTCAGTCTTATAAATATCCATTATTGTCATCAAATAATGTATCTTACATTCAGTTTAACTTTCAGTTTCATCCTTAAACAGCTGTTACACTTTCGGCTACCTTAATACACCAGTTCTGTCTTCATTCTGATCAAAACATTATTAAAAAAAAAAAAAGAAGTTTTGTTTTGTTTTGTTGCCCTATCATCTGCACCATTACTGTTGTATTACTTCCATGCCACTCATTTCGAACCCCCCATACTAAGCCATACTTAGATTCATCTGCTGCAGTCTCAGCTCGGGCAGTCCACAGGGAATAGTCAATCCTAGGTCGCCATATGAGGCCACACACAAGAGTAAATCCTGCTCTGCTGCCGAGTCATCTTGGTGGTGTTCAGTAGTGCCAGTTCTGAGTGTGTGTTCCACACCCCCACCTCCCTGAGAACCATCATCACATCCCTCCAATGACAGTCCCCCATGAATCTGCTGACACCAGAGACCTTTGACAGGACTCACCCAAAGCATGGAAGTGGATGGGGGTTAGACCTGAAGCCACAGGGTATGAAAGGCCACAATTTTTGCAATATTGATGATGAATGGGGGTGATGATGATGACTGAACTTAATAGTTTAATCTGACATGTACACATAATCTAACTTTTGATGATAAATGATGATGATGGTTGAACAACAGTCTGACATGTGACAGGTAATCTGACTCGACTCCATTCTACACTTTTTAGTATTTTTACATCCATGATGTACACACTTTCATATCATAAACCCAATTTTGTGTGTGTGTGTGTGTGTGTGTGCAGCTTGCAAGATATTCTCTCAAAAATAATAATCAGCAATCAAGACATCAATGTTTATCAAAACATTTTCTTTATTGATATATCTTGGGGGTGGGAGACAGGAGAGGGGTGGGGGAGGTGTCTAATGACTCAGTCATGGCATGGACGGATCAGGACATGATCTAATGCACACCTTCTTTCAAAACTATCAGTACTGTCCACAATGCTCAACAAAAATGTACAGAAGATCCTTGCTATACTGAACTCTGGATTGAGGGAACATAAATGAATTCAAAATAAAGGGATTCATAGCAATTAGGACATAATAATCCCTCATACCAACATACTTCTCATCAAGGTCAGTTTTCAGGATGGATTATCTCATTATATGAATGAGTATTCAGTCAGTCATCAGTGTCCCCCCTCTTCCTCAGCCATCAATACTGATTTAGGAATCATTTTTTGTTGTTTAGCTGTCCACCTTTCTAGATGGTATCTGATTGATGGTCAGGTATATTTTCAGTCTGGTGGTTAATATTGATTACTCCACCACTTTAAGAAAAAAACAACAGTTTACATAAAATGGAATGAAAACATATACTGTTTGGAATGCTCATGTGTGTCACAATACCTGAAATTCCACTATATCCAGTCACTAGAAGATTTTGAGAGACACTGCTGCTTCTGTATTTGTAGAAACAAGTTTTAATACAGGTGAGCATTTACCCCTCTATTCTGGCAGCCATGTACCATTCTATGAGAAGGTAAAACAGAAAAAGTAGTCACTGACTGTAACCAATTGTAAACAAATCATGTTGATTCACAGCATCCATATCTGCTTAGTGGATACCAATAACATACAACTATTAATTCATCTTTGATCAGCTATACTTTCTTTTTTAATCAAAGAAATGATGTTGACCATGTTCTGTTTAACAACACATCTCCAGTCATTCTAGGTGGCTGTAATGGGTGTCTTGTTACTGGCTGTTTTTCAGTTATCTTCTCTGGAGTCAAGTCCATCTACAGAAATGGTTTAACTGAATAAAATGACACTTTTATGAAACACAATATTGTGTAACATTACCAAGCCATTACCCTGATAAGTCATGCTAACAAGAGAGTCAGAAAGGTTCAAGGCCCCACAACTGATGTCGGCCATTTGGGCAGAGAAAACATCCTCTTCGTCTACAGCTCAGCACAGGAAAATGGGGCTCAATCCTCACCTTCCACCGTTTTAACCTTTAGGTACCCATTCATGGCTGGGTGGAGTAAGGAAAACGGGTAAAGTGCTTTTCCCAAGGACACAACACCATGCCGAAATGAGGCCTCCCACCCTCATCACTGGTAACAAGACAGGCAATATCTTATAACATGACCAAGCTGTTACTGGGATCAGCTAAGCTAACAGGCTGTTGAGCAAGAGAAAAGGAAACCAGCAAGCTGAACAGGCAGACCAGTCCATCAAACAGTTCTCAACATCTGAAGACTTTCAGATTCCACAAATAAATTACATGAACACAAGCAAGCAGGACAGCAGCTTCGAAAGTGACTGTCTTTCTGTGAAATATCAAAACAAAAGCAAGAAGTATGTACAACAGGTGAAAGACACAACAAAACAAAAACAGATTTACCAATATATTTGCTTTGGAAATTCATTTATCTGAAGAAAATTAATAGCAGTTTAACACACACACACACACACATAGACACACAGAGTACATGCATACACACACACACATGTACTGCAAGCAAACATGCACACATGCATGAACAGCATCTAAATACAACATGATAAAGCACACACACACACATATATATATGTATCATAGCATGTATATATATATATATATATATATATATATATGCTCACTATGTAAGCTGTATAAAAAGTATCTGAAATACAGACAGTATATATAATACATATTATATTGTATCTAAAATACAAACCATGATAGACTAAAGTAATAATACTGCAATGCTAAATAATACTGACATCAGACTGGTCAGAGAAAAACAGAGATTACTGCTACGGGGGGGATGTGTCAGTACGATTAATACTGATATGGCAGACTTAGGGAATGGTTTTGGTGCAGTTCTGTTAAAGCAACCATTGTTGCACATTATGTTGGGCAAGTTACGCATGCTTCTAGGAACTTCGCCCATGTACACAGTGACCTAATGTCCTTAGTGAAAAGCTTCAGTTTCAAGGAGATGTCAAAGTGTGCAGACTGATCCATATAAGCTACACTACATCTGCTTAAAAAAGAAAAGAAAAAAAGTAGTAGATGCCTGACCTTTGCATAAACCCAATGAGGTGGTCAGGTCCTGAGAAGAATACATCAGTCCACTCCCCCCACCCAAGCCCCACACACTTCAAAAACAATAGCAAACAAACAAAATACACCAAAAATGTACAAGGTCTTAAACAAAGCAAACAAACAACGACAAAAACAAAGAAGAGGAAGAGGCTGACGAAGAAGAAACAAAGACCCAGCAGATAAAAGTGAATTCTGAACAAAACAAAACAAGTGTATGCAACAAACATTTTACATATCTGAAAAATCGGTGTTTAGTTCACATGATAAAACACTGGTCATTTGTGAGTCTTAAACTATTATTGTTTTGGGAACTTTTTTTTGTTGATGTTGTCCTTTTTTTTTTCTATTTTATTAACAAAAAAGCCCAAACAAAAAACAACAACAACAAAAAACCAAACCACAACAACAGGAAAACACAATGACAACAAAAACAACAACAAAAAATCCCAATGGGTTTCTCTGTGGATTATTCTTTAAATGTGTGTAGGGGGGGGGGGTGCATGTGTGTGTGTGTGTGTGTGTGTGTGTGTGGTGTCTGTATGTTGGGGTATGGGGGGGGGACGGAGGAGATGCAAGGTGGAGGGGGCAGGGTGTAGGGGGGGTCTGCGGGGCAAAGAGAACAATTTCACCCTGTTACATATGCATGTGTGTATGTGTGTGCAAGCATTGTATGTGTGTGCAGCTATGGGTGCTGGCTGACGTACGCTCCCGTGACACCACCAAAATACCAGCTTGAAAACACTCCATGCTATCTTTGTCAGATCCATTTAGAGCTTACAAGAATACACGCGAGTGTGTGCACACACACATACAGCAGCACTGTATCTTGTGTTTAAAGCATCAAACACAGTTGAAGAAATCAAGAGTTTTGGAGTGGACTGGTAGCAGCAGGAAGTAGGGTGTGGGGAACAAACAAGTAAACTATTGACTTGAAAAAAGATGTAATTTCACTCAGTACTCTCTCTCTCTCTCTCTCTCTCTCTCATTCACACAGACAGACAAGTGAATGGATATTCTTATAAAATAAAAATATGACAAAATTACACATCCATAGCAATGGGGGGAAAAAAGGCCAAAACAAATCTATAACAAAATCATAGCTAGAAACTGACACAACATGGAACTCAACAAAAAAATTAATGATTATGTGATTCAGCCTTTACTGTGAAATAATCTGGCATATATGTTTTCTCTCTTTTCACTGATCCTTACAATGATTATATATATTTTATCAATTTATGAAAAACAAATGTGTAGATATCTTTATTCTGAATAAAACTGTGCACACCATTGAAATATGATAATATCACATATTTCCTAACAACAAATAAATATGTACATATACAAGCAGACCAATATTATGACTGAAATAAATATCAAAGAAACATACCATCCAAATACATACATTTTATACACCTTTTCAGGCATATCCCCCCGATGTGTGAACACAACATTCTGTTCAAACAGGTTGATGTGGGAATGCAGGGAATTTTAATCAGAAAACAGAAAAAGTCATAACACCAACCATATCTCTCTGCCACATACAGTCTTTATAATCATTTCATGAAAATAACACTGCACTCTCGTACATTAAAAAAGAAAGAAAAAAAAAACCCCGGAAAATTCAAAATATTGTGGAAAAAAAAAGGGGGGTGGGTGGGGGGGACCCACTAAAAAACCACCAAAAAACTAAAGTGATATTGTGACAACTTTAAATCTAGTTTATTTACTTCTTTCAAAAAAAGAAAAGACAAGAAGCGAATACTGATAATGAAGACAGTGACTGATTCTGAAAAAAAAAGTTTTTAATGAACACAGTGACCAAAACAGGGAATTAAAATTAGTTTGAAAAATAGCTTTCAGTGAAAAAAACAAAAACAAAACAAAACAAAAAAACAAACAATAATAAAAAAACAAAACACACAAAAAAACAACCCTACAACAAAACCCATGATTCCTTCAGTGCTTTGCATCAAAGTTTCCACCAAATGAAAGAGTGTTGCTTCACGGTACTGTGGTTCCAACACTGACTCCGATGGATAACACAGTTGTTTGTATCAATCAAAGTTCCCACATGGAGTCAAAAGGATGACGCAGTATCACAGAGTTTAGACATCAGCTACAGAGGGTTGACATGGCCACTTGTGTCCAAGTTTCCACACACTTCAATGGTGATGCTCATGAGGGGGCGCCTTCGCTCTGGTGCCGACAAAACAGGGGGCTTCCTGTACCCGGCATAGCCATTGGGAGCACTGCAATGAAACACCACAGCTTGCGTCAGATACACAGCTTCTACTGATCTCTTCATTAGCTGGTATTATCAAAAATGTTCTCATTGAAGAATATTCAAATAATCTTATGTGTATGAAATGGAAAAAAAACACCAGAATTATAATCAGTTGAATCTTGTCTGTATTACCTAAACTTGCAAAGTACAGCTAAATAAAAAATGCACTGTTTTGGCCCAGCAAATGTGCACTTAACAGGAAAAAAAGTGTTATAAAGTCATATATATAAAGCTGGTCTTCTGTTGTGAGCCTTTACAAAACGACAAAAAATGAAGAAAAAAAAGAAAGAAAAAGAAATGGGGAATTGCATTACCCTGAATGCACCATAATTACCCTATAAATTAAATGAATGCAAATCAAAAATGTACTCTGAATACAAATAACCTTTAATATGCCAACTTAATTATTGTCATTATTGGTATGATACAGGCATTTATTTTTCAACTATCTCTTGAATTTGTTCTTGCATCTGACAATTGCCCTTTTAAGACAAAAATAAATAATGATGACTTTTACTGTGCTGCTATCTCACATCTATTACATGAGCCCTAATTGTGTACGAACCAATTAACAAAAAATGTGCACATACATACGCAAGCATGCACACACACACACACACACACACACACACACACACACAGAGCATGCATGCAAATATAAACACTGACAGGCAAATTTATGGCTGAAAGTCAGACCTAAAAGCTGCGCTAAACATTTAAGGGCACCTTAAAAGCAAACAAACAAAAACAAACCAAAAAAACAACCCCAAACAAAGAACCCCCACCAAATATGTGTGGTGTTATTGAGAAAGAGATAAATAAATAAATGATTATCAATATGTATATATTTTTGAATGAATAAATATATGACTAAATAATTATTTCTCTCTCTCTCTCTCTATGTATATATATAGAGAGAGAGACAGAATTTCTGTATTATCAGTTATATGTTTGTAAAGAATCCAATAAAAGCTAAAACGCTTTTCATATTGAATAAATGCCAGCTACAGTAAAATGTTTTATGTCAGTTATGTTTCAAAATCTGTGAAAAGAAAAGATCTAAGAACGTTTCAGATCAGATAAATATATATTTTATGCACATAGTTAAATAACTAATTTGAAATCCATGTCTTTTAGATAATTTTTATGCTAAATAAACTCAAGCATTAAGTAACAATAATGAAGCATCTTTCAATGCATTGATCCTGCAGCAAAACACACACACACACACACACACACACACACACGCACACACACACACGCACAACACACCCACATACAAGCAATAAGCAAAAATGTACATAACCAGATTGTGAAGGAAAAATTGCTTCCAGAGCAGAGCATGATCAACACACAGATATTTTGTTCACACTAGCCATAATAGCTGCAATGAAGAAAATTTTAATGACAATGATAACTGCAGGGAAAGTTGTTGCTGAAGAAAGCTTACCTTTGTTGGGGGGAAAAAAACAAAAAACAAAAACAAAAACAAAAAAAACAGGAAAGAGAAGAAAAGAAAGAAAGATATACAATTATTGTGCATGGTGCTGATTTAAAGAGTACTGAATGAACTCTTATGGTAGGACTCAACCCCTTGAACAACAACACAGCCATCACTTAACCAAGACCCAAGCTGTAAACAGCTTGCCCTTGAAGGCATCAACCAATCGGGCGTTCGACTCAACTCTGCTCTCAACTACCAACTGTTATGCACTCGGTCTCTATTGATTATCTATTTGCTAATCACAAGATCTTTTCTGAAACTGTCATGCTACAAGTCGCATCAGCCAATTGGACGTTCAACTCTACTCTGCTCTCAACTACCAACTGTTATGCACTCGGTCTCTATTGATTATCTATTTGCTAATCACAAGATCTTTTCTGAAATTGTCATGCTACAAGTCGCATCAACCAATCGGGCGTTCGACTCAACTCTGCTCTCAACTACCAACTGTTATGCACTCGGTCTCTATTGATTATCTATTTGCTAATCACAAGATCTTTTCTGAAATTGTCATGCTACAAGTCGCATCAACCAATCGGGCGTTCGACTCAACTCTGCTCTCAACTACCAACTGTTATGCACTCGGTCTCTCTTGATTATCTATTTGCTAATCACAAGATCTTTTCTGAAATTGTCATGCTACAAGTCGCATCAACCAATCGGGCGTTTGACTCAACTCTGCTCTCAACTACCAACTGTTATGCACTCGGTCTCTATTGATTATCTATTTGCTAATCACAAGATCTTTTCTGAAACTGTCATGCTACAAGTCGCATCAGCCAATTGGACGTTCAACTCTACTCTCAACTACCAACTGTTATGCACTCGGTCTCTATTGATTATCTATTTGCTAATCACAAGATCTTTTCTGAAACTGTCATGCTACAAGTCACATTACTCTACATCACATCAAATTGTGGAGTACGTGTCGGCCTTGTGGTAACACGTCCGCTCAGGAAGTGAGAGAATCTGAGCATACTGGTTCAAATTCTACAGTCGCCAGTATTTTCTCCCCCACCACTTGACCTTGAGTGGTCTGGACGTTAGTCATTCAGATACAGTGATAAACTGAGTCCTGTGTGCAGCATGCACTTGGTGCATGTAAAAGAACCCACGGCAACAAAAGGGTTGTCCCTGGCAAAATTCTGTAGAAAAATCCACATCAATAGGAAAGCAAATGACACTGCAGGCAGAAAAAATACCCCCAAAATGGGTGGCGCTCTCAGTGTAGCAACACACTCTGAAATCTGTTGTAACAAAAGAGTAATACAATACAATAATTTTTCAAATCTAATACAGTAAATATTTCTTTTAAGCACACACTTGAGGGGAAAAGTGAAGGAGAAATGGGAAGCATTAATAATATTGCAAAAAAGAAAAGAAGAAGAAGAAAAAAAAAGAAGCAAGACATGTGCAGTATTCATCTCCTTGGCAACAGTAAACGAACACAAGGAAAGAAACTGACGCAACAGACATTAAATGCCTCACATTTCAAGGTAAATAATTCACATTTAAAGTCAGCTGTCATATTTTTTCCCCCAAACAACCCAAATTATCATTAAACTCCTGAATTCAATTTTCAAAATAACTAATCTCATAGAATCATTTGAACTCCATAAATTTGTCATTTTCTTGATTTATCTATTCAATTACTCACTCATCTGTTTGCTTATTCATAATTAATGCATTCAATAACTAATTTCTTTTCTTAATGCATTTAAGAAAAATGATGTCAGAGACAAAATGTTTTAGCATTCATAAATCTCTGTGGGTTTTTTTTGTTTTGTTTTTTTGTGTGGTTTTCCAGCAAGTCAAATGTTATCATCAGCATTTGAAGGGGAAAAAATCTCAACAGACAATTCTTCAGTTGGAAGAAACGTTGTGGGGTCCCCCTCTCCTTTCTTGCCCTGCCCCCCATCCAGTTTAGTTCATTTCATCTTAACAAAGTTCCAGAGCACAAAAGGAGGGGGGGGGGGGGGGGGGAGGGGGAGGGGAGTAAAGTCATTGCACATGTTGAGCTGGAGACAGGCACTCGATCAGTGAACACACAACACCAATCTTTTGATGCAACCAAAAGAAGACTCAATACATAATATGCCTCACACTAGCCTCAGACATTGCATCACTTGGGCTGTACCCCCCCCCCCCCCCCCTCCACCCCACCAAGAAGTAACAAGTACACATTTACAGGAAGACTATAGACAGGTTCTACCCACTACAAGGTCATGGGCAAGAGGAGCCAGGACAGCGCTAAGCCATACTCAGTCTTCAGAAGACTCTTTCCTGCAAAAAACAAAACAAAACAAAACAAAAAAAACATAAACGCTACGCTTGAATGCTGCAGTAAAGAAAATGCCATGAGCCAGCCAGTAAAACCGGCATAATCAGTTGTTTAGGATTCGCTGAGTCCTGTGAAAACAAAGAAAAGAAAAGAAACAGACCAAAAAAAAAAAAAAAAAAAAAAGATCTAATAAATCATTGTAAACTACAGCACAAGGTGGCTTGGAGAAACATATTACACGGGTATGGATTTTGGGTGCATTGTAAAATGTACACAATGAACAGAGACATCGATCCTGCGTGTTCATTACAAACAACCCTCACATTCTGCCCTTTGCCTTACTGCCATTCATGATGCTTTATCATAATGACTATTTATTATGCTTTATCATAATGACTATTCATGATGCTTTATCATACTGACTATTCATGATGCTTCATCATACTGACTATTCATCATGCTTTATCATAATAACTATTCATCATGCTTTATCATAATGACTATTTATTTATCATCATGACTATTCATGATGCTTTATCATACTGACTATTCATGATGCTTTTTCATAATGACTATTCATCATGCTTTATCATAATGACTATTTATTTATCATCATGACTATTCATCATGCTTTATCATAATGACTATTCATGATGCTTTATCATAATGACTATTTATGATGCTTCATCATAATGACTATTCATGATGCTTTATCATAATGACTATTTTTTATCACAATGACTATTCATGATGCTTTATCATAATGACTATTCATGATGCTTTATCATAATGACTATTTATGATGCTTTACCATACTGACTATTCATGATGCTTTATCGTAATGACTGTTCATGATGCTTTATCATAATGTCCATTTATGATGCTTTATCATAATGACTATTTATGATGCTTTATCATAATGACTATTCATGATGATGCTTTATCATAATGACTGTTTATGATGCTTTATCATAATGACTATTCATGATGCTTTATCATAATGGATGCTTTAATAATGACTATTCATGATGCTTTATCATAATGACTATTCATGATGCTTTATCATAATGACTATTCATGATGCTTTATCATAATGACTACTCATGATGCTTTATCATATGACTATTTTATCATAATGACTATTCATGATGCTTTATCATAATGACTATTTATGGTGCTTTATCATAATGACTATTCATGATGCTTTATCATAATGACTATTCATGATGCTTTATCATAATGACTATTCATGATGCTTTATCATAATGACTATTTATGGTGCTTTATCATAATGACTATTTTATCATAATGACTATTCATGATACTTTATCATAATGACTATTCATGATGCTTTATCATAATGACTATTTTATCATAATGACTATTCATGATGCTTTATCATAATGCCTATTTACTCAGTGTATCCTGGTGCTGTTGCTAGTGTCTCTGCAAGAGTTTTTTTTGTATGTGAACCCTATCCCCATGTTGTTTTTTTTTCGTTTGTTTTTAAAAAAAAGAAGTTATGATTCTGTTATTCTTCAGTTTGCCAAGTCCTTTACACCAGAAGACAGTTTCGTTGATTTGAAACACTGTGCAAAGTCAGTGGTGTTCTGTGGTAACCCTTTTCCTCTTCATGATAAGAGACTGTTCATCTGATATCAATAAGCACTGTTAAAATCAAATGAGAATTTCATACAACAGCCAGAAAACTGAACACTCCCCATAATGTTGATACTTGATAATCAACAGATAGTTATGATCACTCACACTTACAGAGGGTTTAGAACATTGAAAGACAAAACTGGACACGTTCCAATTAAAGACAAAACTGGACACATTCGAGCCAATGTGAATACATAAAAATCATTGTGATCTTTCTATGGCATGTACTCTTGTACAAGCTACGCTGCAAGAGAAAGACGTGTTTTGGTCATCCAACATGCCCAAAGAATGTGGGGCAAAAGTAAGAAGGGAAAGACAGAGAGAGGAGATGGTGAGGGTTAATGGGAGCTGAGGGGGGGTGCAGGGGTAGTTGGGGTGCAGGGGGGTGTGGGGGAGAGAGAGAGAGAGACAGAGAGAGAGAGAGAGAGAGAGAGAGAGAGAAAGTAAGAGAGTCATACAGAGACAGAGAGAAACAGAGAAAGAAAAACAAAACTGGATTAATAAGTAAAAAAAAAAACACACCACACACACACACACACACACAAACTACTACTAACTCACGCCTTTACAATCAAAATACCACTGCCATCAATTATTAACACGCGCAAATATTGAATCAAAAGCTCCATTTCCACACGTAAAGCTACACACAGGTAAGATAAAAACAAAAGGGGAAATTTGGTGATCTAAAAGTAGAAACTTCATCTGTGTGAAAATGAACAGGACAGTTCCAAAGGGTACAAATCATTTCTGGTGATATTCAGATCCACTTTGTTTACGTGAAAAGATGTTTATTTAATCAACAGCATAAACAAACTGTGACAAAAATGTGACAGAGTGCATGAAAAACCAGAGAGAGAATTGAGAAAAGGGGTTTAAAGGGAACTTAACTGGAGAAAGGCAAGATAAAAGTGCAAGTGCACACATGCATGCCCCTGCGCACATATGTGTGTGTGTGTGTGTGTGTGTGTGTGTGTGTGTGTGTGTGTGTGTGTGTGTGTGTGTGTGTCTGAGTGTGAGTCTCTGTGTGTGTGTCTGAGTGTGAAATGAAATATTCACAGGCACATTACAGGTAAAAAGCAAACACGTTAAAAAAAAAAAGGAGGTAAGTCTCAGGCAAATACCAAAAGATGAAAAAAAAGTCTATGAGAATACAACATGCGGCAAGAGCACATCAGGCTTACAGCAGTACAGGCCTCATTCATAGATAGCCTTTGTCGATATTAAGTCGAGGTGTCAGTACGCTCAGAAATCGATTATTGTCAATAGCAGGCAATCTGTGGAATAAAAGACACCAAATCAATGGCTAGCTAATTAAATCAGCTCAACTGTTTCTTTAAGACAGAAAAAAAAAGAACTTGCACAGAAAGCTATATTGGCAGAAGTTTTTACCATTATGATTGTCCTATTTGCAATACAACTCTGGGACATACTCCAGACAGGTAAGAATGATAGGTAAGAGGCGACACAGAGGACTGCTCATGGAGAACAAACAAACGTATTACAGATATGTAAACAATAACCCCCACCCACCCCCACCCCCTTCCCACCGAAAAAGAACAGAGTATGGCTGCCCACATGGCGGGGTAGTTCATATACAATGTGCAAGTGACTGAAACTTGACTGAATGACAAATGAATGATGAGCGCCCAATGGAAGCAGTCAGTTGGCTATACCCAGGTAGGCAGCCTGTTGTGCTAATGACTCCCGTGTTTTTAAAGCACTTTGAGCTTGGTCTGTGATTGAAGACAGATGTTATATTAGCAGCCATTTATCATCATTATCTCTCTCTTACACACATACACATGCACACACACACACACACACACATGAAAGAAATAAGACGCACAACTAAGAGACCAAATCAAACAAACTTTTGTTGAAGATTCAGGTCATTTTTGTCTCTTCTGGTGCTGAGAAAAGGAAAGACAACTCGATGGCAGGAGTGGGAATGGTCAGTACAGATGGGGAGAATGAAGCACTCAAAGGGAACGAAAAAAACCCATGACAGGCCTCAGATATTAAACGAGACAATTACTGTCCATACTATCAATGACGAATCAAAGAGAGAGACAGTGGAGGGGCGAGACCACTGAATGAGGACCACAAATAATGAAACAGAATATCTGCTGTGCAGACTCATATTTGCTTTCAAATTGTATATATGTATATATATATATATATATATATATATATATATATATATATATATATATATATATATATATATATAAAGAAGGACAAACATCAATTCATGTTGTTTCGCAAAAGAAAAGAATGTGAATATGGACTCAGAGTCTAAACTTTAAGATCCCAAGCAAACACTGCATAATCAACTGAACGATAACGAAAACAAAGACAACAAACAAAACACCAGCCAATGCACCTCTCTCCCCATTTCACACTACTGCTGGTTTTTATGACAATGATTTTCATTCCAAACCTGTGTGTGTGTGAGAGAGCATGTATGTGCATGTGTGCATGTGTGCGTGCGTGTGTGTGTGTGTGTGTTCACTTTGACCTAAATATCAAATCATAAACTGTGATATGACTATTACAACAAATCCCCATAAAAAAACCAAAAACAAAACAAAAACAAACACAGAGCTATCTCACTGATGTGTGTGTGTGTGTGTGTGTGTGTGTGTGTGTGTGTGTGTGTGCGTGCGTGCAAACATGTGTATGTGGTTGCGCTAATTCATGCATGCCTGAGCATTTCTGTGTGTGTGTGTGTGTGTGTGTGTGTGCGTGTGTGCGTGTGTGTGTGTGTGTCCACGTGCAAGCGTGTATGTGATTGCACTATTTCATGCATGTGTGAGCATTTCTCTGTGTATGTGTGTGTGCAAGCATGTGCATGTGGTTGCACTAATTCATGCATGTGTATGTGGTTGCACTAATTCATGCATGTGTGAGCATTTCTGTGTGTGTGTGTGTGTGTGTGTGTGTGTGTGTGTGTGTGTGTGTGTGTGCAAGCATGTGTATGTGATTGCACTAATTCATGCATGTGTGAGCATTTCTGTGTGTGTGTGCATTCATGTGCATGTGCATGTGCTGTATATTAATTCCATTTTGGGGTTGAAATTCCAGGATTCCCAATTACGTGATCACCAGTCACTTCCAGTTGGTGTGGTGCTTGGAACACAAACAAATGACTTCAGGATTTGGCAAACATACAAGTGTGCAGCAGAAAGGTAAACCTGCAGTGAAATTTGGAGGATGTTTTGCTTTCTTAATCTTTGTATTCATTCAATCACATGGTTAAAGCTTATTCAGGCACAATATTTTATGTCATAAGTTAACAAGAACTTAAAAAAACAACAACAAAAAACATCAAAAAACACCTTTACCCTGAAATGATCAAAAACATCTAATGAACAATAAAAACTGCTGAACCAAAATATCTAATGAGCTTGTCTTCTCTCTCTCTCTCTCTCTCTCTCTCTCTCTCTCTCTCTTATTATTTTATTTTATTTTTTTATAATTTCATAAAAAAATATGACACATACAACACACGTCTGTCCACAAAGCCTCATTCATCATCAACTCCTTTTTGATCTTTTTAATTCATTTTCAATTCATTTTCCACCTTTTCTGACTTATTTGTATTACTTATTTGTATGTTTGCAAGATCCTGAAGGCACAACCTGAAGGCACAACCCTTTTTTTTTCCTTTAAAAAAAAATCTTTTGATCAGTCAAACAGCAGTGGGAATGGGTTAAAATAAGCAATGAACCACATGCTTTTACCTTGGCCTATTCTGTAGCTGACAAGTGACTACCTCTGAAGACAGTACAAAGAAGGTAGGTCCACTTATTGAACACAGTTACCACAGTACACGTCACTTTATCAACACAAAAGAGGTCCACTTATTGAACACAGTTACCACAGTACATGTCACTTTATCAACGCAAAGAAGGTCCACTTACAGAACACAGTTACCACAGTACACGTCACTTTATCAACACAAAGAAGGTCCACTTATTGAACACAGTTACCACAGTACACGTCACTTTATCAACACAAAGAAGGTCCACTTATTGAACACAGTTACCACAGTACACGTCACTTTATCAACACAAAGAAGGTCCACTTATTGAACACAGTTACCACAGTACAGGTCACTTTATCAATGGAAAGAAGGTCCACTTATTGAACACAGTTACCACAGTACATGTCACTTTATCAACACAAAGAAGGTCCACTTATTGAACACAGTTACCACAGTACATGTCACTTTATCAACACAAAGGAGGTCCACTTATTGAACACAGTTACCACAGTACATGTCACTTTATCAACACAAAGAAGGTCCACTTATTGAACACAGACCACAGTACACGTCACTTTATCAACACAAAGAAGGTCCACTTATTGAACACAGACCACAGTACACGTCACTTTATCAACACAAAGAAGGTCCACTTATTGAACACAGACCACAGTACATGTCACTTTATCAACACAAAGGAGGTCCACTTATTGAACACAGTTACCACAGTACATGTCACTTTATCAACGCAAAGAAGGTCCACTTATTGAACACAGTTACCACAGTACACGTCACTTTATCAACACAAAGAAGGTCCACTTATTGAACACAGACCACAGTACACGTCACTTTATCAACACAAAGAAGGTCCACTTATTGAACACAGTTACCACAGTACAGGTCACTTTATCAACGCAAAGAAGGTCCACTTATTGAACACAGACCACAGTACACGTCACTTTATCAACACAAAGAAGGTCCACTTATTGAACACAGACCACAGTACATGTCACTTTATCAACGCAAAGAAGGTCCACTTATTGAACACAGTTACCACAGTACACGTCACTTTATCAACACAAAGAAGGTCCACTTATTGAACACAGTTACCACAGTACATGTCACTTTATCAACACAAAGAAGGTCCACTTATTGAACACAGACCACAGTACACGTCACTTTATCAACACAAAGAAGGTCCACTTATTGAACACAGACCACAGTACACGTCACTTTATCAACATCAAAGAAGGTCCACTTATTGAACACAGTTACCACAGTACACGTCACTTTTCACAAAGAGGTCCACTTATTGAACACAGTTACCACAGTAACCCATTTATCAACGCAAAGAAGGTCCACTTATTGAAACAGTTACCACATGCCGTCACTTCATATCAATTGCAAGTGACGTGCTTACAGAATACAAATGTGTACCCCATGTAAGTCACTTTGCTCAACCAGGTAGAGCCTGTTGCGTATACTCCGTGTTTTTAAAGCCTTGAACTTGTCTGTATTATGACAATTCATATACAGCAATTTCACATTATATCACTACACACTACACATACACACACACTACAACACACATGAAGAAATAGATGCCACTAAGAGACCAAATCAAACCAACTTTGTTGTAGATTCAGTCATTCCTTTCATCGGCTGGAAAGAAAGACACTCATGGCAGGATGAATGTCATACAATGGGATAGAGCACTCAAAGTAACAAACAAACAGACAGGCCTCAATATTAAACAGCAAGTTACTGTCCATACTATTCATTGATCAAAAAGAGAAGTAGGCAACACTGAATGAGACCACAAATATGAAACAGAATATCTGCTGTGCGACCATATTTCTTCAAATTGTAATAAGATGTCATATATTAAAGACAGTACAAACATCATTCATTTTTCGAAACAAAAAGAATGTGAATATGGAACCTCAGAGCTAAACTTTAAGATCCCAAGCAAACACTGCATATCAACTGACGATAACGAAAACAAAGACAACAAACAAAACACCAGCCAAGGCAACCTCTCTCCCCATTTCACACTACTGCTGGGTTTTATGACAATGATTTCATTCCAAACCTGTTGTGTGTGTGAGAGAGATGTATAGTGCATGTGTGCATGTGTGCGTGCGTGAGTGTGTGGGTGGTTCACTTTGACCTAAATATCAAATCATAAACTGTGATATGACTATTACAACAAATCCCCATAAAAAAACAAAAACAAAACAAAAACAAACACAGAGCTATCTCACTGATGTGTGTGTGTGTGGTGTGTGTGTGTGTGTGTGCGTGCGTGCAAACATGTGTATGTGGTTGCGGCTAATTTATGCATGCCTGAGCATTTCTCTGTGTGGTGTGTGTGTGTGTGTGTGTGTGTGTGCGTGTGTGCGTGTGTGTCCACGTGCAAGCGTGTATGTGATTGCACTATTTCATGCATGTGTGAGCATTTCTCTGTGTATGTGTGTGTGCAAGCATGTGCATGTGGTTGCACTAATTCATGCATGTGTATGTGGTTGCACTAATTCATGCATGTGTGAGCATTTCTGTGTGTGTGTGTGTGTGTGTGTGTGTGTGTGTGTGTGTGTGTGCAAGCATGTGTATGTGATTGCACTAATTCATGCATGTGTGAGCATTTCTCTGTGTGTGTGTGTGCATTCATGTGCATGTGCATGTGCATGTGCTGTATATTAATTCCATTTTGGGGTTGAAATTCCAGGATTCCCAATTACGTGATCACCAGTCACTTCCAGTTGGTGTGGTGCTTGGAACACAAACAAATGACTTCAGGATTTGGCAAACATACAAGTGTGCAGCAGAAAGGTAAACCTGCAGTGAAATTTGGAGGATGTTTTGCTTTCTTAATCTTTGTATTCATTCAATCACATGGTTAAAGCTTATTCAGGCACAATATTTTATGTCATAAGTTAACAAGAACTTAAAAAAACAACATCAAAAAACATCAAAAAACACCTTTACCCTGAAATGATCAAAAACATCTAATGAACAATAAAAACTGCTGAACCAAAATATCTAATGAGCTTGTCTTCTCTCTCTCTCTCTCTCTCTCTCTTATTATTATTATTTTTTTTTTTTATAATTTCATAAAAAAATATGACACATACAACACATGTCTGTCCACAAAGCCTCATTCATCATCAACTCCTTTTTGATCTTTTTAATTCATTTTCAATTCATTTTCCACCTTTTCTGACTTATTTGTATTACTTATTTGTATGTTTGCAAGATCCTGAAGGCACAACCTGAAGGCACAACCCTTTTTTTTTCCTTTTAAAAAAAATCTTTTGATCAGTCAAACAGCAGTGGGAATGGGTTAAAATAAGCAATGAACCACATGCTTTTACCTTGGCCTATTCTGTAGCTGACAAGTGACTACCTCTGAAGACAGTACAAAGAGGTAGGTCCACTTATTGAACACAGACCACAGTACATGTCACTTTATCAACACAAAGAAGGTCCACTTATTGAACACAGTTACCACAGTACATGTCACTTTATCAACGCAAAGGAGGTCCACTTATTGAACACAGTTACCACAGTACATGTCACTTTATCAACGCAAAGAAGGTCCACTTATTGAACACAGTTACCACAGTACATGTCACTTTATCAACGCAAAGAAGGTCCACTTATTGAACACAGTTACCACAGTATACATCACTTCTTCAGGAATGGCAGAGAGTACAAAATGGCATTAACTGTGGCAAGATGACAGCAACATATGTTCACATGCTCTGATATATTTCATGAATGATGAATGTTTTGAGACACATGTATCTAAACATAAATTGCACAACAGAGACCCTTTTTAAAAAAAAACAACAACATTTTTTCTCCTTAGAGAATGAAAAGCTGGAAAAACACTAAGTGTATGAATGTGGGTGGATGCAATTGTGACTGGAAGGCAGAACACACACACACACACACACACACACACACACGCATACACTGAAACAGAAAAATTATACACAACACTAGAAAGGAAAGCCAATTTAACTGCTGTAACACACCCAACTCAACCTTTTGTCAAATCAAACATGAATGAGGCAAAGCAGAATAATTTGCACATGTATTTTTTATGCTATTCTATCAAAACAACATAAATTAAATGCATGTAACGTTGCCAGCTACCCAATGAGAGTGTCAATGTGTGTGTGTGTGTGTGTGTGTGTGTGTGCATGGTAGTGTGCATGCATGTTTTTATATATGTGTACATGTGTTTGAATCAAAACATACTTTGTCACATCAATGACAGTATATGTGTACACAATAACAATAATCAAAATGAGAATGATCTGTATTCATATAAGACCATATCATCATGTGTGTGAATGTTGCCTTTTTCTAATAAAATCCAAATGTCAAAATATTTTCAAAATTCACTTTTTAAGAGGTTTTAAACAATTACATATAGTAATACACTTTGAATTTCTGTTGTCTTAAAGACAAATTCATATCCAAATAAGGCCATAATATTACAACAAACATAAACAAATCTACATTTTGCTGGTGACAGTTTGAGCAGTGTACTCTTGAGTCCAAAGATTATAACTGTAACCCAACCTGGTCACTAAAACCAACCAAGACTAACACGAGACCATCGAAGACTACACCCCAACGGTGTAGCTGAGGTATTCACTAGCCTACACACACACCTGTACCACAACCCACCAACTAACGGTCAAAAGATTCCTTTTCTCAGAATCCAAAGTTTCAACTTCCTGTATCACTCCTGCTGTTGAAGGCGGTGGGAAACCACTGGAATGTACAAGAAAGTTGAAACTTCTGATCCTAAGCAAGGGAATTTTTTTTTTACTACAAATATGTATCCATATTCAGTCTTCAGCAATGAACCAACTAAAACCGTCACAGTTTCTTACTTGGCGCCCAGTATGCCACTGCGAGGCTTGGAGGAGGCTCTGGAATCTCCAGAGCTGTTGCGTGACAGAATGTCCTCAAACTCCTTGCGAGGCAAACCTGCAAACACAGACAGAAATGATGAGAGAGAGAGAGACACTGAGAAAGAGAGAGAGTGAGAAACAGTGAGAGAGAGAAAGAGAGATGCGGGAGAGAGAGAGAGAGACAGGAGGGAGAAAGACTGAGACAAAGAGGGAGTGTGTGTGTGTGTGTGTGTGTGTGTGTGTGTGTGTGTGTGTGTGTGTGTGTGTGTGTTCTGCACAGCACAAACATATATATTCCTCTCAGATTTGATACAAATCCTCCATCTTGTGATCACTGAATGCTACCTGATCTCAACTATATAGTGAAGAAGCAAATACCATGTTTTGTGAAACCATGCAATGAAGAGAGGGCACAATTCAAGGGGATGCAATCTTCTACATTCAAGGGAAGCAATGCATCCTGGGCAATTAATGACAGCACAGTGCACACTCTTGGTTAACTGCCCATCTACTGTCTCATGCAGGCCAATGACCACAACAAAACGAAACAAAACAAAGAAACAAAAAAATCACCCCAGTCCCCCTTTAAAAAAAAAAAGAAAAGAAAGAAAAACACACACTGAATATAATAGCTGCCTGACATGTTTGGTGCAAAATGGCACCTGTAGTGTCTGAGTGTCACTGTGTGGTGCTGTCTTGGCAGATCATGTTTATAGGCACACAGTTAAGAACAAGCACCATAAAATTCGGACCATCAGCCACAACTTTCCCCTTCAACTATGACCCCTGTGGCTAAAATCATGACACAGCTTGCTTGTGGATTTTTCTGAAGTTGTGTGGGTTTTCCCACTGACATGTTCATGTCAAATCAAGTGTTGCCATCAGTCTCCAGTCTATTTTCAAATTCACGTTAGCTTTCGAAACTGGTTCTGACGCTTCGTGAATTAAAAACTCTCTGTAAAAGTGTGCTAGTGTTAAATGATCAAATTTTTCACTCCAAAGTTACACATGGCCTTTACGCACATGAAGCATTCAGGTGATCACCCTGGCTCAGACAACTTCCATCATGCTGAAAACATGAAGCAACCCTTACCATGCAGCTTTCCAACTGAAGGAGACTGAACTGGCCATTGGTTTTTGCACTTTTTTTTTTTTGTCTAACATTTGCGGCTTATAAACCACTGCAGTTTAAGTGTGAATAAATTCCCAATCTTTAAAAAATTTAGGGGATGCGGATTACATAACAATGCCCTAAACAGCCCAATTTTTACGGTATGTACCTGAGTGGTAAGCGTCCCACAGTATGGATATGAAAGCCGAAATGAAGATGGCTTTTCTTTTCTCTGTTCCCTCTCCCTCTTCTGCCTGACTGCTGGATGCTTCCAACACTGGCCTTGCTCCTAACTCACCTTGCTTCACACTCGACACCATCACACCCAACAATGAACGAAAAGCTTCGAAAGGTGTGCTGCCAATAAAACATGCAACAGTGCAGTGTCCTAGAACTGACAGCTGTCTGGTTTTTGTGCTGACAGTCACACAATACACAAACACGGTGACAGAGTTCTATTTATTTGAGTGATATACTCTTTTATTTCTAAAGTAGAGATTTGAGTAAAACAGAAAAAAAGGAAGCTATTTACTGAAGAATCTAAGAGATGTTAATTGAATGAATAGTTACGTGAAAAGTTTAAATCTTTACACTGGCACAGTTCCTACATTATTTTATAAGCTCGCCACTTCAACAGCCAGCAATGATTTCAACTCACCTGGCATGAGGTAGCCTGAGATGCCACTGGAGACACGGTTGGGAGCACTTACTGGAGGCAGCTCATGCCCTTTGGAACCTTTAATCCCACCACCCACTGAAAAAAACATGTGTGTGGGCCAGTTTCAGTTTCAAGGAGGTAGCAAAGCATGCAGACTCACACGTGTGTACATGTGCAGTACAATGAATCTTGAGTGACATGAAGGGGAGAGGTGTTATTTTCAATCTGTAATTTGCTATCTCAGTACATCCTACTGTCTTGGTTATCCCCCAGCTTTATTTATTTATTTATTTATTTTTGCACAGTGTTTTGAATGACATTGTGGAATGGACCAGAGAGCATACATATGACGTTTGTAAATGATGCAAGTCCTGCACATAAATGATATCAGTCAAAGCATATGATGTCTTTATATGTTCATTTGACACAAAACGTTTACACAAATGATAACAATGCAGAACCACCACCACCCTCACCCCCTACCCTTTATCAGTGTTGATTTTTTCCCCTGCTGGAAGTACATAATGCTAATATGATGCCGATACTGTAATGCCACATCATCAGTGTTAAATGGTGCATATCCTGATTCAGCCAACACAGAACACTACTTGCTGAGCTCAGTGGTAACAGTTACTTTGTAGCTGAAGAAGACTGAACAAATGTCCCTCTCTGTACTGGAAACCCTGCACAGTGTCACTCAGTCCAGAGAGATACAGACACCTACAGTGCTGTTCATGAAATCTAAGCAACCTTCTCAAAGATGTACCCATCAAGTGGATGACACTAAACGGTGTGGTCCCAGTCTGACAACCTGGTCCCATGGCCCGCTCAGCTCTTGGCAGGAGCCAGGAGGGTGCTGAAGACCCTCAGTGCTATACCTTGGGAAGGGTTCAAACCCACAGCTTCCTTGTCAGCAGCCCATGAGTGCTGAGCAGTTCAACACAGAGGCTGACTTTACAGAATTTGCCGTTGTTGTACTGGCACACTTCCAAAGAATTTATGCAGAAGACACACACACACACACACACACACATAAACACACAAACACACACATACAATACACATATATACACACAAGCACCAATCAAGCCACACAGCCACTAAGGAAATCTCTCTGGAGCAAATGCTTTTATGAAGTTTTGTGTGTGAACACAAATTCATCAAACAAGGTTACGCCCTGTACCTTCTGTCAGAAAAGACTGCTGTCTTGTGATTTCGTCTCGCTTCTTCTTGTTGGTTTCCCTTATTTCATGCCAGTTCCTCAGAAACTGCCGGGCGGTGTCTGTGATTTCTTTCCCGTCCAGCATTCCTGTCGAGATGCACAGCACTTACAGTGTTAGACCTGATGTAGCATTCAGCGTCACAGTGATGTCAAACATTTATCTCATGGATTTGATTTACTTCATAAAATAATTCCTTGATGTAGTGATTTTATAAGGTCTGTTAATTTAATGGTATATCTAATAACTCATATAGAGATTATGAAAAAAGCATACATGCATATATGCACAGACACTGATTCATTGTGATATATTTCCCATACCCATACAAGAATACACTCACATACACATCCACATCCACATGGACTCACACACAGGGCAGCAAACATAAAGGTGCATCATCAACACAACACACACACATACACACACACACACACACACACCAAACACACATACACTCATCAAAAACACACACGAAAAAGACACACACACCACATCCACACACACGAAAAAGACACACCCACACCAAACACACACACACTCACCAAAAACACACACACAAAAAGACACAGCCACACACCTTACTTTCTACACATGACGATGATGCCTTCCTTGTATTTAGGCTTGTGGCACAGGGGGTTGCCCAGTACCTCACCAAAAACATTCACCACAAAGACCCCCCACCCCTACACACACACACACCTAGCTTTCTACACATGACAATGATGCGGTCCTTGTACTTGGGCTTGTGGCAGAAGGGGTTGCCCAGCAGTTCACCCAAAATACACACCAAAAAGACCCCCCGCCCCCATACACAACATACACATACCTAGCTTTCTACACATGATGATGATGTGGTCCTTGTATTTAGACTTGTGGCACAAGGGGTTACCCAGCAGCTCACCAAAAACACATACCAAACACACACACACACACACACCAATAAGGCCAACCTCCCCCCCTCCCCCCCCCCCCCCCTACCCCCCCCCCACACACACCACACTCCCACAAACCTAGCTTTCTGCACATGATGATGATGCGGTCCTTATACTTGGGCTTGTGGCACAAGGGGTTGCCCAGCAGCTCACCATAAACACACACCAAAAAGACACACACACACACACATACACACACAAAGACACACACACACACAGCACATAAACACACATACACCCACCCCCACACCCACCTAGCTTTCTACACATGACGATGATGCGGTCCTTGTACTTGGGCTTGTGGCATAGGGGGTTGCCCACCAGCTCCAGGCGCCAGAGGCGGGTCCAGGTGGCCAGCAGCTGGGAGAGGTCCCGCATGTCGTTCAGCTGGTTGTCGGCGGCAAAGAGCTGGGTCAGGCTGCGCAGGTCCCTCAGGTCGCTCAGCGACTCCAGGTTGTTGCCCGAGACGTTCAGCACCTCCAGGTGACCCTAGGGGGGTACAGTGCGCACATTTATTTGTATCACTCTTTTTTGTCACAACAGATTTCTCTGGGTGAAATTCGGGCTGCTCTCCCTCAGGGAGAACACTTCGCTACACTGACAGCGCCACCCTTTTTTTTGCATGTTTTTCTGCCTGTAATTTTTTTTTCTTCTCCTATCAAAGTGGAGTTTTCTACAGAATTTTGCCAGGGACAACCCTTTTGCTGTCATGGGTTCTTTTACGTGCGCTAAATGTATGCTGCACGCGGGACCTCGGTTTATCGTCTCATCGGAATGACTAGCGTCCAGACCACCACTCAAGGTCTAGTGGAGGGGGAGAAAGTACTGGCGACTGCCGATGTGATTTGAACCAGAGCGCTCAGATTCTCTCGCTTCCTAGGCAGATGCGTTACCTCTAGGCCAACACTCGATACAACCATGTGCAGGAATATGGGGAAAATGAATAATGTAGATATTTATATAGTGCCTACCCTTGGGGTCAGAGTGCTTTATAAACTCGGGGGTCATTTGCACAAAAGGCTGCCTACCTGGGTAGAGCCCATTGGGCTCTCATCATTCGTTTCCTGCATCATTCAATCAGATTTCAGGCACACACACACATACACATTTAGACAGACATATAACATTTTACATGTATGACTGTTTTGTTTATTTACCCTGCCATGTGAAAAGCCATACTCCACTTTCGGGGGTATGCATGCTGGGTATGTTCTTGTTTCCTTAACCCACCAAACACTGACATGAACTACAGGATCTTTAACATGCATAATTGATCTGCTGCATGTGTATACACATGAAGGGTGTTCAGGCACTAGCAGGTCTGCACATATGTTGACCTGGGAGAGCAGAAAAATCTCAACCATTTACCCACCAGGCCCCATTACCAAGATTCGAACCCATGACCCTCAGATTGAAAGTCTGATGCTTTAACCACTCGGCTGTAGCGCCTGGGATGTTCCTTCTCTTGAATACAATGTTACTTGGAGAAAAGAGAAAAAATACACACATACATACAGACACACCAAAAAGAGCAGGAAAAGGATAAATCCACCATCCAGTGCATCTGCCTTGGATGTGAAGGAATCTGAGGGTACAATATCGAATCCTGAAGCTGCCAGAATTTTCTCCACCTCCACTAGATTTTGAGTGGTGGTCTGGATGCTAGCCATTTGGATGAGACAATAAACTGAGGTCAAGTATGCAGGATGCATTTAGTACATGAAAAACAACAACGAAAAAAAGCAAAAACTCATGGCAACAAAAGGGTTGTCCCTGACAAAATTCTGTAGAGAAATCCAGTTTGAGAGCAAATCAAATACACAAGCAGACAGCAAAAACAAAAAATAGCTGGTGACACTGCGTTGTAGTGACATGCTCTCCCTAAGGAGAGCAGCCCAAATTGCACTTAGAGACAAATGTTGCACTTAGAGACAAATGTGTTGTGACAAAAAGTAATATGCAATACAACGCAAAACGAAAGGAAGCAGCAGAAAAGCACACAGACTCACAGACAGAGCCTGCAGGCAGCGTGGGTCAAAGAGCAGCTGTTCCCCTGGCGGCAAGTGCTGGTGCTCCACATGCAGCTCCTGAAGCTGCTCCAGCTTCTCCAGTCCTTCAACCACAGTGATGCAGTTCCCACCCAGGTACCTGGCGTAAAAACCACACTTTCACTTTGAAATAACTTTTTTAATGTGCTCCAGCTTCTGGTACCTGGCGTAGAAACCACACTTTCCCTCTGAAATAACTTTTTTAATGTGCTCCAGCTTCTGGTACCTGGCGTAGAAACCACACTTTCACTTTGAAATAACTTTTTTAATGTGCTCCAGCTTCTGGTACCTGGCGTAAAAACCACACTTTCACTTTGAAATAACTTTTATAATGTGCTCCAGCTTCTGGTACCTGGCGTAAAAACCACACTCACTTTGAAATAACTTTTTTAATGTCCTCCAGCTTCTGGTACCTGGCGTAAAAACCACACTTTCACTTTGAAATAACTTTTTTAATGTGCTCCAGCTTCTGGTACCTGGCGTAAAAACCACACTTTCACTTTGAAATAACTTTTTTTAATGTACTCCAGCTTCTGGAACCTGGCGTAAAAACCACACTTTCACTTTGAAATAACTTTTTTAATGTACTCCAGCTTCTGGTACCTGGTGTAGAAACCACACTTTCACTTTGAAATAACTTTTTTAATGTGCTCCAGCTTCTGGTACCTGGCGTAGAAACCACACTTTCCCTTTGAAATAACTTTTTTAATGTGCTCCAGCTTCTGGTACCTGGCGTAGAAACCACACAGCGGACAATACACACACACACACACACACACACACACACACACACACAGAGAAAATGAAACGAAATAAAATATGATATAAATAAATAAAAAGGAAAGAAAATACAAAAGAATATACCATTTACAATGTGAAAGATATTCACACGAGGAAAATAGCACCATGTCTTAATAACAGATGATTCAGCAATGCTGCATGCATGCACACATGAATGATTGATCAAAGCATTTTATGTGCTATGTCTTTGTCATATCAGTACAGAAAATTCTCTCTCTCTTACTCACTCTCTACCCATTTCATTCATAAATTCAAGACAGGCAGCTACAGGGAAAGAGAGAGAGAGAGAGAGGAGAAGGTGGCAGAAGACAGGCAATCAATGAGACAAACATTCCAGTATATGCTCTAACTGTCCATCTCAACATAAACCAATCCATTCGCTGATTATCCACCCTGCCAGTCTCAGCAACCACCCAGTCAGCTTGTCATTTAACCCAACTTGTCACATCCTTACATCAGCAACCAGTCAAACCATAGGAGCCAATAAACCAACAAATCAGCCACCTGACCAACCATCTACCCATGCAGCTACTAAGCAATCAACCAATCAGTTAAACATCCAACAAAGCCACTGATCAATCAACCAGATATCCAAAGTAACTGTGTTGGTCACTTTCACTTGACCAACTAATCAACTCTTGGGAAGAGCCTATCCACTTGAACTAAACTGGCAGCAGTGTCACTTACAGTTTGGACAGTTTGGTGAGAGCAGAGAGGTTGGTGATCTTGATGATGCTGTTGTTCTGAAGATACAGGTGAGTCAGGCTGCAGTTGAAGTTTAAACATGGCACCTCAGTCAGTTGATTGTCGTAGAGATACAGCACCACAAGGTTTCGGCACAACGCCAGGTCATCACTCTGTTGACATTACTAGTCATCAGCGTGTTGTTTTACCTGTCATTTGTCAGGTCATCACACACACACACACACCACACACACACACACAATCTGAACCATTAAGTTTATTTCCAGGACATGATGTGGTTGACAGCACTGATGAGAAACACAGAAACATGCCTCTCAAACAAATTCAGAATAGTTCTTTAAACCTCACTATTCCCCACAGAGTTCTTCATTTCTAATTCTATATTCTTCAAAAAATTGTGTTAGTTTTTTAACAAAAGCATTTTAATAATCTCATTCTCTTTAAACTATGACCAAGGGCTGCAACTTGTTTGTTTGTATGTATGGATGGATATATGTGTGCATGTATGCAAGGATGGATGGATGTGTGAGTGTGTGTGTGTGTGTGTGTGTGTGTGTGTGTGTGTTGTATGTATGCATGCATGTATGTATACATGCATGCATGCATGCATGTATGTATGTATGGTTCTATGTATTCATGTATGCACTGGTTCTTCTTTGTCGGTTTTTTTTTTTTTATGCATGTGTGTGGATGATTTTACTATTCTCTCTCTCTCTGCTGCTATATAAATATAGATAGATAGACAGATATATAGATATAATGCTTAAACATACACACAAGAGTGAATACATACAACAATCCACATATCCAAACTCACAGCTGCCATTCACATAGATACGCACATATCATTTTCTGTTTCACTCACACACACACACAAACACACTGACATACACAAACACACACAAATACAATCATACACACACACACACACACACACACACACACACACACACAAACTACTTTTCAAACCTTACCACTTCAGTGATGCCTTTGCTTTCCAGGTAAAGATGGGTCAGTCGTTTTGCAAAACTCTGAGCTGACTCTTCCTTTTTCTTTTTGGTATAGCCTGAAGAGCTTTTGGCCATCAGCTCTGCAGTCAGTCGAACCATCCTGCCCCTACTCACCACTTAGTTCCACAAAAGTCAATTATTATGTGGAATAAAAAGAAAAAGGGGCAGCCTGATGGGTCTTGTACCACTGGTTCTGGTTTATGAGCACAAAGAATGATGAATCAGTGGCAACATGGCCACCTCACCATTCTGCGTCTCACCCATCTTGGCATGCCCTCCTTCTGAAAAAATAAAACAGCCTTGCATGCAAATTGTAAAAGATATATCTAAATGACATGATCATGAATGAACGGCAGTATACCTGGAGTGTGCTGTATGAGCAATCTTTGCAGTGCTATGTTTGCTTGGTGTAAAGAGTGTCCTAAATCTACACTAATTCCAAAGACCCAGGAACATTTTTAATAACAAGCAAACTTAGCACTGCAAAAAATGCTCAAGCAACCCTGCCCTGAATAACATCTTCAATTTCTCTTATCAGTTCCATTTGGGTGACAGAAAACATATCAAACTCTCTGTCTATATGTCTAACAGAATTTCCCTCATTCCATTTAAGTGTTTGCCTGTTTACCTATGAATGTCACAGACCTGAACTATTCAGGCATTGCTCATTGTTCCTTTTCCTCCAAAGTTCAGACAAAGCATTGATAACAGAATCTGAAGGCAAGGCAAAACTCCTACCCCCCTCTCTTCATTAAAAGTTATAGGTACATTTCTCTGTACTTTTTGTTTACCATTTTGTTAATATACTCAATCATTTTCAAATTGACAAACACATACAAATGCACAGTAAATTCATATAAACACATTCTTCTTCTTTTTTCCGTTACACGACCAACATTGACTTGCCAATGACTCTGTTGTGGTTCAAGCATGCTGGGTATTTTTGTGTCTCCATAACCCACCGAACACTGACATGGGTTACAGGATCTTTAACATGCGTATTTGATCTTCTGCATGCATATACACACGAAGGGGGTTCAGGCACTAGCAGGTCTGCACATATGTTGACCTGGGAGATCGGAAAAATCTCCACCCTTTACCCAGCAGGCGCCGTTACCGTGATTCGAACCCGGGACCTTCAGATTGAAAGTCCAATGCTTAAACCACTTGGCACATGCTCCCATAGCACAACATGCACAGTGCATAAGTATGATAGACAAAGAGAAGGAGATGGGGAGGAATGGGGAGTGAATGAGAAAGAGTGAGAGAGAGACTGAGTGAAGAGAGAGAGAGACAGAGACAGAGAAAGACTGTGTTAGGCTGTGTTGACATGTCATTAATTAAGTGGTTGTGGCCATTAATCTTGTCAGAATTTGGTGATGCATGTAGTCCTCTAGTGCAGCCTTGATTGTGAATGACAACTATATCATGCACATAAGTATATATACAGTATGCATAATGTGATGCATATACATATATATATATATATATATATATATATATGTAATATATACATGTCTTGAGGTAGACATCACATTTTCATTTTTTTAAAAGGATTAATCACAGCAGTTAAAGCTAGAATACTGTGGACATCTTTAAGTGAATCATTCTGGCCGATCTGTTTGGCTCTGTTGATGAAGTGTCACCAGCAAAAGTGGAATTGGGGTGCATACTTCATAACTTAAGTCATTTAATAATTGCCGTTTTATTCTGCGTTTGATGTACAATTCACTTTTTTCTGTAACGTCACACATGATAATTGTTATCATTTTGATGTTGCGGTATGTCGGAAAGGCCTAAGTATTGTGGACAGCATACTATTCTAAGTATGCTATTCAGTGACATCGCATTTTGTAGTAACAGTGAAGACATGTGATCAAAGTTTTGCTTACCGTTATTTGTGACATCTTCCACACGTGTGATGTCTCAATAATTCACGGCGATGAATACTCCGCATCAAAACATAGGTCGCAAATTTATACACAACTCTAAAATGGCTTTGCACGTTTGGTTGTAGGGAATATCAACACAACAAAGAATCTTTTTGTCTCGAAAACAACTTTATGCTTCTGTTCGCATGAAATTTTATGCAATAGTTAACTTTCGTTTCAAGGTGCACGAATATGACAGGTTTGTAAACAAGACTGTTGCTAAGTCGGTAACTAGGATGGGAAGCCGGTCTTTGGAATAAATATATATAGTTTACCATTCACGCGTTTGCCGTGCAATCTTCAAATTCCGATTTATTCGAGTATTTCACTAGTTAACAGCAGCAAAACAATGAAAAGCATTATAAACACAGGACCCAAGACACGCAATATAATATTGCGAGAGGTTCATCTCAGCGAATATATGTACAGCAGCTTTGCAAGGAACTCAACCTGCAAATAGTGTCGCTGGCACTTCATGTGTTTCTGTGTATATAGTCTTTGTGTGGTTTTTCCCACACGATGAAGATCATGCTATTCTTGCGCTTGATATGGACAGAAGACCCAAGAAGGAACCGACCAAAATCCTTGTAGCAAATGTTCACACGCAGATCTGAACTTTAACACTAACAAAAACAACGACAACGCGCAACAGCAGCAACTTGAAACAACCTGGCAAACCGTGGCAAAACATATGTGGCTTTGACAAACCCAAACACACTGACGCAAAGGCACCTGCAGTGCACACGCAAGCTCTCTCTCCGGGTTGTCTGTCTGTCTGTCTGTCTGTCTCTGTCTCTCTCTCTCTGTCTGTCTGTCTGCCTGTCCGCTACCTGCCGACCTGTCTGTCTGTCCGTCCGTCTGTCTGCCGCGGTCTGTCTGTCTGTCTCTGTCTGTCTGTCTGTCTGTCTGCAGTGTCTCTGTCTGTCTGTCTGTCTGCCTGTCCGCTAACTGTCTTTGTTAAATAACAAATCTCTCATGTTGTTTTTGAAATGATTCGATGGTCAGATCCAACTGAACCCCATCGCATAGTACAATATGGCGCTGAAATATGGGGCCTTTATCCTGCTGCTGCACACTGTGAGAAAATCCATCTTTTCGCTCTTAAGAAATTTCTTGGAGTATCGCCACAAACACCTAACGATTTTGTGTATGGTGAAACAGCTGGATACCCTATATCAGTGCTTTTTAAAGTGAAGTGCACAAGTTGAAATATTGGTTAAAATTAACTCAAATGGATAGGCAAAGGCTGCCACAAAAGGCTTTTAAAATGTTGTTAGAATTAGACGATAAAGATAAGAGAAACTGGGCGTCAAATGTGAGAATTATTTTGTATGAATTTGGGTTTGGTTATGTTTGGATAAATCAAGGTGTCGAAGATATAAATGGTTTTGTTCAAACATTTTGCGAAAGAATAATTGATTGTTGGTGGTAAAATTGGAATTGCCATGTTCAGCAAAGTGAAAAATTTAATTTTTACAGAATGTTTTGTCATATACGTTGTGTGCCAACTTATATGTCTATGCATGTTGACAGACATTTGAAGCGCATAATGACAAAATTTAGGTCTGGTATTTCTGATATATTTGTCTATTATAATCTCTATCGACAGACATACGCTAGAAATTAGAAATTTCCAATATGTAAATCTTCAAAAGAAGACGAAATTCATTTCACTTGTACTTTCTTGTCCTGGATTGAGTGATATTAGAGATCAGTTTATACCAGACTGAGAAATATACAAAAGATCCATGTTTAGTCAAACTGATTGTATTGTTGTCATCAACAAAAGAACGCATTATAAAGCAGTTGGTTGTTTATCTCTACAAAGCATTTAAAAGACGATGTGCATATGTAACATAAACATTTGAATACATTTTTGTTATGTTCATGTACACCCCCTTCTGAGGGGCCATGGACTTATGAATAAACCATCTCAATCTCTGTCTGTCTGTCTGTCTGTCTGTCTGTCTGTCTGTCTCTCTCTCTCTTTCTCTCTCTCTCTCTCTCTCTCTCTCTCTCTCTCTCTCTCTCTCTCTCTCTCTCTCTCTCTCTCACACACACACTGACACACACGCACACATACAAGGGCACACACACACGCACCCATACCATGGCACACACACACACACACACACACACACACACACAGACATACACCGTCATACACAGAGAAATAGACAGACAGACAGACAGACAGACAGACACACACACACACACACACACACACACACACACACACACATTTTTTGTGTGTGTTAGTTTATCTAAATATCTAATTGATAATTACCTGTAAGTATTCTGACATTTGACACTTGCCTGTTTTTACTAGTTGGTTGAATGGATAGTTCTTATTCTCGTTCGTCAGATGGATGATTTGTGGTTAAGTAACTGGATTCCTTAGTTTGTTTCCATTTCTCAAATTTCCTTCTCCATTCTAGATTATAATTCTTGTCACATTTGTAAATGTGTACAGTTCAAACACGTCCACACACACATAAACACATACACTGCACACACTTTTTTCCCCGTCTAAAATCACTTTAGTGAACAGCTTTATCACACACACACACACACAAACAAACACACACACACACACACGCACGCACGCACGCACGCACGCACGCACACACACACACACACACACACACACACACGCACACACACGCACACACATGCGCGTGCAACCTCTAGACAGAGAGAAAGACAAGGAATGAAAATCGTCATTCCCCAAATAGTTTGGGCCAAATAGCATTACTATGTCTGTATTGCTGTAAAAAGATGCTGGTGTCAACGTTTACATGTGTACAATATGGCGCCCACCCGAGAACCACTGGCTCAGTCAGACTTTCCTTTGTATACTGTTCAGGCTTTGGGAAGCACACACTTTCTCGTCGCAGGTGGAGGAGGCCAGGCGAAAACTGGAGTGCCGAATGCTATAGTGAGTGAAGTAGTTTTTCACAGTTCATTTGGCAAGGCAATCTTACGCATCTGCGATTGTTGCAGCAGCCGACAGTTTTCAACACTTTGACACTTCCGGTTTGACTTTGCTCCTGTTTAAGTTGCTTCAATTTCATTCGTTTTTATGAAAAAAGCAAAGCAGGGAATGCCACGAAAAGTACTCCTTTAAAGGAGAGAATGGTTAGATCACAGGCATACAATACATAATGTGTATTTTATACCCATTCACAGCTTGTGAACTTCAGGCTGGAACAACACAGTTCTGTGAAGAGATCTCGGAGCATTTCCATTCTTTTCTTTTTTTTATCAGGATGCATGCATTTGAAAGATCCTGTATTCCATGACAGCGTTTTATGGGCTAAGGTACCCAGCATGCTCATGAACGAGTTATCAAGAAATATATGTTGGTCTTATAATGGAAAAACATACACATAGCAGGTCCATACACACACACACACACACACTGATTGATTCCACCTCTGACATTCTTCTGAATACAGGTTCATTCTCTGTTGCAGGAAATCTTTGAGCTGAAGCAGAGAGGTGATAAAGTTTTGGCATCCAGTATATGTCGGCATGACACAGGCAGTGATGCTGTCATGAACTGTGCCACCTTTTATGATGGCAGAAATCATTTTTTGGCATGTGGGCAAGAAGAGAAATGTCACCTGTACTCTGTCAAATACAAAGTCATCACACCAAAGAAAGAAAATCAAGGTAATGTTTTCATAAGGTTCCCTTGTTCATGTTATCAGTGGCAGAAAGATTTTATCATGAATTCCCTGAATTTTTCTGGCACAGTCACATGCAGTTATGGTGATTTATGTGTGTTGTATGTTTATTTTTACTTACTCCGATATGTATCTGTATACTTAACATATAAAATATGCGTACTAACACAAGCTGTTTCCCATTTGCAGATTGATTTGAACAGATTTATTGACACAGGCATGAATTAAACTTAACCACTTCAAGCTGTTTTAACAAACAACCAACCAACCCTAGCATGCACACTGCTCATGGTTTGATGAGAAAATATATTGACAAGGTAATCATTCTGTAAAACACAAATCTGAATATTTGTCCATTTATAATATATTTTGATATTTGTGTGTAGTGAAGTATTGCTTGATAAAACATAAGATCAGAACGGAATTCTTGAAAATCTGCTTCCCATGAGATATAGCCAGAAAGCTAACTTATAGCTGGCAGGCCCCGATCTGTTTCAGACTCCAGTGACAAAGGCGAAGTGAAACAGAGAAAGGGGAAGGCAGGTGACAAAACAGAAGACTGCAACAACGCCACTCCTAATGGCACCAAACAGCTCACTTTTGACCTCCAGTGCCTTACCTCAGTGCAGACAGACTTTGAGAAAGACGGTGGTTTTCAGAAAGTGGTGCGTTTCAGTGCTGATCACACCCTCGTCGTCACAGGTGGTGCTGATGGTTTCTTGAGGGTGTGGAAGGTACGGCAATTACCTTTGATCAAAGATTGTGATAATGATGGTTTTAGTGAAGAAAGGTAGCATTGATTCCAGTTTATAATGTATTCACTATTGTATTTGTACTTGGACGTGGAGAGTTAGAATTTAAAACATAAAGAAAATGATAAATTCACTACGCTCTAAAAATTAGTCTTGCTGTTAGTGGACAAAGAATAGCAATTATAAAAAGGCAAGAAGTGACAAGCTCTGAATTTCCTGTATTGTGGACGTAAACACAGTATGTGCAAACTCTTTCAATGTCTCACTCTCTTTCTCTCTCACTACCTTTCCTGCATCTCTAAAAGTCTAATGTGTGTCCTATGTATTGATAAATCAAGATCACTATCATGTTAAACATTTCCATAGTAATATGCGAAAAGCATCATCAGTATTTTAAACTTCATCATTGAAGTGCTGCACTTCATTCCTTTAAAATCAGATGGAATGTTCTGTCATCTTTCTTTTTGTGTGTGTTCTTTCCTCTCTTTTTATATAGACTTATATTTTTCATTATCATGATCTGAATTGTGATTTTCAATTTTTGTTGCAGTATCCTGAAATGAAAATGGAGTTTGAAACACATTGTCACAAAAATGACATTGATGATCTTGATATCAGTCCAAGTGGAGACAAAGTGAGTTGGTTTAAATTGATTATGATGTGCTTGTATCTGTTTCATTTTGTGTTAAATACTCTTTGTCATGGTGTTTTTTGTTGTTGTCTTGTCTGTGATTTCTTTGATACCAGATGTTAAAACTCATGTGGACTGTCTTTTGATTTTTAGGGTTTAATTTCCAAGGTTTTCATGGAAAGCTATTATTTTTCAGATTTCTGTTGTTTTTTTTTTAGGGGAATTGCAATGGTGCTTTGTGTGACAGGAAAAGGTATAGCCAGACTTGAACTTTTCTTCATGACAGCAACAACAACAAAAAGAGTAAAGAACACTCACATACCATGCCCTTTTCTCCAGCCTCCCCAAATCTTCGTTACCCCATCATGCACACATATCTGGTCATCATAAGCAACAGCTTTAAAAAAAAAAATTTTTTAATAGATTTTCTATGGTAAATATATATTTTTACAACAGATGTAGGATAGCACAAACACACACACACACACACACACACACACACACACACACATATATATATCTATATTATATATATATATATAGAGAGAGAGAGAGAGAGAGAGAGCGATCAGTCTGCATGTTTTGACACCTTGAAACTGAAACTCAGCAAAAATGATTGCACATGAACTTGTTGTCGAAGAAAGGGAGATGAAGAGCAAGAGAGCTTGTATGAGAGCGAAAGTAAATGTACTCTTCTGTACTAGATTCTGCACTCATCCAGCTTATGTGTGTTGTACAAAAGTAGTAATTCAAAAGTAGTAATTTGTGTGTTTGAGTTTCTGTGTGCTTGTGAGTGTGTGTGTGTGTATTGCGGTACATAAAGAAGTGTTGATTTTGCTCAGTTCTGCTGTTTTTCAGATAGTAACAGTGTCAAGAGACAGCACTGCTTGTGTATGGAACACCAAGAACGGCACAAGTTTTTGTGACCTGGTTTGGAACAACCCAGAGGCAAAACATTACAGATACAGATGTTGTAGGTATGTACTGAGGGGAAGGATGGAAAATACAAGTGAAATATTTGTCTTGAATGGTATGTTTAATGATGATTTGTATACTTTGCTATAGACTTCTGTTGAGAAGATAACAGATTATTAGTCTATATCAAGTTAAAAAAAAGAAAAAAGAAAAAAGAAGAATAAAACAACAACATCACACAGACTAGTTAACTGACGTTGCTTAATTTCATTGAAGAGAAAGTGATACAGAGTGGTACACAGAGGGTGTTAAATAGAAGCATCGCAGGCACTCAGTTAAAGAAGCGGTGCAGTGGTGTGTGTGTGTGTGTGTGTGCCAGGTACGGGCTGGTGGAGAACCAGAAGGACAAGTACAACCTGTACACGGTCAGCATCCCCATCACCCGCTCCAGCAGCAACCCCCCGCCCTGCTACCTTATCATGTGGGACAGGGACACCTTCAAGATCAAGAAGGGGGTCAGCGCCGGCACTGAGGTTCTCTCCGCTCTGGCTGTCAGGTGGGTGGGTTTGTTTTGTTTTGTTTTGCGAAGGGGGGTGGGTAGGGAGGGGAGAGGACTTTAGTGTGCTGGGGTGTTGTGGGGACAGAGACCCAGACTTTGACACACAACCGACAGACCTGGAGGAATCTAGTGAATATTTCTTCTGTGAGGCGCCCCAGTGACTCTTCACAGAATGTTAAGGGAGGAGAAGTGTTGGGGGAGAGGGGGAGGATTTTTTTGAGTGTTGTGTCTTCTTTGTAGTTTATTTGTAATTATTTCATCCTTCTTTTGCAGTCTTTTGAATATATTTGGAGGCAGATGTCTTTTTTCAAAAGCAGCTTGTGTTCTCTGATAATATAAGCTAAATATGAATATATCAGGTTCAGGACCATTGAAATACCTGTTAAATGACTTCCCGTTATAGCTCCCCATATCTAGTGCGAATGTTGGAAATAACTTTTAAATGACTGACCAGACCTAGATTTAGATTTAGATTCTGGCAAACCTATTGGAAAAGATAAGTATTTTGTAAAAGGTAAAAATTTGTATCTGTTGGAAAAATGGAAATATTTAATTCATATTCTGACATAGCCATTTTTGGTTATTTTTTCTAGTGATGATGGCATATACCTCGGAGTTGGTTCAATATCAGGGAGTGTTTCCGTCTACATTTCCTTCAGTCTACAGGTTAGTAAGATTATTCTGTTTTGTTTTAATGTATTTGTTTCATTTTTATTGCATTTTTGGTAAGATACTTTGAGCCGTCTCATCCTGGTTCCTTTGGTCTTCACTAATGTTTCTAGGGAGCACCGCATCATTATCCAGGTCACACATGAGAATGGTCGGCACAGCTTAACTTGCTTGTGTAAGCTGTGATATTTGTTATTCTCATCTTCCGGAAGTGTTAAAATAAGCATGGCTTTCTGACCTTGCCATGCTGTGTGTTTATTGAACACATGATATGTCACTTTTTTTTCCGGCTTTGGGCAGTCCTGATATGGGCCAGTGTGGTCAGCTGGACGTAAGGCAACAGTGTCAAATCTCTTCTTTTCTGAATAAAATCTGTTTGAAGCAATGGCGCTGTGTGTGTCATGGGAGTTCACTACGTATGACAACTGATCATGATGACAAAAGTTTTGACATGGAGGATTAGGGTAACATTTTCCAGGACATGTTGAATACAAGATGTGCAGTCTACTCAGACTTAAAAAAAAGCAGGTGGTTTGACCTCACATAGGAATGATTTTGTGTTACGGTTGGCTTTGTCCTAATTTGGCTCTTTTGCTCCAGCCAGTGATTTTAGTACCATGTTATTCTGTGGGCATTTCAACATAATATACGGTTAGTGTGGAACATGATACAGGTGTTGTTTTAAATCTGTTTCATTGTTCAAGAAGAAAACACATTTCTGCAGAAAACACTTGCATGACAACAGCCTTTGCTAAAAACCAGAGCGGTGAATATACCCACATTTGTGTAGCTTTTTGAACACAATGTTTTTATGATTATATGAAACAGTGTGGAATAATCTTGTGTTGGTCCTTTGTGCAAGAGGCTGTTCAAATGAAGGATGGAAACACACACGGTTGGATGGTGTTGAATCATGGGTTGACTGTTGGGAGAAAGCAGGATGTTTATCACTTTGTTCCTGAAGTACTGATCTATCTGTAACATCTGGTTGCTTCCCTTGGACCAAGTACAATTATTTCCATATTGCAGTTGGCATGTTCGGCTTTGCTTTCTCAGTCAGTTTCCATATTTCAGTTTGCACGTTTGCCTTTGTTTTATCAGTGAGTTATGTTCACAGCCGCTGCTTTTTGCATGTTGGCTTTAGCCTCTTATGTTGTTCACCAGTGCACTTACTGAAGGGCGTTCAGCATGTTTTGATGACATGCGTTTTGTGTATGAGGTCTGGCTTCTTTTACAGTCTTAGTCTAAATGTTGTTCGCCAGTGTACTTACACAAGGGGATTCATTATTTTTTGATGAAGTGCGTTTTGTGTATGAGGTCTGGCTTTGACAGTGCTTTCAGCTGTTGCTGGGCCAGTCCTCAAAGTGCAGAGCAGCTGCACTGATGGGATACAGAGTGTTAATACAGTTTCATGTGGTGTGTGATGTTTCAGAAACTGTACCAGGTGAAGGAGGCACACAGTATATTTGTGACTGGGGTGGAGTTCCTGCCCACCTCAGAGGCCACACGAGCCATTGTGGGCCCACAGGACTTCAACCTGATCAGTGTCTCTGCTGACAACACCATCAGATTGCATCAGATGCCAGAAAGAGGTAGGCAGTGTCAGTTTATGGAACTTTATTCTGTTTCAGCAAGTAGCACGGAGAGAGGGGGGGGAAGGGGGGGTGGGGGTGGGGGGAGGGAGGGAGAGAGGGGGGGTGGGCGGAGTGGTTTTGATAAATGTCCGTTTAAAATTTTGCAACCATTCACAGAGAATGAAAGTAAATGGCTTCAATGAACAGCTCTGTTAGATTGCATCATTTTGTTATACTTTGGGTTTTTGTTTTTATTTGATCATCACAGTGATTTGTATGGTAAATTTAGCAGGAACCATGCTTAAGCCAACTTTGGACAACTTTGCCTTGCTTGTTTTACTCATGTTACTTCCTGATTTTTAAAAAAAGCTTAATTTAAATGCATGCATGAACAGTATATTTGTGCAAACATACATGCATACACGTGTGTGTGTGTATGTGTTGTAAGTGTGCATGCATACATGTGTAAAACAAATGAGCATTCTTTCATGCATTTTTGAGAATTGGTTTCTCTCTTCTCTCTCTCCATCAGTAGCTCCTGTATGTGAGTTATTTCCCCTCTCTAACTCGTGCCCCTTGCACGTCATTTTTTTCCCCATTTCATTTCCTTTCTCCTTCAGATTCTCTCACTCATCCTGTATATCAAGAGAAAATACAGCCCATACTTGTGTTGAGTTATTCAGAATCTCTCAGATTGTGAATAGCTGTACGGAATTTGCCTCTTCTGTGGTCAAACGGCATCAAGTTTATAAAACTTGCATTATGTGCAGATTTATGATAGAAGCACATAACAGGAAAAAAACAACAAGAAAGAAACCCCAACTGAAACAAAGGAAAGCTCAAGAAGCAGAGGAAAACTCATGAAGTGTGTGTGTGTGGGGGGGTGGGGGTGGGGGGTAGTGGGGGGGGAATGAGGGAATGAATGAATGAACAGATAAGTAAAGAGAGAGAGAGATGAAAAGTGAATGCAGTGTGAATGCTTTGCTGTGTGCAGGTTCCGTCAGGGTGATCTGGATAGTGCTGGGAGCTGTGCTGCTCATCCTCTTCCTCTTCTGGGTCATGGCGGAGCTGGGCGTATGAAACCACGTCTTCTTCCGTGCTGATTCCCCCTCCCCTCCCCCCTCTCCTCCTCTCCCCCACAGTCACCCCCCTCCCCTCTTCCCTAAAATGCGCCCCTTTCCTGTCAAAATTCTCTCTTCAGACGGTGTGATATATTCTAGTTCATGACACATTTCCAGTTGTTTTTGATCATTGTTTGTATACTTTTGTGTTCATTTTGGTTGTTGTTTTGTGAGATTTTTTGTGTGCTCTTTTAATGACAGATTGTGATTTGGTGTATGCTAGTGGTACAGCTGTACATGGGAGTAATGAAAAGGGAGATGTTTGATGTGGGTGTGGATAGATTTGACACATTGTGATCCGTGTGTGTGTGTGTGCGTGCGTGTAGATACATTTCACTCATTGTGATCTGCACATGTGCGTGTGTATGAGTGTGTGTGTGTGTGTGTGTGTGTGTGAGGGAAGGAGAGAGACAGTTTGGATGAAAGTTTGTGGCTGTTCTTTTAATTTTATCAAAAGATGTTGTGAGCAGTGAAGCACTTCTTAATTTTTGTATCATTTTTTGCTTCAGCGTGTCAAGTGTTTGTTTTTTTTCAGTAGTTTTGGAATGCATCTGGACACTACATTGCCCTAAATTAGTTACACTTAATTAACTGAGTTAAGTTAGTCTTTTATTTATGCATTTACTCACATTTATTTATTCATTTATTTGTACATATTTATTATTGTATTATATATATTTATTCATACATACATGTCTTTGTTCTTGATGGTGTTAAATGAAATAGTTTGAGTGTGTTGGTCATTGAATGCTGAAGTAATGATTTTAAAGAAGTTGCATCTAGTCCACAAGCAGTTGGCACTCAAGGGCACATAGAGATGCTTTAACAGCTGGATGTCATTCTGTAGCACTGTTCACCGCTCAATGCACTGCACCTTGTCACTTCTTGCCACACCACTTCACAGAAACAGGATTTGCAAGGACCAGTCAGACTTGAGAGACTGCAGATTTTTGTTTTTTATTGTTCAAATGATTTGTCATTTCTTGCTACGACCTTTAAACCAGGTTTGGCATTAGGTTCCAGCCTTGTGTGCAATGCAATCCAGTGACAGCAGAAGTTCTTTGAAATGAAGGAGTGGGACGGTTCGATGTGAATGGTGTCAAACACACAGATTACACAGGCCTGCTCTGAGAATGTCACACTGACAGACAGGTCTGCTGTGACAGTGGTGTACTGGCTACACCTGTGAATGTCACACTGATAGACAGGCCTGCTGTGACAGTGGTGTACTGGCTAAACCTGTCAGTATCACACTGATAGACAGAGGCCTGCTGTGACAGTGGTGTACTGGCTAAACCTGTCAGTATCACACTGATAGGCCTGCTGTGACAGTGGTGTACTGGCTAAACCTGTCAATGTCACACTGACAGACAGAGGCCTGCTGTGACAGTGGTGTACTGGCTAAACCTGTCAGTGTCACACATATAGACAGGCCTGCTGTGACAGTGGTGTACTGGCTAAACCTGTGAATGTCATACTGATAGACAGGCCTGCTGTGACAGTGGTGTACTGGCTAAACCTGTCAGTGTCACACTGATAGACAGAGGCATGCTGTGACAGTGGTGTACTGGCTAAACCTGTCAGTGTCACACTGATAGAGGCATGCTGTGACAGTGGTGTACTGGCTAAAACTGTCAATGTCACACTGATAGACAGAGGCATGCTGTGACAGTGGTGTACTGGCTAAACCTGTCAGTGTCACACTGATAGAGGCATGCTGTGACAGTGGTGTACTGGCTAAACCTGTCAGTGTCACACTGATAGAGGCATGCTGTGACAGTGGTGTACTGGCTAAACCTGTCAGTGTCACACTGATAGACAGAGGCATGCTGTGACAGTGGTGTACTGGCTAAACCTGTCAGTGTCACACTGACGGACAAGATCTGATGAAAGTACAGAGGTAAGCTATCAACAGAAATTGAGATAATTGAATTTGAAATAATTAACATTAGCTAGAACCTTTGCATTCAAGCACTGCTGTAAAATCCAAACAAAGCCAAGATTCAGAAAGTTTGTTCAGGTGGGCAAATGTTTGTTTGTGTAGATTGGGATTGGTTAGTTTAGGAAAGGTTTTTTTTTGGGGGGGATGGGGGGAGGGGGGGGGGTTGTTTGTGAAAGTGATGGACATTTTGAGAGCTGAACAATTTTACTTCCCAGTGGGAGGTGATGTGGCACCGATGTGGGTTTGCGTTTCTTATCCCACATGATGCTGTGTTGTGTGTGTGCATGTGTGTGTGTGTGTGTCTGTGCGCAAATGTCTGTTCATGTGTGAATGTGTGTGTGAGTGTGTGTGTGTGTGTGTGTGCATTTCAGCAACATTATGCTGTCACAACAATGGGCTTCCATAGAAACAGCACAAGATCTGTACAAAATGTGTTCCAACCAACAGCATGAAATGACTAATCAAGGTATTTGCCTTTGCTTTCCATGGATAGCATGTGAAGGGGATCAGTGGCATCAGTGTTCAGTCTGCAGTGAAGAATTGTTACCAAGTCAACAGACTAAAAATTCAGAGGGAGGAAAAGGTACCTAGTTCTGCTTTCAAACAAGTATTAAGAAGAAAATTATAAGAAAAACTTTCCGACAGAGAACTGAAGTGTCAAAAGAGAAAAATGGCTGGCAATATATGTGTGATTTTTTTTCTCAGAAGTTTTGTTTCTATCTTTGAAGGTTTTAGTGGTTAGCATTCAGGTGGCAGCAAAGTATCGTCATTGCAAACATATGTCTGTGAGTGCATGTCCTATGGATGTGTGTGTGTGTGTGTGTGTGTGTGGACGTGTGTTTTACTCTCTTTTTGTGTGTGTGTTTGTGTGTTATTTTTTCCGTTTTTTAATTTTTTTAATTCCATCTTTGGGTTTACAATTTTAAACATAGTGTCACCAGAGGTCTTTTCATTGATAGTTTTACATCATCGTATACATTCATATTGATGTAATGTACAAAGATTTTTTTTTTCTTTTGCAACAGGATGCTTACGTACATAAATTAAATCAAGACATACATGAAGTCACACAAACTTACGATGACATAGATACATATACATACACACACGCACGCTTGTGTTACACGTCTGCACATGGGAACATGATGGTTAGCACAATGGAGGGGGGGAAAAGTGGGGCTATTTTACAATTTCTCACGAGAAAATGAAAATACACCATATGTACTATGATATCTTGAATTCAGCTGAATATGAGAATATATAGATTCAGATAAGATAGTTTTTAGCCATGTTAAACATGCACATCATTAAACAGTGGTGTATAGAAGAACCAACTATTGGTAAATTTGTTATATTCCGAATTGATTACAGGAATATACTTTTCAATATAATATTGTGTTTTTAAATATTTAAAAAAAGGATTAAAAAATGTTGTGCATTTATTCATTTTACATTTGTATATGAAAAGTTTTGCAAGTTGAATAATCAGATCAAAGACATCATCTGACTTGAATTTTTCCAAATGACCAAAGAGTGTGAATGTTTCACTGACTTTGAACTCTGTGAGGTGAAGACGTTTCTCATTCAGGGTTCCTTCAAATTGTAGCCAGAAGGAATGCACCCTTTCGCAGTTCCAAAAAACTATGCTGTGTATTTTCTTTTTCTCACTTGCAAAAGGTACAAGTATCTTCAGTTTCTACACCCATATTCTTCAAAATTATATTTGTTGCTAGAATCCTATGAACCACCGGGTAATGTGATCTGAAACCACTTTAATTTAATTTCTTTTATTTTTTGTGTTTTCTTAAGAACTATTTTCCAGTTGACGTCTCCCTGGCATTTGTTGTTCCATACCTGACAAAAATTAGGAAGGTCTTTTCCCAGAACCAATAGATCATAGTATTTACGGCTACCTTTTTGTACTGAATATAGTTCAGTCAAAAAAGTGGGGAACTGCATTCTCATATTACTCTCTATTTGTATGTTTGATTTTAGCAAGACAGTTTTGATCACTTTCAATAAACCTGCATAGGAAAGGAAATTTGTGGTTACGTTATACTTTTCTCTAAATTTCACATATCAGATATGACATAAGGTTACCGTTTTCTTTATAAAGATCTGCAACATTACAGATGCCCTCTCATATCCATTCCCTTTTGTTAAGTTCAAGATTATTCAAAACAAATTTGTTATTATAAAATATTGGTTCGGACAACATTTGTGTTTCATTTTGTGGCCAAATGGTGTTTGCGAAATCTTTAAAGGCATTAAAGCCATCCTTCCAAAACACATTTTTCTCATAACGAGTAAAATGATTTGGGCCGTATCTATCAATATCTTGAATTTCAGGATGCAAAAAGGTAATTACATTTTCCCATTTATGTTTTGAGTTTTTAATTTTTCTCATTCAACTCACCTTGAGAGCTTCGATGAAATTATTCAATTCAGGTATTTCTAGTCTGCCGTTTTCTGTATGTTTTATAGCTGTTTTTCTTGCTATCCTGTCACATTTTCCTTTCCATACAAAAGTGAAACACAACTGTTGTAGTGTTTGTGTGTTATGTGTGTGAGCATAGGCATGTGCCTGTGAGAGGGAAAGAGCCACCAAGACTGTATGCATTAGGCCACTGTGTGAATGTGAATGTATGTGCAGGTGAATCCATGTCATGTCAGTGTTTGCAAAGTCATGATCATGCAGACTTACACATTCTATGAATGATTGTGTAATCAGAGAGAGAGAGAGAGAGAGAGACAGACTTAAAAGAGACATGAGCCTATTAATGCCAACTTTTGTACATAATTGGGTGATGGTTTAGAAGTTAACAGATGATTTGTACAGCTTTATGCCAGTAAAATTTGCGGGTGGTTGATTTTTTTTTTTTTTTTTTTTTGCATGGATGTCAAAGGAAATAAGTGGTTTTGTTTATTTTTTATTTATTTATTAATTTTTTTTATGATCAAGAGTTCACTTCATATTGGTGTTGATCATTTTGTTATCTGATAATGGCTGTTCGGTTTTCCAGTGTTTGTTTTTGTTCATGGTTGAATTAACCTTCAAAGCCAGTAAAAGAGACTGGGTGATATACTACACAGGAAGTGTGTTAATGAAGACACAGACTTTATGTATTATTATTATCATTATCATCATCTTCATATTGTTATTATTATTATTATTGTTAATGTTATATTAATATTATGATAAATCTTTTAACTAGATTTTCAGAAAACTTTATTGCTGTGCTATGTAACATTTCGTTCTCTATTTCTCTGTAATCCTTTGCAGTTTATTTTGCTCTAAGTGATATAACTGAATATAATGTAATCAGTTCTGAATTTTGTGGAGAGCAGTTTATGTTTATTTGTTTTTTTTGCTGAAGTAAAAGTCTTTATAAGCATAAATTTCAGTGTTGGGAAAATGGCATGTTTATTGTAATACCGGAATATCACCGATGTGGAAACATGACTATGTAACCTGTAAACCAACCAGCCAACCAGTGAAATAACCAACCAGCCACAACACCTGTCAACCAGTCCACCAGCCTACCAATCAGCCTTCCAGCCAGTCAACCATCAACAAACAGCTCAACACTGAAGCCCTACTTCAGTCACTTTGCTGCAGTCAATGAATGATAAACGTAGTCCATTGTTTCCTTCCATAGATACAGAAACTGGGTTCCATCAACAAAAAAAAAGAAAAAAAAAAGGATCTCATAGATCATTAGTGTCACATTCCAGAAGTGGATTAAAGCAATATATAAATGTGTTTTTGAAGTGTGTCCATGAGTGGGAAAAGTAGTGGAGAAAATTATATCATGAAACCATACATTAATAGTTTATAAAATGGATCACATCTTTCTGTGGCTGTTTTCTCTCTTTCTCCATGTCCGTCAGTGTGTATGTCTCTTTATCACACACACAAAGGGGTTAAACAGCCATGTGTGTTAGATTAACACTTTGAGAGCTGCAGTTTCACATAGGGGAAAAAGTAGGTTAAACAAGGAAGAGGCAGACCCTTGTGCAGACTGGGTATTTACAGCGCCGTATAACACTGCTAGTCACACAAAACAACGCCTGTTAGTGCAATATAAGACTTCGCCACTGGAAAATGAAGTCCAGAGCAAAACAGTATGCTTCAATTCAATACAGTGCAGTGTTGTGGTTTGTTGTGTGGTGGACACTGAAGCGGTACAAAACTAAAGGGTAGCAGAACTTTACAGTGCATTATTTTGTCTCATAAATACATCATACAGTGTAGGTGTAACGTTGATGTACTGCATAGACAAGAGCTGTCATGCAAAATGATGCCTGTCTGCACAGTATAAAACCTCCCCATTGGAATTTGAAGTCTGGGGCAAAACAGTATGTACCGATAACAGCACAGTGCAGTGCAGTGTTGTGCGGTGGACACTGGAGAAGTGTAGGTAGGAACGGTAAACGTAGTCACACATAACATAAGTGTATAGTTGGTGTTCAGCTGTGGTCATGTGGCTGACAGCGAGGGGCTTCAGGACACTTTGGGGCAGAGGGGACCCATGGGAAAAGAGGACCCAGGGGAAAAGTGGGGTACAGGGGGCTCATGGGAAAAGTGGGGCAGAGGGGACCCATGGGAAAAGTTGGGCCCTAGGGGAAAAGAGGGGACACAGGGGAAAAGTTGGGCCCTAGGGGAAAAGAGGGGACGCAGGGGAAAAGTTGGGCCCTAGGGGAAAAGAGGGGACGCAGGGGAAAAGTTGGGCCCTAGGGGAAAAGAGGGGACGCAGGGGAAAAGTTGGGCCCTAGACGCAGGGGAAAAGTTGGGCCCTAGGGGAAAAGAGGGGACCTAGGGGAAAGTTGGGCCCTAGGGGAAAAGAGGGGACCTAGGGGAAAAGTTGGGCCCTAGGGGAAAAGAGGGGACCTAGGGGAAAAGTTGGGCCCTAGGGGAAAAGAGGGGACGCAGGGGATAAGCTGGGCAGAGGGGACCCAACCTTCACTGCACTGACACCACCAGACTGACAACACATTTCACTGGAAAGGGGGAATGCTTGTTTTGATGCTGCATTCTTGGGAATCAAACTCAGAATGGTTGGCATGCAAGTATGGTTATCAACATCTAACTTTTCTTAGGATTTGGTACAAGTTGCTTGGTTCAGCACTGCCCAATACAGTGCCATGCAAACTGTACAGTTCTATCAGTTGAGTACAGTATGTACAATACAATACAATACAATACAATACAATACAATACATCTTTATTAATCTGATGGGAAATCATGTTGTAAAAGGCCCATCACTCACACAACAATTTCTCAGCCCACAGTCAAGACACACACATGTACAAGTGACTAAGCTTGAACTAAACAGCGAAATGTTTTAAGCCGAACAAAAAACACACAGCACAGTACAGATCACTACACAGTAGTACAACGGATAAGTACAGGTAAGAGCAAGGCAGGATATCATATCACGGCACCTTATAGTGTTGCATTGTTTCCACATCATAATGTATGTGGTACAACACAACACAGTATGGCACAGTTTTCAAAGTCTCTGTATGGTACAGAAAAATACTGTTTGATATGGAACAGAATCTGATACAGCATGGTCATGAAATCAGTACAGTACTATGCTGTGCACTGATTTCAGTTTAATATCCGTGTTCAGTCTTTAAACCAACGGAGGGGACAGAGTAGTAACATAATTATATACCTCAGCTTTACAGAAATAAATGACTCCTGAGATAACACACAGTTGCTACTTCTCAGTTTTACATTTGTCTTCTGTGTGATTTACTTTTCTTTGTAACTTGGGAATGGGTTCTTCTATGAGATGTGATTGGATTGATCATTAAAGAATTATTATTGTGTTCAAGTGGAAATGCTGGGTGAATATGTGAATGGAAACTTGGGAAAACCAAAATGTACATAAATCAAATAAAAAAACAGATCTGTTTTGTGTTCCTTTGTGTGTGTGTGTGTGTGTGTGTGTGTGTGTGTGAGATTCATGAAAACTATCTGTTTAATAATGGCTACTCATGACATCAGCCACCCCCTGCCCCCCTAACCTACCCCTCCCTCCCAAAATAAAACGAATGCACAATTACACAGACGGAAAAGAAATCAGAGATGAAATGAATACTATCAGCAGAACCTACTCTCGTATAAAATATGTATATATTCAGAGACGCCATTGGTTTACAATAAACCATGTTGACAATAGATCATGTCCTGATCAAGTATTTCATTTCGTGAAAATTTCTCTTCAGAGAGTGTACATATAAATTATCTCCCTTGTATTTTCCGTCAAGGTTTTATTGACTCGCTTGTGTAAACAAAGTGAGTATGTTTTAACCCGGTGTTCGGTTGTCTGTGTGTGTGTGTGTGTGTCTGTGTGTCCGTGGTAAACTTTAACATTGACATTTTCTCTGCAAATACTTTGTCAGTTGACACCAAATTTGGCATATGAATAGGAAAAATTCAGTTCTTTCCAGTCATCTTGTTTTAAACAATATTGCACCTCTGGGATGGGCACAAAAAAAAAAAGAAAAAAAAAAAAGAAGCCTAATTATATGCAAACTGCATTTACTGTTATATTTATATTTTTCGTATTCTCTAAACTTGGCACTTTGACCTCTTATTCTGACACAACAACAAGAGGAGTCATTATTATCATTTTTTGTTCACACAGGAACTTCTTTTGCTAAGCATGGAATTTTTTTAATTTATTTTGCAAACGTTTTGGTGCAGGTAGTAAAAACGGGAAATTATTCTGTAATTAATGCTATGGGACTTAATTTATCACAAGTGAGTCTTGAAGGCCTTGCCTCTCTTGTTTATTAATTCATTCATTTGCCCATTTTTTGTGTGATGAGCCTCTCGTGGGAATGGGAAGAAATAAGCTCTGACTCTTGTTCCTTTGCCACCGGTTGTCCCTTGACATCACTGTGACACAGGGTGAGTGGTGGTAAAGGTGAGACGTCAGAGCCCAGTGTCAGGGTTTGGTTGTCCCTTGACATCACTGTGACACAGGGTGAGTGGTGGTAAAGGTGAGACGTCAGAGCCCAGTGTCACGTGCAAGGTTTGGTTGTCCCTTGACGTCACTGTGACAGAGGGTGAGTGGTGGTAAAGGTGAGACGTCAGAGCCCAGTGTCACGTGCAAGGTTTGGTTGTCCCTTGACATCACTGTGACACAGGGTGAGTGGTGGTAAAGGTGAGACGTCAGAGCCCAGTGTCACGTGCAAGGTTTGGTTGTCCCTTGACATCACTGTGACACAGGGTGAGTGGTGGTAAAGGTGAGACGTCAGAGCCCAGTGTCAGGGTTTGGTTGTCCCTTGACATCACTGTGACACAGGGTGTGGTGGTAAAGGTGAGGCGTCAGAGCCCAGTGTCAGGGTTTGGTTGTCCCTTGACATCACTGTGACAGAGGGTGAGTGGTGGTAAAGGTGAGACGTCAGAGCCCAGTGTCACGTGCAAGGTTTGGTTGTCCCTTGACATCACTGTGACACAGGGTGAGTGGTGGTAAAGGTGAGACGTCAGAGCCCAGTGTCAGGGTTTGGTTGTCCCTTGACATCACTGTGACACAGGGTGAGTGGTGGTAAAGGTGAGACGTCAGAGCCCAGTGTCAGGGTTTGGTTGTCCCTTGACATCACTGTGACACAGGGTGAGTGGTGGTAAAGGTGAGACGTCAGAGCCCAGTGTCAGGGTTTGGTTGTCCCTTGACATCACTGTGACACAGGGTGTGGTGGTAAAGGTGAGGCGTCAGAGCCCAGTGTCAGGGTTTGGTTGTCCCTTGACATCACTGTGACAGAGGGTGAGTGGTGGTAAAGGTGAGACGTCAGAGCCCAGTGTCACGTGCAAGGTTTGGTTGTCCCTTGACATCACTGTGACTCAGGGTGAGTGGTGGTAAAGGTGAGACGTCAGAGCCCAGTGTCAGGGTTTGGTTGTCCCTTGACATCACTGTGACACAGGGTGAGTGGTGGTAAAGGTGAGACGTCAGAGCCCAGTGTCAGGGTTTGGTTGTCCCTTGACATCACTGTGACACAGGGTGAGTGGTGGTAAAGGTGAGACGTCAGAGCCCAGTGTCAGGGTTTGGTTGTCCCTTGACATCACTGTGACACAGGGTGAGTGGTGGTAAAGGTGAGACGTCAGAGCCCAGTGTCAGGGTTTGGTTGTCCCTTGACATCACTGTGACACAGGGTGAGTGGTGGTAAAGGTGAGACATCAGAGCCCAGTGTCACGTGCAAGGTTTGGTTGTCCCTTGACATCACTGTGACACAGGGTGAGTGGTGGTAAAGGTGAGACATCAGAGCCCAGTGTCACGTGTAAGGTTTGGTTGTCCCTTGACGTCACTGTGACACAGGGTGAGTGGTGGTAAAGGTGAGACGTCAGAGCCCAGTGTCACGTGCAAGGTTTGGTTGTCCCTTGACATCACTGTGACACAGGGTGAGTGGTGGTAAAGGTGAGACGTCAGAGCCCAGTGTCACGTGCAAGGAGGGTTACTTGTCTGTCAAGACTCCTATACTTCAGCAACCTTGACATGTTTACACACACATATTCACATCCACGCACGCTGCCCACCCCCCTCCCCCGCGCGTGTGTGTGCACACTCCCTTCTCTCCCCCCGCCCCGGGTCCACACACCGACTCATACACACTGTGAATTACGATTTGGACAGTCAGCAAAGCCCAGAGCTCCGTTCATCATTCGTTTAGTTGGCCATGTGTGTTTCTGCGTCTTGTCATGTGTGTTTCTATGTCTTACGGTCTTCATTTGGCAGGCCAGGTGTGTTTCTATGTCTTACGGTCTTCATTTGGTAGGCCAGGTGTGTTTCTATGTCTTACGGTCTTCATTTGATAGACCAGGTGTGTTTCTATGTCTTACGGTCTTCATTTGATAGACCAGGTGTGTTTCTATGTCTTACGGTCTTCATTTGGTAGGCCAGGTGTGTTTCTATGTCTCACGGTCTTCATTTGGTAGGCCAGGTGTGTTTCTATGTCTTACGGTCTTCATTTGGTAGGCCAGGTGTGTTTCTATGTCTCACGGTCTTCATTTGGTAGGCCAGGTGTGTTTCTATGTCTCACGGTCTTCATTTGGTAGGCCAGGTGTGTTTCTATGTCTTACGGTCTTCATTTGGTAGGCCAGGTGTGTTTCTACGTCTTACGGTCTTCATTTGGTAGGCCAGGTGTGTTTCTATGTCTCACGGTCTTCATTTGGTAGGCCAGGTGTGTTTCTATGTCTCACGGTCTTCATGTTCGACGTCAATAAACAATTCTTTATGTTCTACTGAGTCACAGTCACACATACCAAAACACGTAGAGATTTGAACGTTTCAGACAGAAGAATTCATTGCCGATTACTTCTTGCCACCCGCTTGATTATAGGTATGGTACAGGTTCAGAACAGAAACATCTCGGGGAAAAGAGAGGATGAGAGAAAAAAAATGTTCCCGAGCAAACTAATGATTGTTGCGCTGTACCTTTCGTTCATTTACATGAAAGCTAAAGAATCACCCAAAACAAGAGAGAGAGAGAGCGCAACATTTGATTCTTGCATGCGAAAATATCATCGCAAAGGTGTTCAGTAATAATCAAGAAGGACGAACTTCTGGGATAAATCATTGAAGATGTAGTTGTACTTTGATTTTGTCACGTCTTTTGACACACATCACACATGAGATATTTCATTTGTCAAAGATATGACACAACTCCGGTTGGACCCGAGTGCGCATCAGTGTCCCTTTCCTCATGAATTGCATCCAGTGGACCAACCTGAATGGTGTCTGCTGCTGACCAGTCATTCATTATTAAATACAACAGTAGGATCTGATTATCAACTTGGCTGAGTTTATTTGACTGACCGCATTCATAGCTGGTTTCACAGTGTCTATTGCCAGTGTGTTAAAATGAAGCTTTGGCATATTCAGAAGGGAATTATGAATTTGTAACTGCAAGAAAGGCATTCCGGTTTGGGACCTATTTCACTTATTGGTTAGTGTTAAGAGTCCTCAAATGAACAAAAGAGGAGGAATTTGATCATGAAAGACAAAAGACCTCCTTTTTGAAGGATCTGCACGCACGCATATATATATATATATATAAATTATATTTTTAAAAAATGTATACATATATAGAAATACACATACATACACACATATGAGAAATAAAAAGAATCGTGGTTTAAAGAATACGTCATTTAAACTCCTGTTTCACATTTCCCAAACCCAGTGAACAGAACGGAGAATTTGAACCTTCTATCCTCTCAACCCTTTTTCCCTTCACTGAAATACAACCTGAACTGAACCAGTTCACATCTAAATCGTTCTAATACTGATTTTTTGTCTTCAGCTTGGTTCGTAAACTATTTTTGTAACGAGCGGCATTAGAAAAAAAAAAGTATGGTCATCCTTTTTTGTGTGTGCCTATTTGAAGGTCTTGAAGCTGCGCCATTGATGTGAAAGTAAGATGAGAGTTTTATTGTATGGGTATGTTCATGCTTTACCTGTCCGAGATAATCTTGATTTTAGGATTTTGAACAATCTGGTTTCCCGTTCCTCTTCTCTCTTCAGCGTGGCTGCAGTCCACAGGTGCAGCAGCGGGGTGAGGGCCGAGCTGAGAGGGGACACGAACACCACCAGGGCCTTGTAAATCCTGTCGGATTCATCAGCATCGAACGTGGCCGTCACCATGGACAGGAAAAACACGAACCAGCATGTGGCTTCTGTCACAGCCACTTTCAGTAAGAGGTAGACGGAGGAATACACTGTTCTCTTTTCCGAATCAACCATTATTCTGTATCTTGGTATTCGCTTGTAACTGATGACCTGACCAGCAAAAATCATCGTGCACAATACGAAGTTGATGACCACAATGACCTTAAACCACTTGAATGTTTGGTCTGTATGATAGCTTTCAAACAAGGCCAGGCGACACAGACCTGACTGAGTGATGAGGCCCAGGTAGGACTGTCCTGGAAGAAAAGGTATCACGGACAACACAGTTCCACTGACCCACATTAGTGTACAGGCCATTGCTGTGGTGTCTTTGTTGTGTCTCCATCCAAAACAGAGGAAGATGACATGATCTAAAGTCATTAACCAGATGATCAAAACTGATACTTCACCTGACAGCAAGAACAGAAAACCAGCCACACTGCAGTAAGTACTCTGAATCCATGTCTTTTCAAATTCGATGTATTTTCCATTATAAATATCATTAGCTATTAACGTTATGCCAGTGTGAATTCCCATGCATATATTAGCAAACTGTAAATGAACAACGGTAATAACAAAATGGCTACCCAACATTTGTTTGATTTCATGTGAAATTAAAATAGAAATGAAGTTTCCAAAAATGGAAGAAATGCAAAATACCCTGAGCAAAGTCAAGTGCACCTCCGATGGTATTAATTTTTCACACGAACGAAGGACAGTGTTGGGAGCCAAACATTGTATTTCACTCGGTCCTTTAGGAAGTAATTTATCGCAGCAAAGTTTATAGTGTGATGAAAATATAGTCCTTAAATGACCCAACCCTTGAAACAAATCTACAGAGAAAGTGTCAGATGGATTCATTCTTATATCCAAAACAGTCAGCTGTGGCATATTTTTAAAACCTATTCTTCCAATGGCTTTGATGTTAGAAAGAGACATATTCAAAAGCTTTAACTGAGGAAAATATATAAGCAATTCTTTCTGAATCATTGCAAGACGTGTGTTTGATATTTCTATTTTTCGCAGTGAATAATGAATGCTTTTCAATGAATCACTCGTTGTCCTCAGATGATTGTTTGCTAACTTCAGAGTTCTTAGATTTGGTAGTTTAAATAGAATAAGCAAACTAATCGTTCTGAGCTGGTTACTAGAAAGATCTAGGAATAATAAATTCGAAAGCTCGACACCTGAAACATTGACCAAAGAACAGTGAGACAGATTCAGATGAACAAGATGTGTGTTTTTCCAGAACTCATCCAGTCTCATCTTTGAACCTGAAGCGTCCAAGTAGCGCAGCTGAGGAAACCTCTCACCATGGAAAGGTCTGACACACAGGAAAGAGTGACCTTGACATAAACAATCTTCAGGACAGGTCAGGTCACACAGCATTTCATCATCTCGTTGTGGGCACTGACCCCAGCCATCACACAGATGATCTCCATGCACACAAACTCTGGAACCTCGACACTGGTACAGTCCGGGACATGCGAGTGTCTCACAATCTTGCTCATCCTCCTCATAGGTACAGTCAGAAAACCCATTGCATCGGGTGTAAACAGGAAGACATAGCAACCAATCGGCTGTGCAACTGTAATGAGTTTCAGGGCACAAGGCATCACGTGGCATCACTATTTGATAAAAATAACCCGTACCATCCAAGTTGATGAAAAATCTCTGAGTTCTGTTGAAGTTTTGGGGCTGAACGAAGAATGTATAGTCTTCAGGGCAGTTGACTTCATCAGAATCATCCAGACAATCAGAGTGTTGATTACATTTTTGGCTGTGCAAAGCACCCTGCCCGTTTGAGCACAGAAAACCGTTGGGTGAAAGATGGTCACAGAATGACTCGTCACTGTCATCTGGACAGTCTGACCGAAAGTCGCACACTAAAGTGTACGGCACTGACGTCACATCGTCGTCACATCCAAACATGAGATTTCTGAACGTAGCGTTTTGCTCCGGGAGAACCAATGTCCCGTTATCAACCACAGCGTTGTAAAGCTGGTCAATGACGCTTCTTTCGCAGCGACAGTTAGAATTACATGTCAAAGATGTGTGTGTTATTTGACCGCCTGCACAAACAATGAGCATCTGTTGTGTTTGTGTGAAGATCTGTCGTGGCGGGCTGTGTGGGTGAGAGGACACAATATGTGCTGGAGCGCTGTTGTGTGACTGAGAGTCTGTCTCACAAAGCAATAAGGATTCTGCAGTGGAGCCCAGCGGTTCATCCCATGACAAAACCATTGACGACAGAATCCTGGTTTGAACAGTCCTGGACGGATAATATGTGTTCTTTTCTCTAAAATGATCCATATTGTAGATCAAAGTTTTGTCGGACCATGTGCGAAACCTGCTGAAAATAAAAGGCAGGTTGTTCCACCCGGAAGTATAACCTATGATTATGAAGAATACACTGAAGTTTCTAAAAATGTGCAGGGAATCGTTCTGTTCTCTTCTTGTTTTCATTGAAGCAAATCTTCCACTCATGTTCAGACATGTATACGCCGCCAGTACGTTGGGTACACGTGAGGCACCCAAACTGACCAGTCTGAAACACTTGTTCCGTGAAGCCACCAATCCTTGACACCCGTGGCTGCTGAAAGGACAGAGCTCTGTTTCATCCTGTCCATCTTCACACTCTTGCTTTAGATTACAGTTCAGATGATGTTGGAATTTGTAGTAGTGATTTACAGAACAATTGAAGAAACCATTCTGCAGCATTTGGGGTTGACTGGAGGCAGGATGAAAAGAAAAATCTATTCTCCATCGGTTGTCGGTCGTCGCTCTTAACTGGGAGAACATAATTTGAAGGTTTGATGTTGGAAATGCTTTCACATACATGTGAGACTGATGGTTTTTCACAACGTCAATGTTTTGGCGACTTGCATTAGGCATTTTGTGAATCACTTCTATGAGTGCCCTAAAACCTATACCAAACTGAGGGTTTGATACCTGAAACTGTGTCATGATGACGAATCCCGAGGGTGCTGTTAAATCTTTCCTATAAGTGATGTCTGGGTGTGGGTTGAACAAAAACGGCAAAACCAAGTATCCGGCGTGTGGCGCCACATCATTGACAATAAATCCACGATATGTAATAATACCGAAATCAATTTGAAACGGTGGGTTGCTTTTACTCAAAACATACATATGGTTAGTTGCTGATGTCCAAAAGAATTCGTTAAGAGAATGGCAACTGCATTTAATGTTGATAGCACCATTCTGTTTATCAAACAGCAGTATTTCCCATTGCGTGGAACTACACCAGTAAGAAAGCCTTTGAACTTGAGCATGCACAAACATATGCTGTGACGTCTTCACGTGTAACTTGCAGTACGGAAAGGAGTCCTCACACACACCGTATATCACACCCTGCTCTTCTGTGTACTGCTTGTTGTAGCAGTCTGACGTGTTGGCCGCAAGTACTGTGACGTTTGTGCCGCTTTGGTTGGTACTGGTAAGAGATTCAAACCCTGGACAGAAGTAATCGTCCGCAAACAGGGTGGATGCGGAATTTCTACCGAGGCTGTTTTTCGTATTCTGTTGATGTGTGGTTGCATCAGCACAAATGCAGTGAAAGTGGTATGTTAATGTGAACACATGTTCCACCAAGAAGAACGACAACAGACGAGTGATGCCAGGTACAGCTTGCTGGTCATCAACAGGTGGCAGATCTGACACGATGATCATGTCACATGTTCATATAGCGGTCACACGGATTCACGCACACGCAAACACTTCTGCAGCCATCTATTTGTTTAAGTATACAACACGAAGGAGAGCACACCCAAACTACATGATTATGGAAGCCTCCTGGAGGTCTATCTTAACATTTTGCTTGGGCACATACTCATGTTAGTGGCTGAAACTTTCAAGTGAATTCGTTTTATGGATGGACCCACGGTAAAAATGGATGAGGTGCAATGACACCTTTTCTGGAAACCGAAACCGCGTACCATAGGGCTTTGCTTCACATCGATAACAATGCACCTTACTTTGTTCCCAGAATTCCAAATTACAGCATCTGATCAAAAGTCAGGACTCCGATTCAGTTTCAGTAGCTCAAAGAGCGGCTGAAGGGACGTAATCATTATGGTATGGTACTCGTTTTTTGTATGGTGGCAGATTTATCTAATGTAGATATATTTAATGTCAATGAAATAAGATAATCTATGCTGGAGTGAAGTTATGATTGTAATTCTGTGTGTGTGTGTCTGTGCTTTTTATATGTTTCTGAGTGTTTATTCAACGGAACAGATCACACGAATTGCTAGTTCTACTGCTAGGCTGATTTGAACAATCCACGTTGTGGTTTTCCGCACCTGATGCAATTTATCTTTATTCTTATCTTATCTATCTATTATAATCAATGTGTAATATAGTAGGCAATGATCATAATTATATTCAAAATAATGTTTCTTAATTCTTTCTGTTTTTACATAAAGAATACTAGTTATTACCTGCAATGTGTGGATGAATGTATGATACGGAGTATGTGATATTTTTACATTTGTGTCTTCGTTATATTCGTAAAAGCTGTTGTTGATTTTTACAGTTATGGTCCCCATGTTTACTTGTCTATGTTGTGATAATACACCTGACCAAATTTCTATAGTTGGAGATAATAAAGTTATCTTATCTGATCTTAACTGAAATTCCAGAGAAAGATTTATGTTTTGTCAAACCAAAAATCAATAAAACAAATCTGGTCACACAATATATTGGATATCTAGTATATTGACTGTTTCAGTTATAAGACACATTGAGCTTTATATCAAGTGTTTCAGTTATAACACACATTGAGCTTTATATCAAGTGTTTCAGTTGTAACACACATTGAGCTTTATATTAAGTGTTTCAGATACAACACACATTGAGCTTTACATTAAGTGTTTCAGTTATGAAACACATTGAGCTTTATATCAAGTGTTTCAGTTACAACACACATTGAGCTTTATATTAAGTGTTTCAGTTATGAAACACATTGAGCTTTATATCAAGTGTTTCAGTTACAACACACATTGAGCTTTATATCAAGTGTTTCAGTTACAACACACATTGAGCTTTATATCAAGTGTTTCAGTTATAACACAAATTGAGCTTCATATCAAATGTTTCAGTTATGAAACACATTGAGCTTTATATCAATTGTTTCAGTTACAACACACATTGAGCTTTATATCAATTGTTTCAGTTACAACACACATTGAGCTTTATATCAATTGTTTCAGTTACAACACACATTGAGCTTTATATCAAGTGTTTCAGTTACAATACACATTGAGCTTTATATCAAGTGTTTCAGTTATGACACACATTGAGCTTTATATCAATTGTTTCAGTTACAACACACATTGAGCTTTATATCAAGTGTTTCAGTTATGACACACATTGAGCTTTATATCAATTGTTTCAGTTACAACACACATTGAGCTTTATATCAAGTGTTTCAGTTATGACACACATTGAGCTTCACATGTGCTGTACCGGTAACTCACAAACAACACATAACCTGTGTTCAGTGCCCACCATCATACAGTCAATACAATAACTGCAAGGGTACAGGCATAGCCAGTGAGAATAATAACCCAACGCCCAGATTATTGACAGACAAATCTGTTCAAACAGTAGGCTCATACCAGACACAGGACAATTCTAACTCGCAAGAGAAGAGCTATTAGAGTTTTCGTTGGAACTCGAGGAGGTCTAAACAATAAGTCTTTTTTTTCCTTCAGGAAATATTTGGAGTTCCATCCTGAGAGGTTTGCTGAAAGCCTACTGCACCGAGTAAGCGAAAGATGACTGCCGAGTCAACAGAACTCACAAACGGATGAAGTCTGTACAAAATGACCACAATGGGGTGAAAGAGAAGGAGTGTCATTGTCAACGTTTCAAACCGTATGTCCTTCTTCAGGAACTGTGATGAGTGGCACTGACAGCAGACGCGAGGAAAAAGCTAACAAAAAGTTAGGAGTATTATTCAGAAGAAGTTAGGAGTATTATGCATCAGACGAAGTTAGGAGCATTATTCAGACGAAGTTAGGAGTATTATTCATCAGACGAAGTTAGGAGTATTATTCAGATGAAGTTAGGAGTATTATTCATCAGACGAAGTTAGGAGTATTATTCAGAAGACGAAGTTAGGAGTATTAAGTTAGGAGTATTATTCAGAAGACGTTAGGAGTTTTTTTGTTTTTTGTTGTTGTTGCTGTTATTTTGTTTTTTTGTTTTTTTTGCTGCCCCATCATCTGCATCGTTTCAGTGGCATTACTCCCACGCCGCTCATTCAGATTCCCCCATACACGGCCACACCCGGATTCGTCCGTCACAGTTCCAGCATCGGCAGTCCGCAGGGAACCATCGATGTTAGGTCGCCAGGAGGCCACACACCAGAGGAGACTCTGCACTGCTGCTGAGTCACTTCGGTGGTGTTCAGTGGTGCCTGTTCTGGTTTAACGTACTTAGAACACCACCACCTAAGCCCCCTACTAACGACAATAACGGCTTAGTCGCTGAGCCAGACAGTGAGCGTCCCTCCCAAAGTGGGTCCAACATTGTCAGCACCACAGTTCAGCACACATTCCCACCACTCTGGTTCTGCTGAACAACGCTTCGCCGTCTGCTGAGTTTTATTTGCCCCGAAAACGGAGTATGGCTGCCTACATGGCGGGGTAAAAACGGTCATTCATGTAAAAGCCCACTCGTGTACATACGAGTGAACGTGGGAGCTGCAGCCCACGACCGAAGAAGAAGAAGTTAAAAAAAAAAGAAAAAAAAAAGCAAAGCTTTTTTCTATGAGAAATGCCGGTAATAGGCAGGGAGTGAAAGAGATTTCAAGAGATACAAAGAGGTGCTGTCCGCCTCTTTCTGTGGGACAACAGGAACACGAGCACGAGACAGAGCAGGAAACGACACAAGGCAGCCACGTGCTTTCCATCCCAGGGTCTTTTTCAGACCTGACACAACTCACCGACAGAAAGGAACAAATCACCCTTCCTGCAATGCCAGTATGACGATGTGCACAAACTCACACACCGACATTCTACGAGGGAACTCTCGTTACCTACCGTAAATATTCCACACTGAAATCAATCCTCCCTACAATTTTCAAAGCCAAAATACATGGGTAATTTGTCCGAGCTGTCTTGGCATTACTGCCCACCGGTTCATGATCATTAAAAAAAAAAAAAAAGTGTTAGAAACGAATATTGCCAGTAACTCAGCATTTCGCCTTGGACCATCCCCCCCCAAAAAAGGCCCCGAAGAAGGAGTATGGCTGCCTACATGGCGGGGTTAAAAACGGTCATACACGAACGAAGAAGAAGAATCACCGGGGAAAAAAAAAAAAAAAAATCCCCACTTTCGTATTCAAACACTGCCTCTGGATTTTTACCAAATGAACTTCTGCATTTTTACCAAATGAAGCAAGAAATGAGAAGGAAGACTGGTTGAGAGACTTTTAAAATCAAGTAGATTAATCAAATTTTGTGTAATTTTAATCATTTGATTGAGAAACAGCTATCATGTCACTAGTAAGTTGAGTAAACTTTTCAATTGCTCAGTGACGGCACTGCTGCTCATTTCCTCAACATGCTAGCTGAGTCCCTCAGCCACTGATCAAACTTTCCTATCTTCGTTGCTTGCTCATAAATGTATAACTATATAATATATATATAATATATGTATAATTATATTCAAATAATGTTTCTTAATTCTTTCTGTTTTTACATTAAGAATACTAGTTATTACCTGCAGTGTGTGGATGTATGTATGAAACGATGTATGTGATATTTTTTACATTTGTATCTTCGTAATATTTGTTGGGGCTGTTGTTGGCTTTTACAGTTATGGTCCCGATGTTGTTTACTTGTCTATGTTGTGATAATGCACCTGACCAAATTTCTCCAGGTGGAGATAATAAAGTTATTCTTATCTTATCTTATCTTATCTTAACTGTGGGTGGAAAATTGGTGAGGTTTTCCCAGGTTCCGGTTTTAAGTTCCAGCTTTTTGTCGTTGCACTCAGTATACTGTGATCCGCGGCAATGCGTAACGATGTCAGATTATTTTTGCCTTGAAAACTGGTTGAAAATATTGAAGCTAATCGTTTTGTTTGTATAGTTCTGCGAATGAAACGTGAATACAACCCTCATTGACCACCAGTAAGATGAAAACCGTGTCGGTGGTTTAAACTGGACCATGTGAATCTGGTGATTTTGCTCTGAGTAGGTTCCACAACGAGATTATGAATACACTGGCTTTAGTTTCTTGCCACCTTCATTTTTTGGATGTGCACATGGCCACAGAGGGTCCATAGAGAAGTCCTACACGGTAAGACGTTTACAATCAGCCTAAGACATCAGTGACAAGAAGGCAGATTGCCTTTTACATGTACTTAGCGTTTACTGGAAGAAGTCGTTTTGGTATAAAGCCTAAAATAAGATTCATATTCGGTTGAGGTGTGTGTGTGTGTGTGTGTGTGTGTGTGTGTGTGTGTGTGTGGTTGTGTGTGGGTTTGGGTGTGTGTGTGTGTGTTTGTGTGTGTGCGTGTGTGTGTGTGTGTGTGTGTGTGTGTGTGTGTGTGTGTGTAAAAAACAATCATTGCAGACTGAAATGAACACACTAACACCGTCAACTTCCCTGACGTGGAGGAGTCACATTGATCAGGACATATTCTTGCATCCACCCTTAGAGTCGTCATAAATCATCCTCTCCGTTCAGCTGGAACTTTACTCCTGAAGTGAACGCCAGTAAATCAGACGAGCGATACATTACGATCGTATTTGTCATCACTGTTTGATTTAATCAATGCTTCTCTTCACCTCTCGTTGTGTGAGTTGTGTGTGTGTGTGTGTGTGTGTGTGTGTGTGTGTGTGTGTGTGTGTGTGTGTGTGTGTGTGTGTATTTTTGTGTTTGTGTATGTGTGTGGATAGACTCACGAACGAACACACGTATGTATATGATAATTGTGTGTATGTATGTACGTTTGTTTATTCGAGCGTGTGTGTGTGTTGGGTTATACTGGGCACATGAGGAGCCCTTTGTATACCACATGCGGTAATCTATTAGCTTTGAATTTGTACCTGGATGAATGGGATTCGTGTGTGTGTGTGTGTGTGTGTGTGTGTGTGTGTGTGTGTGTGTGTGTGTGTGTGTGTGTGCAGTGACAAAAATGGAGTGGGGTGTGGAGGGAGCAGAGGGTGGTGGGTGTGGAGGTGGTGGGGGCAGAGGATCAAATATACAGCCTGTGTAGTGAGAGAGAGAGAAGGCGAACTGACTGGATCTTTAAACAAAAAGAAGTAGGAGCTCTATTGATCAGATCGTACTGTGAGCAGATTGAAATCAAGAACGAATGATCGTGAATTAGAACGTATAAGATGTAGATTCATAGGTAGCGAAAACAGAAAATCTTGGAACCTGTGTCGCAGAGGATTTATCTTGTATGATTGAGACTCCTCCTTCAGAGACAATAACGGTGCTGAAGATTGCACCAGCGCATACTTGTAGTCATGACAACATTGTGAAAATGAAGTAGTTTCCAAACTGGTAAACGCAGGGTGCGCAATGAACAAACCTGTGTATTTTGCTGCTACAGAAATAAAGAAATACCCACCATGGCACGTTCTGGTGTTGGAAATCTTGTAATTATTTTCGAGGCAATTTATTCTGAAAACAAATGTTATACAACTCAGCTGACCAGCTGTCGTTTTCAGTTATATCACGGTAAATCACAAAGTCGGTGAGTGTGATGGTAGTGAGTCTTAAAACGAGTTGAAGTGTGTGAATGAAGCTTCTTAAAGTAATAAAGACTCTCTCTCTCTCTCTCTCTCTCTCTCTCTCTCTCTCTCACACACACACACACACACACAAACACTGATAAAAATTCCTGTCAGTATTTTGGATTATTGAATAGTCTTTAAAAAAAAAAGTTTATGGTCTCATGAATGTCGTGAAAAAAAAAGAAACTGAGCCATGCTCAATAAATACTAAAGGCAGCGTATAAAACCAGGCAAACGATTCACTGTTGAGACGTGGCTTCAATGTGCATACTTCCCGTTCTTTGAGACAGACCGGACCCTCAAGCCTCCAGTCATGCAGTACACCGTGATGCGGCGTTAACTCACTCAGTACGGCCAGTCCTCTCTTCTCCTCTACACAGACCCCTCGGATGTCCAGTGGGTGTCTGAATGACCCAACCTTTAGCTTCCGTCGTCAGAATTGTGGTATTCTTTGTCAATATTCACCTCTTCAGTATAAGAGCCTTCCGCTTGCAATATTTTGATGATGGTAATTGGGCTGAAACGCTGTTAACGTCGTCTCTTTCGCCGTTTGTATGGAGAGAGTTAACTTTCATCTGTGCTAAGCTTCCAGAAACAGAAAACGGCCACGTATGACGATATGGATAGTTAAAGTGTGCCTGTCCTCGGTCTGAGACTAAGCTTTAAGCGCTTACAAACACGGGGTGCTTACCTGAGTAGAGTCCACTGACAGCTGCCATTGTACTTGTATTTATATTTCTCTTTTTGTCACAATAGATTTCTCTGTGTGAAATTCGGGCTGCTTTCCCCAGGGAGAGCGCGTCGCTACACTGACAGCGCCACCCACCCGCCCCCCCTCCCTTTTTTTAAAATTTTTTTTTAATTTTCTGTATTTTTTCCTGCGTGCAGTTTTATTAGTTTTTCCTATCAAAGTGGATTTTTATACAGAATTTGCCAGGAGCAACCATTTTGTTGCCGTGGGTTCTTTTACGTGCGCTAAGTGCATGCTGCACACGGGACCTCGGTTTATCGTCTCATCCGAATGACTAGCGTCCAGACCACCATTCAAGGTATAGTGGAGGGGAGAAAATACTGGCGAATGTGCCGTGATTCGCACCAGCGCGCTCAGAATCTCTCGCTTCTTAGGCAGACGCGTTACCTCTGGGCCATCACTCAATCATTCGTTTCGTGTGTCATTCAATCAGATTTCAGGCACGCACAAATACACACTGAGACAGACATGTAGTATTTTACGTGGATGTTTATTTACCCCGCCATGAAGTCAGCTATGCTCAGTTTTCGGGGGTGTGCATGCTGGGTATGTTCTTGTTTCCAAAACCCACCGAAAGGTGACATTTATCACAGGATCTGTGACGTGCGTATTTGATTTTCCGCGTACGTATACATACGAAGGGGGTTCAGGCACTATCAGGTCTGCACATATGTTGACCTGGAAGATCGAAAAAATCTCCACCCTTTGTCCATCAGGCGCCGTCACCGTAATTCGAACCCGGGACCCTCAGATTGAAAGTCCAACGCTTTGACCACTTGGCACTGCGCTCAGTGGCGACACAGTGCTTTTGCATATCTAATTGTCTTACAACGCGCGCGCGTGTGTGGATGCATGGTTTGTTCTGGTCTATAGTTAGCTAGTGTGAGTTCCTATCTGACTTGTTTTAATGTCTTTTACGGCGTGGATGTTCTTTTTCTTGTGTGTGTGTGTGTGTGTGTGTGTGTGTGTGTGTGTGTGTGTGTGTGTGTGTGTGTGTGTGTGTGTGTGTGTGTGTGTGTGTGTGTGTGTGTGTGTGTGTGTGTGTGTGTGTGTTAACAACGAGTCTGTGATTGTACACGTTGATTTTGATGAGGATCACTAAAGTGTTTTTGAATTTGAATTTGAATTATTGCGCCAGCCACATACACAATTTCTCGCTTCGTACGAAACCCACACTAGGGCCCAGGTTTGGTTTTTTTAGAGTGTGCATGAACCCGATAACCCTCACAGTGTTCACTGGACAACTAACATCAGCTGTAGAGTGGTCAGCAGGAAGTAGAAGTAGACGTGTAGAGCGGTCAGCAGGAAGTAGAAGTAGACGTGTGCAGTGGTCAGGAGGAAGTAGAACTAGACGTGTGCAGTGGTCAGCAGGAAGTAGAAGTAGACGTGTAGAGTGGTCAGTAGGAAGTAGAAGTAGACGTGTAGAGTGGTCAGTAGGAAGTAGAAGTAGACGTGTAGAGTGGTCAGCAGGAAGTAGAAGTAGACGTGTGCAGTGGTCAGCAGGAAGTAGAAGTGTAGAGTGGTCAGCAGGAAGTAGAAGTAGACGTGTGCAGTGGTCAGCAGGAAGTAGAAGTGTAGAGTGGTCAGCAGGAAGTAGAAGTAGACGTGTAGAGTGGTCAGCAGGAAGTAGAAGTAGACGTGTAGAGTGGTCAGCAGGAAGTAGAAGTGGGCGTGCTGTCCCTGGGCAGGAGAAGAAAGGGAAATCCTAAAGGTTACAGCACTTCGTATTTTACAGCGATCTTTTCAGGACAACACATCATCTGGCAGTGCTTTGAAAATAGCATGGAGCACATATTCATAGAGTACAAGCATGCTGGCTCTGAACCACCAAACAGGTTGATGTGAAACAAACTGTCCGACGGCTTCATCATAGTATTAGTCCCAACAGATCTGACTGTCGAAGACTACGAAGAGTTTCCACACTGAAAGCAAATACGAAAAATACCATTTCTTTCCTCCCGTTCCCCAGTAGCATTTTTTAAAACCCCGAGTAGGTCTGTTACTCTCGTGATTTCGTCAGGACATCAGGAGAAAAGAGTCCAACTGGCTTACATGAAAGAGAAAATTAACAACAAAAAGGACTCTGTAAAGAAACCGAAGGAGCCCCTGCTTCAAATTCCGCTTGACGGAGATGAACTATCTGACAGACGGAGGGACGTGTATGATTTCAACCAGGAGCAACACAGACCTGAAAGTAGCTCGGCATAATCACAATGAACAGGACGAATCTCTCAGCAGGTCCACTTTCAGTCATAAAGAGATGTCGAAGCGTCCGGATTGGTCCATATACGCTACACACAACTGATAATAAGGCAATTGCCTGACCTAGTACGCAAAAACCCAACGCACATAGCAGAGAATAGTCAACGATCTGCTGTCAGGTCCAGATGGAGGAAAACTTTGTGTTCTCATCTTCCTGGACCTGTCAGCAGCGTTTGATACAGCTTATCCTGGTGTAATCTTGTAATGTACTGCCTTCAGCATTGCACGTAAGATTAAGCACAAAAATTAATATATATCAATTCCTTTCTGACAGAACAGTCAGTCAATATCTTCCCGTTTTTTCCATGAGGCTCTTCAAAGTTCGACACAAGGGTGTCTCTTGTTTTGCTTCTTTTCTGCACTCAACCTCTGTCTTTGTTTCCAGATTCTCAGCCGAAGATCATGCTTTGACCGCCGACAATCAGTTGTACAGACTGAGTGAAGCTGCAGGGATTAAATCCACACGAGGCCACAAAGAGCTGTGATGCTGAAATGAAGGCGTGGACGACATTGAAAAACATGAAGTCAATGTCATCACAACTGATTTCATGCTTATACGATTTCCAAGGCTACATGTACTCGAAGATTCGCCCTCTCTCGTGAATGTTGGCAATAGATGGTGGAGTCAGTTTGTTGATGACGGTAGAAGTAGCAAGGTTTGGAGATGCTGGTTTGGGAATAATTCAATATGATATTTAATCTGTCCTTTCTTTTTTCCGCTTTTTCCATTATTTATTTGGGTTAGGTTATTGTCTCGTGATGTTTACGATGTCGGAGTTATTTATTGTCATTTGTTGTTGTTTATACCTCCACGTGTTTATTATCTTCGTGTGAATTCCACGGAAGTGCTTAACCATGGCTACTCCTTACACACCTTTGTTTTTGACATTCAGAGTGCAGCACGTCTGACACACACAACAAAGGACAAGGGGTGAACAAAGGGACTGCTTCTTGCAGATACCTTTGTTTTGTGACATTCAGAGTGCAGCACGTCTGACACACACAACAAAGGACAAGGGGTGAACAAAGGGACTGCTTCTTGTAGATACCTTTGTTTTGTGACATTCAGAGTGCAGCACGTCTGACACACACAACAAAGGACAAGGGGTGAACAAAGGGGACTGCTTCTTGTAGATACCTTTGTTTTGTGACATTCAGAGTGCAGCACGTCTGACACACACAACAAAGGACAAGGGGTGAACAAAGGGGACTGCTTCTTGCAGATAGTTGTTTCGCCGAGTGGCGTCAGTCCTGATGAACAAACTGTCAGAAAATGTGTGTCAGTGGAGACATGATCACATGTGTGGTGAATTGTAGCTCTGCACACATGGATGGCATCCCGTGGTACCACTGTCCTTTTTGTCCCTCTCTTCTGGCGCCCGGCTGTTAACTGCTCCAGACTTCATCGCAACTCACTGCAGATTCTAGCAGACCCATTTTTAGTTTGGAAAATTCACACACACACACATACAAACACACACTTACATACACTTACATACACACACTTATACAGGTAAACACACAATGCACACAAGCACAAGAGAAAAAAAAAAACAAGTCAAAGAACAACAAAAAAGAAAAGAAAGAAAAAAAGAATGAAAATTAGGTGGACTAATATGGCCTGTTTTCATCATTCAAAAAACATCCAGTCTTCACTTCCATTTTTAGTTAGCACTTGTAAATTGACGAGTAAGAACTGACCAGAAAAAATCACGTGTATTCATAACTAACAGATAAAGTACCGCAATGCCAAATTTTGGGAAAGAAGCAAAATATCCCATCAGCAAGGAAGTTTGGAAACAGGAAACAGAACCAAGAAGATTCCCGTCAGCAAGGATATTAGGAACAGGAAATGGAGCTGAACTGGCCACACACTGGCAATCCTCCAGACAGCATAACCAGACAACTCTTGGAAAGGAGCCCTAGAGGGACAAGAAAAGTGGGCAGACAAGGCAGTCATGGCAACGAAGCACGAAGGCAGCCGGGCAGACTTGCGTCCAGCTGACGAGAACAGCCCAGAACCCAGTCCGCTGGCCCTGTGCTCCTCAAGGAGCTCACTGGATTCAGTCCAGTCAGTCAAGATGAAGCAAGCAAGCAAACAAAGAGAGAACAAGTGCAGAAACAATTCATATCAAAACGAACTGAGATTACATTACTGATCTTGTGTGTCCTTGACATCGACTAAGATCTCATAAAACTTAGAAACACACATGCAAGTCTAACACATGAATAAATGTTATGTTCCCATTTAATTTTAGATAGAGATTATCTGCTTTTGTGTTGCCTTGAACATATGCCTATTCTTTACTGTTCTCTCTCGTTATCTCTACTTTGTTAAGGGCAAAATGACACAGAATCAAACGACTCGAAGTACCTGCTACTTGTAATGAAGTCAACGTCATCTGGATATATTGCGATAAACGAAAATAACAGTTTAGACAACCCCTCTGATTGGTGGAGGACTGTAAACGTTCCTGAAGGAAGTGCAGTGATGGTCAGTTTACGACATACATGGCGATATGCGTACACACCTGTTTTGGTTGTCCATGGAATCAATGGTTCTGAAACTATTTTGCAGGGTTCTTCTTCTATCAAAAGTGATAAAGCTTACGTTTTCAAGGCTGTAAGTCTGACTGTTGCAGTCACCAGTATGTTATGCATGCAAACTGCGTGTTTTGAACTAACCTTTTCCTTTCACCCAGAAGGTAAAATGCCTCAAAGGTTGCCAAGTGGTTTGTTCAATTGTTCTGTGAGTCATTACTTCAGTTTTTGGCACCATCTGAATTGTAACTTACGAATTCAGTGTGAAGATGGACAGGACGAAACAGAACACTGTCCCTTCAGCAGTCCTGATTGTCAGGGCATGGTTGCATTATGTAACAGTTGCTATAAAATCTATGACGGTTTGAATGGATTTGAGAGTATTGAAACTAACGCTAGAAAAAGGGCTAACGATTACTGTAATTCTGTTGGAGGCAAGCTGGGAATACCACACTGTGAATTTGATTGGACGGCAGTGTTTTCTAATGTGACTCAGCAACCCGTGGAAGGCTTTGGCAATCTTTGGGTAGGTTTGTCTTTTGGTGATGTGGCCGTGGTTAATATGTATAGACAGGAACTGGTGACTGAAGACAGGAATGTCCTTTTTCATTCTCTTGACATGGAAACGTACCTCTATGCGGACAGGAAGGCCTGTATCAAAACTGATGGATATATTCATTTTACAGAGGCATGTACAATTACTGACACGACACGTGAATATGCTGTAGTCTGTGAACTGGAAAAGGAGACAAAGAGAGATGATGTTCATTCTAAGGGAATACCACTGACGGGAACACAATTCTTGATACACACAGAACACAAATATTTCACGACGTGCCTTGGAGGTCACGTAACACACACATTCATTCTCTGCGGCTCACACCAGAATGATATATGTGGTCCACAGTTCACATCTCCATGTACTTTTTCTGATCATTTGTCACGCATGGAAAACCAGCTGAAATCAAGTGTCCTTGCAGATCACCCAGTCCCAACATTCACATGTAATGAAGACATCACGACAGTGTCATACACTCTGGTGTGTAACTTCATAGCCGATTGTCCAGACAAGAGTGATGAAGCTTTCTGTAGTCATCCTCGTTGTGTCAACTTGTACACTTGCACCAGTGGTCAGTGTGTATCTTATGATAATGTGTGTGACAGAGTGTCTCAGTGTCTGGATGAATCAGACGAAGCTAGCTGTTTAACTTTCAGAGAAAGAGTGAAACAAACCAAACCCTTCCGATCTGCCGGCTTAATTCTTTTTGATGGAGTCAAGTCTTTCACTTCGTTTCCAATGAATTCTAGTGAGTCTTGTCCTGACACCCATTACAGATGTCCAGGTGGTTTCAGTGATTGCCTGCCTTTGTACACACGATGCAACGGAATGTACGACTGTGTCAGTCATCAGGATGAAGAGCAATGTGATAAACTGGAATGTCCAGGCTTGTTCAGATGCAGAGCTTCTGTGATGTGTTTGCATGAAGACCATTTGTGTGATGGCTGGCCTCACTGCCCACTGAATGATGATGAATTATCTTGTGATGTGACATGTCCTGTTGGCTGCCTATGTCACAGCCACTCATTTATCTGTTTTCAGCCTTTTTCTCCCTCACTTTCCCCTCAGCTACGATCCCTGAACGCCTCAGGCACAGGTATGACATTATCTGATGTACAGAGTAACACCTATCTTATTCACTTGATTCTTACCAAATGTTCACTGGCTTTCTTGCCCGTGATAACATTATCAAATCTAAGGTCACTTGACCTCTCTAGCAATGCACTGGAGCAAGTCAATATGACTCACTTTCTTGGCTTTCAAAACCTGCAGACACTGTCACTGTCTCATAATCCTCTCGCCTCACTTTATACTGATCACCTCACTGATATTGAGCAACACTCACTCACTGCATTGGATCTGTCATATACAACATTGACGCAGTTTGATTCAAAAGCTTTGAAAGGATTCTCAAGTTTGCAGAAACTCAATTTGACATTTACCTCTATCCATACCATCAGCCAAAGTGGGTTCAAATTCATCGTACAATTAACTGAATTGTTTATGGATTCCAGTCCTGTGAAAATGTTTCCATCAGACATATTCAAGGATTTATCTGAGTTAAAAGTGATTTCAACAGAAAACTATAAATTGTGCTGCAATGAAATGCTACCTGATAAGTTTGATGATGCTTTGTGCTATTCCCCGAAAGACGAAATTTCATCATGTGAAGATTTATTGCAGTCCTGGACGTACCGTGGTTTCCTCTGGCTGATCACCTGTTTATCACTGACAGGTAACATTGTGTGTTTCACTGTACGGTTATGTGTACAAAAGACTGCATTTTCAAGCAGCTTTAATGTCTTTGTCACAAACCTGACCATGGCTGACTGTCTGATGGGTATCTACACAGTAATTATTGGAACTGCTGACGAACAGTTCCGGGGCAGATATCTTCATTTTGATGACACGTGGAAAGGCAGTGTGGCGTGTAAAGTGGCTGGCTTTCTGTCTTTGTTGTCCAGTGAGGTGTCAGCTTTGATCATCTGGCTTATCACAATGGACCGTTTTATTGTGCTTCACTTTCCTTTCAGCAGCTTGCGGTTTGAGAGAACATCGGCTGTAAAAACCTGTGTGCTGACATGGTTGCTGTGTTGGCTTTTTGCCATACTGCCTTTACTTCCAGTTACATCACACTGGGAGTTTTATAGCCAAACAGGGATATGTATTCCCCTGCCAGTGACAAGACGAGTTTTCAAAGGACGGTGGTATTCTTTCAGTGTTTTGATTGTTCTTAACTTTGTTCTGTTTTTGCTAATATCTGTTGGTCAAGCTTTCATCTACTGGTCAATACAGAAAAATGCACTGAAAACCAGCTCAACAAAAGAATCACAGGACATGACAATTGCTCGAAGATTAATTGCTGTTGCTGTTACTGATTTCATGTGCTGGTTTCCTATTGGACTGTGTGGGATTTTGGCATTGGCTGGTGTTCCCATTCCTGGTGAAGTGAGCGTGGCTTTGGCAATATTTGCAATGCCTCTAAACTCTGCTCTCAACCCTTTTACGTATACACTGAACACGTTGGTGGAAAGACGCAGGAAATCAAATGAAACAAAACTTTTAAAGTGGCTAGAATGCCATCATCACGAGCTTTAGAGTAATCAGACTTATTCATGTAAACATTCATCGTTCACACATGTGCATCTTCAAATGCTGTATCATCCCCTTCTCTGTGTGAGTGATTGACTGACTGGGTGATTGAGAGAGAGAGAGAGAGAGAGAGAGAGAGAGAGAGAGGACCCTGGAAACTGTAATTTGTTTCTGCTGGCATTCCCATTTAACAGATTCATTGATCAGAGTTTTCTTTCAGAGTGGGATACCTGCTGAAGTATTTCGCTTCTCATAAGACGCTTACCACCAGTTTGTAAATTCTTGAGAAGAGAAAATTTCATTTTGGGGCTGATGAATTTGATACAATTAAAACGGAACATCGTTGATTGCAAGATTCAAGTCACATATATGATGATAATACTCATATTTTCTATGCGTGTTCAAAAGCACATAATTCATGTTGCTGTCATGTGTGTGTTTGTACTGGAATTCCAGATATGCCTGGTCCCCCCCTCCCTTTTTTTTCTTCTTTTTTTGGCAGAGCTGGATCTCTGTTTTGGGACTGCTTCATTGTCTTCCTAAGCACACAAAAGTATGAACAGTTTTCTGTGCTCATGTTTCCACTGCCATTTCCAGCACACGGAGAACTTTCTTTAATGAAATATTAGATAGACTATTATATATTCTTGAGGCAAACCCAGTGATGCGTTGCGGTATTTGGATAACAGAATGTGGATAATTGAAAACGGACCACACACGGATTCTTTCTTTCTGCAGCTAATCAACCTCTACGCCCAATCTGTTTCTTCCCTTCTTTGTTGAGCACTTTATTTTTCAAGTTTATCCAAGGAATCACACCCCTTTTATTTTTCTTAATTGAATACACCCAGGCATGTATATTCTTATATGCTTTTTACTTATCTTTGTCCTCCTCCACATTCTCTTTCCTGTTTTCACGTGCCTTTCCGCCAGGTTTTAGATGTTGGCTTTTGTCAAGACGAGACGGTACACACAGAAGCATGTGGTCTTTTGTATATCGTCTTTGTCGTTTCAAACCCCAGCACAAACATTCACATGTCGTGCAGTGACCTCACTGGGGACTTACTGACCCTGGACGAACCGTGTAAACCGTGCACCTGCTGGACACGGGGACGTTGCTGACCTGTGGTCAAACCTGAAACCTGCATCATGCAACCTGGGTCAATGGGAGCGTCACTGAATTTCTGACAAATCCAAGTGTGCTGCACCACGCCTGCTAGGTCACACACACACACACACACACACACACACAAGCTCTAGAATATTTAGATCCAGGTGAAAAGGTCCACAACCTTTCAAGGCTGTAGTAGCAGTGAATGAATGCTCAGTGTCAAGGGCTCGACATAGAAAAGCACGGTCCAGTCGTCTCCTTTCGCCGCTTTAACCTTCCCCGACCGGGTTCAGGTACCAAAGGAACAACACCATGTCGAAATAGGGCATGGAATACCGTTCACTGGTGATCACTGATCAGAAGTCCAACGCCGAACCCATTTTGTTACTGTGCCTCCTTGCATTTAAATTGTAATTCTATACTAATTGGAAACAAACCCTGATATGCATGTATGCACTCATATTTTTCAACACTCATTCTCTCAGGCACGTACCCACTTACTCAGTAGCCTTTAGTTGTTGTTTTTTTTTGTTTATTTTTTGCTGGACCAACATACACTGCTTCACTGGCATTACTCCCAAGCTACTCATTCCACAGCTACACCCGGGTTCGTCTGTTGCAGTCCCAGTATTGGCAGTCCGCAGAGAACCATCGATGTTAGGTCGCCAGGAGGTTACTCACAAGAGGTGACCCTGCACTGCTGCTGCCACTGCAGTGGTGTTCAGTAGTGTCTATTCTGATTTAAAGTACCTAGAACACCTACTGCTATGCCCCCTACTGACGACGATAATAGCTTAGTCACAGAGTGACACCCCACAAACCCTCCAGAGTGGAGATCTCTACCATGCTCCTCCAACGACAGTCCCCCATGAATCGGCTGACACCAAAACATTGACAGGATTCACCCCAAGCACGGAAGTGGAAGGGGGGGTGGGGGGGGGGGGGGGGATCGAAACTGAGGTCTCCATGAGAGCAGGGCATGAAGTGCCACAGAATTTGGAACATTTTTGTTTTATTGATGATGAAGGATCATGAGGATGAGGATGATGATGACGGTGGTGCTATGGAGGTCCATTTTAGGTTTACGACTGCATGACAAGGCTGTACCTGTACTCAACACTTCTGTATCACTTCTGTACCACTGTGGAATCTCGGCGTTAACCAAGCCCCATAGTTACAGACACTTGAAGTGTTGGTAATGAAATTAAAGCAACACACCCAAAGACGCATCCATGAAGTGGATGATACTGGACTGTGTGGTCCCAGTGTCCCCACTTAATCCCATGGCACACTCAACTCCACCTTCGCTAGGAATCAAACCCGCGTCCTCTCAGCCGTTAGTGCGTGACACTGACCACTTTGCCACGGCTTTTCTTTCGGCAGTCTAATTTCATCGTCTTGTATCAAGTTTTGTGAATCAATGTTAAAGTGAAGAAAGAGCGAAAGAAGCCGCTCCCCTCCTCACTCACATAAACGCATAGCTATCTATATCTATATCGAATGCACAGCTCCATCTCCATCTCACCGGCGCTGTCTTTTAAATTTTTTTTTACTATTCGTTTGTTTACATTAACTCACTCAGTACGGCCAGTCCTCTCTTCTCCTCAACACAGACCCCTCGGATGTCCGGTGGGTGTCTCAATGACCCAACCTTTAGCTTTCGTCGTCAGAATTGTGGTATTCTTTGTCAACATTCACCTCTTCAGTATAAGAGCCTTCCGCTTGCAATATTTTGATGGTGGTAATTGGGGTGAAACGCTGTTAACGTCGTCTCTTTCGCCGTTCGTATGGAGAGAGTTAAAACATTTTTTTAAAAGTACAATGTCTTGTTGAGTATCAACATACATAACAGTGACAAGGGAAAGATTTATTAGCGTAAGTAATCACGTTAACTGCTTTATTCCAATGTTTGTTCTTCTGATGATACATACTCAGGATGTTTCACTGTTTCTTTTTTATACGTAAAATGAAAGGAGAATTGTTCTGTGCACATACACGTGTGTGTGTGTGTGTGTGTGTGTGTGTGTGTGTGTGTGTGTGTGTGTGTACGCGCGCGTGTGCTACTGCTCTCTTCGTAAATGCCAGAATATCTTTTATTTTGGAATGACATGCAGTCATGGAGGAAATGAGAACAGAAAGAGGACAGATTGCTGAATTGTATTCAATCAATCAAAATCAAGCAATCAAGCAATAAATCAATTACTTGTTTTATTGTTCTTTACAAAAAGTATCATTGCACCAGTCTGCAAGAAACAAGCAGATGAATAAATCAGATGTGAATTAAGAAACAACAACAACTTAAAGGGTATTCGACAGGTGATGTCTTTGCAACTCACGAATACACACACACACACACACACACACACACACACACACACACACAGCGAGAAGCGGACAAACAATTACATACAAAGCAGCTGTAATCTTCGTTGATGTAAGTGGCTAAAAAAATGAAAATGCTGGCGAGAACTGCCACCATGAACGCTATGACGATAACATGCTGGTGTGAAGAAAAGACATCCACGAATCTCTGATCTCCAGCAGCGCGAAGCTCCCAGGTTCCACCCAGACTCCAGACATTGTGTGGTTCGTCCGTCGGGATCGACGAGGACCATCTAGTCATCCTGGGGGTGGGTGGGTTGGGCTCTGTGGGTGCGCAGATGACTGGTCAGGCCAATCCGCGCCCGGAAGGTTCTGACGCAGTGTGGACAGGGGATGGTGGCGGCTGTCGGGGTCTTGCTGTCACTGCTTTTCCTGGCCTGTCTGCGTTGCTCTGCTGCAGCGATTCTGTTGGCCTCACAGGATTTGGCGCCTTTGTGGACAGCTGAACACCACTTTGGTCTGTCCATTGCATTCAGCTCCCATGTGTCGTGGCTGATGTTGAAGGCCTTCAGAGAAGCTTTCAGTCTGATGATCTACAGAGATCGGCACAGAGCGGGAAACTGTTGGGGTCATTGACCCTTACTTGACCTCAAAGTGGTGGTTTCGTTGACATTGTATCTTATTTGAGTGTCCCTAAGTGGCCAGAGTGCTGTAGAGTGTTGAGAAGTGCTGGTAGTGTTTGGTATTCATTTTGTTTCTTCTCTTTCTCCACTTGAAGTGTTTGTCACATCCATGTTTGTCATTCATCTGTCGTCGCATCTTTCTCCGTATCTCACAATTTTTTTTCGTGCAACTAAGTGTGTACCCCCGAAACGTTGGTTAATGTATCATTTAATAACTGATTAATTTAAGTTATAAGAGTATGCTCATGGGTTCCCTGGCAGACGAAGTCGTGATTTTAGGATTTTTAGTAATCTCTTTTCTTGCACTTGTTCTCTTTGCACCATTGCAACAGTCCATGCACACAGGAGTGGGTTAAGGGCAGGGTTGAGCGGTACCATGAATACAACCATGGCCTTGTAAGTTTTGTCTGATTCTGTCACACCGTAAGTGGCCATCATCATGGTTAGCCCAAGTAAAAACCAGCTAACCGCATCAGTTACAGCCACTTTTAGCAATAAGTGCACCGACGAGCAAATTGTTCTTCTTTGGGAATCAATCATAAATCTGTATTTTGGTATTCGCTTGTAACTGATGACCTGACCAGCAAAAATCATCGTGCACAATACGAAGTTGATGACCACAATGACCTTAAACCACTTGAATGTTTGGTCTGTATGACAGCTTTCAAACAAGGCCAGGCGACACAGACCTGACTGAGTGATGAGGCCCAGGTAGGACTGTCCTGGAAGAAAAGGTATCACGGACAACACAGTTCCACTGACCCACATTAGTGTACAGGCCATTGCTGTGGTGTCTTTGTTGTGTCTCCATCCAAAATAGAGGAAGATGACATGATCTAAAGTCATTAACCAGATGATCAAAACTGATACTTCACCTGACAGCAAGAACAGAAAACCAGCCACCTTACAATAAATACTCTGGATCCATGTCTTTTCGAACTGGATATACTGTCCATGAAATGTATCGTTGGCTATAAGACTTACACTCATATGAATCCCCATACACATATTAGCAAACTGTAAATGAATTAGCAATATTACGAAATGGGTACCAAACTGATGTTTGATTCTTAATGAAATTATGATACAAACAAAATTTCCGAAGATGGCAGAAATGCATACAACTGAAAACAAAGTCAAGTATACATCTGATGGAATCAAATTTTCACAAGAATGTAGTACAGGGTTTGGTGCAAAACACTGAACTTGACTTGACTTTTTGGGAAGTATACTATCACAGCAAAGTTTAAAATCTGATGAAAAGATATTGTGTAAATGAATCTGCACTTGAAATAAATCCAAAGGAAACTTGTTGATTTGACTTACTCTTATGTCCAAAACGGTCAGCTGTGGTATATTCTTAAAACCCATACTTCCAATTGCTTTAATGGCAGTAAAGGAAAGATTCAAATGTTTTAGCTGAGGGAAATACAGGTATAATTCTTTGTGAATGGTTTCAAGATGTGTGTTTGATATTTCTAGGTTTCGCAAAGAATAATGAATATGTTTCAATGAACTGCTTGTCGTTGTCTTCAGAGGGTTGTTTGCCAAGTTCAGAGTCTTTAGATTTGGCAGTTTAACCAGAACAGCCAAACTAACGGTCCCCAGTAGGTTCTTGGAAAGATCTAGGAACAATAAATTCGAAAGCTCGACACCTGAAACATTGACCAAAGAACAGTGAGACAGATTCAGATGAACAAGATGTGTGTTTTTCCAGAACTCATCCAGTCTCATCTTTGAACCTGAAGCGTCCAAGTAGCGCAGCTGAGGAAACCTCTCACCATGGAAAGGTCTGACACACAGGAAAGAGTGACCTTGACATAAACAATCTTCAGGACAGGTCAGGTCACACAGCATTTCATCATCTCGTTGTGGGCACTGACCCCAGCCATCACACAAATGATCTCCATGCACACAAACTCTGGAACCTCGACATAGGTATTGACCAGAACACGTCAGTGTCCCACAATTTTGTTCATCTTCTCCGTAGGTGCAGTCAGAAATTCCATTGCATCTGGTGTATATAGGAAGACATAGCAACCAATCAGTTGTGCAACTGTAATGAGTTTCAGGGCATGAGTCATCATCTTGCATCACTGATTGAATGAAATAGCCTGTACCATCCAGAGTAATGAAGAATCTCCGAGTTTTGTTGAGGTTTTCTGACTGTTTGTAAAAGTCGTTGTTAACAGGGCAGCCGACTTCATCCGAATCATCCAGACAATCAGAGTGTTCATTGCAACCTTGGCTGTGTAACACACGCTGCCCGTTAGAACACAGAAAGCCGTTGTGTGCAGGATAGTCGCAGAATGACTCATCACTGTCGTCTGGACAGTGCGGTCTGAAGTCACACAGTAAAATATATGGTACTTTAGTAACAGCGTCATCACATTCAAACATGGTATTTCCGTATGTTGCGTTTCGGTCTGGGAGAGCTAATCTCTTGTTCTTTTCAGCCACAATCACAAATGAAAAGCTGTACAGTTGATCATTTCTTACATGGTAACAGTTGGTATTATCTGCCAACGATCTGTGTGCTATTCGACCGTCTGTACAAACGGATAGAATCTGTTTTGTTTGTCTCATGATTATTTGTGGCAAATGTAGACGAGAATGAATAATCTGTTCTGGAGCGATGTGTTTTGATTGCGATTGTACTTCACAAAGTAATAAGGATTCCGTAGCAGACAGCGGTTCGTCATATGAGAAAATCATTGACGACAGAATCCTGATTTGAATTGCCCTTGATGGACGGTAGATTGTCTTCTCTCTGAAATGATCCATGTTGTAGATCAAAGTTTTGTCAGACCATGTACTAAACTTGCTGACAATGAAAGGCAGGCTGTGCCATCCGGAAGCATAACCTATAATCACAAAGAACTGGCTGAATTTCTTAAATACATTGAGGGAATCGTTCTGTTCTTTTCTTGTTTTCATTGAAGCAAGTCTACCAGACATACTTTGACATTCATAGGATGCCAGTATACTGGGCACACGCATGTAACCTAAATTGACCAGTTTGAAACACTTGTTCCGTGAAGCCACCAATCCTTGACACCCATGGCTGCTGAAAGGACAGAGCTCTGTTTCATCCTGTCCATCTTCACACTCTTGCTTTAGATTACAATTCAGATGATGTCGGAATTTGTAGTATTGATTTACAGAACAATTGAAGAAACCATTCTGCAGCATTTGGGGTTGACTGGAGGCAGAATGAAAAGAAAAATCTATTCTGAATTGGTTTAACGTGGTCCGCTTAAACTGGGAAAGGATAATCATGATGTATGATGCTGGAAATACTTTTACATAGATGTGAGACTGGTGCCCTCTAACAGCCTCAGAGATTTGAGGAGTTGTATTCGACATTTTGTGAATCACTTTTATGCGCATCCAAAACTCGACACTGAAACGTGGATTTGATATCTGGAATTGGACCATGATAACGAATCCTGAAGGTGCTGTTAAATCTGCTCTATAACAGCTGGATACACTAAAATTATATATGTATGGCAAAACCATGTATCCGACGTGTGCATTCACTTGGTTAACAATGAAATCATGGTGTTTAATGATCTTGATGTTAACTGTCACAGCTGGGTTTTTTATGTTCAAAACATACATGTGGTTAGTTGCTGACGTCGAAAAAAACTCACCAAGGGAATGAACACCGCATTTCACGAGAACATCATCGAAAAAATGACCATACCTTTTATCAGTTATCCATATTTGCCAGAGCAGGGGGCCACACCAGTATGCTAATCTTTGGATCTGAACTTGCACAATCATAGGCTGTGGCGCCTTCACGTGCAGCTTGCAGAATGGAACGGAGCCATCACACACACCGTACTCCACCCCCTCATGTTCTGGAAACCACCATTTGAAACAGTCTGACAAATTGGCCCAAAGCACCGCTACATTCGTGTTCGTTCCGTTTTGGAAATATTGTGATCCTGGACAGAGAGGACTGATGGCGGAAAGGGCAGATGTCATGTTATCGCTGAGGGTGTTTTTCACAATGTTTTGGTTTGCTGTTATATCAGCACAGATGGAATGAACACACAATGTCAACGTGAATACAAATGTCGTTAAGGAAAAGGCCGAAAGACGAATCATTTCTGTTGTTTGATGACCGTGGATGGGCAATACATGTACACATGACAGTATAATCATGACATAGTTTCATACGCATTTCTACATGTACACAGAAGCAAGATCACATTAAGTATTAGTACATCGCGGCCAACGCACTCACAAAAAGGTTGAGTCATTTTTCACCAGCACCAAATACCACAATCAACAAAACAAGCCTGGATATCAGTCATGACACAACACTACTGATCAACAAGCCTGGATATCAGTCATGACACAGCACTACTGATCAACACAACAAGCCTGGATATCAGTCATGACACAGCACTGCTGATCAACAAGTCTGGATATCAGTCATGACACAGCACTACTGATCAACAAGTCTGGATATCAGTCATGACACAGCACTACTGATCAACAAGCCTGGATATCAGTCATGACACAGCACTACTGATCAACACAACAAGCCTGGATATCAGTCATGACACAGCACTACTGATCAACAAAACAAGCCTGGATATCAGTCATGACACAGCACTACTGATCAACAAAACAAGCCTGGATATCAGTCATGACACAGCACTGCTGATCAACAAAACAAGCCTGGATATCAGTCATGACACAGCACTACTGATCAACACAACAAGCCTGGATATCAGTCATGGCACACAGCACTACTGATCAACAAAACAAGCCTGGATATCAGTCATGACACAGCACTACTGATCAACAAAACAAGCCTGGATATCAGTCATGACACAGCACTGCTGATCAACAAGCCTGGATATCAGTCATGGCACAGCACTACTGATCAACAAACAAGTCTGGATATCAGTCATGACACAGCACTGCTGATCAACACAACAAGTCTGGATATCAGTCATGACACAGCACTACTGATCAACAAGTCTGGATATCAGTCATGGCACACAGCACTACTGATCAACAAAACAAGCCTGGATATCAGTCATGACACAGCACTACTGATCAACAAGTCTGGATATCAGTCATGGCACAGAGCACTACTGAACAACAAAATAAGCCTGGATATCAGTCATGACACAGCACTACTGATCAACACAACAAGCCTGGATATCAGTCATGACACAGCACTGCTGATCAACAAGCCTGGATATCAGTCATGACACACAGCACTACTGATCAACAAAACAAGCCTGGATATCAGTCATGACACAGCACTACTGATCAACAAAACAAGCCTGGATATCAGTCATGACACAGCACTACTGATCAACACAACAAGCCTGGATATCAGTCATGACACACAGCACTACTGATCAACAAAACAAGCCTGGATATCAGTCATGACACAGCACTACTGATGCTGCCAGCTTGCGACAGTTGTTAAAGGGTGCAGGCCTGTCGTCAGCACCACAACCACTGTGTCCCTTCTAGCTGGTTTGCTCGGTACAGTGCACCAACTCTCTCTCTCCCTCTCTCTCTCAATGCCTGTCCAGGTGTGTTTTAAATGGGCCGGTCTTCAACCTTTTATTTGCGTTCCATTACTTAACCACGCAACGGACTCCTTTTATAAATTTGCGGGTAACAGTGAAGTCAATGAAACTTGTCAGCGCACCTGTTGGATATTGATCAGTTAATAAACGTGGTATTCCAGCCAACATGACGACACGCCAGACGTCTTCAAATCGGGAGCCAGGATTCCACATGAAACCATCACTGTCAGACCGCCATAAGGCCACCACTAAAAGAGGCCCTGCTGAGTCATATTGGATGCATTCAGTAGTGCCTGCTGTGATTCAATATACACAAAACGTGATCTTTACTTGTTAAGCACCTACTGATAAAAAACAAAACAAAACAACATTGTCGCGGAGCCAGTCTGAGAATTCTCCATTGAGAAAGATTAGGCCTGTCTTTACACCCATCCAGTGTTAGCCAGCATGAAACTTGACAACTTTAAAAATACATCAGACATATTGTTAGAATTAACAGCACTGTGAAATTGACAATGTAAAATCACGTTTTAAAATTAAAGACAATAGAATCAGTATCACACACACACACACACACACACACACACACACGCGCGCGCAAGCAAGCAAACACACAACTGCGCGCGTCACACACGCATACAGTACTAGACTGTGGAAAAGCATCCTGTAAACTTCAACACAAACACGAACAAAGAATTATTTCACGGAGTGAAATCAACAGAAGAAAATCCCGAGTCTTGCAGACGCGGTATTTCAGGATCCACTGGATAAAGCGCGAAGCACAAGTGAGTCTTGAATGCTTTGCCTCTTGTTTATTTTTATTTTTTACTTCAGCAGGATAAAATTGATTGTAATGGAAAGGAACCACGCAAAATCATAAGTGCAAGACAGTCCCAGTATCAGACTTAATTTCAGATTTTAGATCACCGCTCCACACAATTTCGCTTAAACCTGAAAGCTGACAGTTCAAATCATAATATACATTGTGTTTCTTGCTCACTTTATTTGATCCTCAAGGTCATTTTCCTGTGCTCGTTCAAAATTACTTGTTTAGTTTTTTTTCCTTATGACATCACAGTCTCAATCATTCACTATATCTGCACTCGTATGTAAGTGCACTGCAGTTGCCGAAGTATGAGTCATCACAGTAGCTGGTGAAACTTTATAAACTTCTTTGTTTTGAAAGAAAAGAGACTGAAATTGGCCAATATCAGGCCATTAACACCCTAATTATTATGGTGTTTTCGTTTGCTTAAAATCGTTCAACATCTCGCTTACATCAAAGTCTCCAAAATACTTGTTTCAAACAACATTATCATCAATGCCAATAATCATTTTCTGGGGTTATCCCTTCACAAGTTGCTGCATGCAATTCCCTGTAACGAGTCTACTAAAACTTATCTCTTGAAGATCAGCTTAAAAAAAAAAAAAAAAAAAAAAAAAAAAAAAGAAGGAAAAAAAAGAAAAAAAAAGAAGAAAAAAAAAGAAGAAGAAAAAAAAAGGAGATCAGTTACGAATACTAAATTATCCACAGCTGAATTTTTGCAAGGTACGAGAATTCGTTTCTTGTCTTGGTATACGTAAGCTCTGACCACTCTCCATTCCACTTATTTTACATCTCTTAAAAACATAATCTCCACAGCCCACTGCAAAGGTATATATGCACACACAATGTGTGATGTCGAGAGGGAAAGGGATTTCATTGATTAACTGAACGGCAACGACAGCCAAGCTGTATCACTGATATGATTTACTGATGTTCATTCCGGAGATGAAGTTCCAAGATAAACGCACAGGATGATTTATGGCAGAACGAAAATATTTCTCATGAACAACACTCAACGAAATTGAAGTTGAAGATTTATTTTACACCAGTCAATATCTTCGTGGCATAACACACACACACACACACACACACTCTCTCTCTCTCTCTCTCACACACACACATACGCACACTCACATAGTACTATCTCTCTCTCTCACTCACACACGCACACACACACACGGACGCACGCCCACATGTACCGAGAGAGAGAGAGAGAGAGAGAGAGAGAGAGAGAGAGAGAGAGAGAGAGAGAGAGAGAGAGGACAGAGAGACAACCATGAGGCATGATTATTTAAGGCTTAAAAGAAGAACACTTTTACCCCTGTAAACTCCAGATGGAATTGTCTTTCTTCTTTCTGCAGGCTGTTTCAACATTCTCATGATTAGTTCTCTGTCCTGCTATTTGTGCAATGGACGGTGTGATCTGTCTTTTAGTGTCACTCTCACGGTCTAAGAAAAAAAAGAAAGAAAAGAATCTAAATCTCACAATTATCTATAATCTCTCCAGGTTGTACCCACTGACAGTTTCAGTTTCACTTTCTCAAGGAGGCGTCACTGCGTTCGGACAAATCCATACACGCTACACCACATCTGTTGAGCAGATGCCTGACCAGCAGCATAACCCAACGCGCTTAGTCAGGCCTTGAGTGCATGCTTACATATTTGTGTACCTATGAAAGGGGATTTCATTTTACGTAATTTCGCCAGAGGACAACACTCTCGTTGCCATGGGTTCTTTTTCAGTGCGCCAAGTGCGTGCTGCACACGGGACCTCGGTTTATCGTCTCATCCGAAAGACTAGACGCTCAGTTTGATTTTCCAGTCAAACTTAGGAGAAAGGGCGAGAGCGGGATTCGAACCCACACCCTCACGGACTCTGTGTATTGGCAGCTGAGCGTCTTAACCATTCTGCCACCTTCCTCCCCACTGACAAGGAACAGAAGAACAACAGATGAGAGCATATCCACATTCATCTCACCTAGTCAGCAAGACACACACACACACACACACACACACACACATGTACCCCCAACTCCTTCATCACCTCTTTCCTGCACGTAATGTAAACTCAGTAACGGTGGATCATTGATGAAAACATCCAGAGGAGCATTGCTCTTTCCAGTGCTCAGAGGTACACGCACTTTTTCCAGTGCTCAGAGGTACACGCACTTTTTCCAGTGCTCAGAGGTACACACACTTTTCCCAGCACTCAGAGGTACACACACTTTGCAGACCACAGGGCCAAGGCACGCTCACTTCAGGCAGGTGATCGGGTTCTGGTTCTGTTGTCTGAGGAACAGAATCAACTGACACTGAAATGGAAAGGTCCATTCATTGTTCTTGAAAAAAATGTTCACAAGTAGTGAATTATCAGACTGACATGAAGGGACAAATGAATATCTTTCACATTAACATTTTAAATACATTGAACGATGAAAATGTGACTACATGGATTCAGTTCGTGGAACTCAGATATTGTTGCTTGTGCCAGTCATTGACACTTGACTCGGCAACTGAAGAATATTCCCGTTTGGGAACTGTACTACAGACTGAAGGGAGACGCTGCACCCCGCCGTCCCTGGGGAGAGACTGTCGGCCGACGGAGCACAGCCATGCCCGGGACTTCGTTGGGGGGCAGACAGACCACCCATCAGTGTGGTGTGGTGCTTAGTTTTACTCTGTGTCTTAGTGATCAGAGTAGTCTGCTAAATGGCAATGTAAAATGTATATAAAAAAAAATGTAGTGGACTTCTTTTTCAGAGTGAATATGTGGGCCTGTGTTACATTCATTCACCCGGCGTTCCATTCAAACCACATAGTACAATACACACGTGAACTTAATTTTTTTGAAGAACGAAACCCCCATTCTTACTTCTTTTCTTTGTTATTTACACCAAATGATATTAATCAGCTCATAATGAAATTAAAGATTGTAAAGGACAAGCACAGTCTTAAGAAAAAACTGTTTATTTGTTTTTCCAAAGTACACTAAAAAACTATCCTCTGAACACTCAAAAAGAAAACAGAAAGAAACTTAGCAACGAAACAGCACACGCCGTGACGAAGGTTGTTTTCATCTTCAGCGCCTGCACACCATCAACGGACAAAAACACACACTGGACACCACACTGATGGGTGGTCTGTCTGCCCCCCCCAACGAAGTCCCGGGCATGGCTGTGCTCCGTCGGCCGACAGTCTCTCCCCAGGGGGAGGGGGTGGGGGTGGTGGTGGTGCAGCGTCTCCCTTCAGTCTGTAGTACAGTTCCCAAACGGGAATATTCTTCGGTTGCCGAGTCAAGTGGCAATGACTGGCACAAGTAACAATATCTGAGTTCCGCGAACTGGAACTGGCATAAAGTTTACAACTAACAGGTATCCCGAACTATCACCTGCAGTAAGTAGAGACAGAAGAGGCAACAGTTTAATGCTAAATAAATCACATTGCAGACTGAAAGTGCGCAGTTCCTTCTTTACAGAGCGAGTCGTTAATAAATGGAACGGTTTGCCAGACAGTGTTGTGACTGCCCCAACCATGTTATCTTTCAAGACTAGGTTAGACGCTCATTGGGCCAACTCTCCAAGCATTTATGATCCAGTATGCTATCATTAGGCCACGCATGCTGTTATACTGTATCCAGTTGAACGACGAACAGGCCTTCACAGGTCTAAAACGTCTGCTTCCAGTTCCAGTTCAAGTTCCAAGTAAAAAACAACCGCAAAACATGCAGGCAACAATATCACTTGACGTCATTCGCTCTGACGTCATTCCTACAAAATGTCGTCACGGCTTGTCTCTCTCTCTCTCTCTCTCTCTCTCTGGACTGCTCAAAGATAAAAATAGCCTTACACGTGACCTGTTACATCATGCATTATGCATCACTAGCAAAAGCATGTACTTCTGATGTGTCTCACCTGTGAACTGTGTTACGTTTTATGATTTTCTGCATGCATATGCATTCAGGTAAAATCTTTGTAAAGTTTTACTGCATAGTCACCAGTGATAGTGTACGATAGTTTCTAAATTGTAATACCACACCCTCATATCCTTATGATCTTGTTAACCCATACCTGCGAAACAGAACATTAAAATCTCCTCCCAGCAAACTGTTCCCCGATACTTCCTTAACTCCTGTGGAAAGAAGTCATTTTCCGTCTTTGGCCCAACAACTTGGAATTCTCTGCCTGTTGCTCTCAAACAACCCAACAATCTACCTTTAAAGAAAATCTTAAAACTCATCTCTTTAAAAAAAATACTTGTCATAACTCAGATAGTGCTGTTGTCCCATGCTCGTGGCAATGTGAGTGTGTGTGATGGGAGAGTATACAGAACAGGGGTTGGTAGATCGATGGTGGTGGCGTGGTTCGAAAGGGAGAATGATTTTTTTTTATCACTTTTACCTTTTCTATCCAAAACTATGGCATGCGAATTACAATTATGTTCCATTTTACATGTACATATTTCAAGTGAAAATCATTATTATCTCATTTAATCATGTGTGTGTGTATGTGTGTGTGTGTGTGTGTGTGTGTGTGTGTGTGTGTGTGTGTGTGTGTGTGTGTGTGTGTGTGTGTGTGTTGGAGTGTAACAGTTGTAATATTGAGAGTATGTTGCGCTGTGGGTTTTGTGCATTGTGTTTTCATAACATTATTGATTCTGTTTCATATGTTTCTACTACTTTTTATGTGCTTTCTTGTTTCACTTTAGGCACTGGATTTGTAAAGCCTTAGAGCTTGCTTATGTTTGAATTGTAGCGCTATATAAAAATAAAGTATTATCTATTATCATCATCATCATCATCATCATCATCATCATTGTTGGGGTTGTCGAGCTTTAGGGAAGCTGATGTTGTAAGAAGTGGGTTCTGAGTGCTTCTTTTGGGATCAAGTTACTCGGCCTTTACAGCTGTGATAATCTTCAACATGAGACGTCCAACCAGAAATAATCTCTGGCTGAACTGAAAGAAGGCAAAAAAAAAAAAAAAAAAAAAAAAAAAGAAAAAAGAAAAAAAGAAAAAAGATAAATTTTCATATAAAACATTTATCTAAAGATTTATGTTCATTGTTAAAGCCTAACTTGGAAGAAGAAGAGAGACTGGAACATTTGTCTGCTAGCGTCACTGTTGGTATGATTTTGACTCTTGAACGTCACTGTTGATATGATTTTGTCTCCTGAACGACACTGTTGATATGATTTTGTCTCCTGAACGTCACTGTTGATATGATTTTGTCTCCATAACGTCACTGTTGATATGATTTTGTCTCCTGAACGTCACTGTTGATATGATTTTGTCTCCTGAACGTCACTGTTGATATGATTTTGTCTCCTGAACGTCACTGTTGATATGATTTTGTCTCCATAACGTCACTGTTGATATGATTTTGTCTCCTGAACGTCACTGTTGATATGATTTTGTCTCCATAACGTCACTGTTGATATGATTTTGTCTCCATAACGTCACTGTTGATATGATTTTGTCACTGTGGATATGATTTTGTCTCCTGAACGACACTGTTGATATGATTTTGTCTCCTGAACGTCACTTGATATGATTTTGTCTCCATAACGTCACTGTTGATATGATTTTGTCTCCATAACGTCACTGTTGATATGATTTTGTCTCCTGAACGTCACTGTTGATATGATTTTGTCTCCTGAACGTCACTGTTGATATGATTTTGTCTCCTGAACGTCACTGTTGATATGATTTTGTCTCCATAACGTCACTGTTGATATGATTTTGTCTCCTGAACGTCACTGTTGATATGATTTTGTCTCCATAACGTCACTGTTGATATGATTTTGTCTCCTGAACGTCACTGTTGATATGATTTTGTCTCCTGAACGTCACTGTTGATATGATTTGTCTCCTGAACGTCACTGTTGATATGATTTTGTCTCCATAACGTCACTGTTGATATGATTTTGTCTCCTGAACGTCACTGTTGATATGATTTTGTCTCCTGAACGTCACTGTTGATATGATTTTGTCTCCATAACGTCACTGTTGATATGATTTTGTCTCCATAACGTCACTGTTGATATGATTTTGTCTCCTGAACGTCACTGTTGATATGATTTTGTCTCCATAACGTCACTGTTGATATGATTTTGTCTCCATAACGTCACTGTTGATATGATTTTGTCTCCTGAACGTTACTGTTGATATGATTTTGTCTCCTGAACGTCACTGTTGATATGATTTTGTCTCCATAACGTCACTGTTGATATGATTTTGTCTCCTAGCATCACTGTTGATATGATTTTGTCTCTTGAGCGTCACTGTTGATATGATTTTGTCTCTTGAGCGTCACTGTTGATATGATTTTGTCTCCTGAGCGTCACTGTTGATATGATTTATCCCTGGGGTTGGGGTGGGTTTGGGGGGCAGGTGTGGACATGTTTGTTTATCATTTTCTTTATTAGAATTTAATAATAATAACACAAGGAAGCAGTGTCTTTGATTTGTTCTGTTGTTAATCCGTGCTTTGGAGTGAAGTCAGAATGAGAACGTTGTGTACGAGTCTACCTGTCGCATGAGCTGGAGTAGAGTGAAGCGGCAGTGTGACACGACTATCTGCTTCTTTGTTTTCCGAAAACTGGCTGCTCTTCACTTCTTTCTCCATATATTCTCCATTCTGTGAAGGAGATACTAACACAGAAAGAAACTTGGAATCAAAGCACCTGCTACTTGTAATGAAGTCAACGGCAGACAAGGCAGTCATGGCACCGAAGCACGAAGGCAGCCGGGCAGACTTGGGTCCAGCTGACGAGAACAGCCCAGAACCCAGTCCGCTGGCCCTGTGCTCCTCAAGGAGCTCACTGGATTCAGTCCAGTCAGTCAAGATGAAGCAAGCAAGCAAACAAAGAAAGAACAAGTGCAGAAACAATTCATATCAAAACGAACACTAATTACATCACTGATTTTGTGTGCCCTTGACATCGACTAAGATCTCATAAAACTTAGAAACACACATGCAAGTCTAACACATGAATAAATGTTATGTTCCCATTTAATTTTAGATAGAGAATATCTGCTTTTGTGTTGCCTTGAACATGTACACATTCTTTACTGTTCTCTCCCGTTATCTCTACTTTGTTAAGGGCAAAATGACACGGAATCAAACGACTCGAAGTACCTGCTACTTGTAATGAAGTCAACGTCATCTGGATATATTGCGATAAACGAAAATAACAGTTTAGACAACCCCTCTGATTGGTGGAGGACTGTAAACGTTCCTGAAGGAAGTGCAGTGATGGTCAGTTTACGACATACATGGCGATATGCGTACACACCTGTTTTGGTTGTTCATGGAATCAATGGTTCTGAAACCATCTTGCAGGGTTCTTCTTCTATTAAAAGTAATACAGCTCACGTTTTCAAGGCTGTGAATCTGACTATTGTAGTGGACAATAAATTTTGCATGGAAAGTGCATGTTTTGAAGTATCGTTTTCCTTTCACCCAGAAGATAAAATGCCTCACAGGTTGCCAAGTGGTTTGTTCAATTGTTCTGTAAGTCATCACATTAGCTTTCAGCACCATCTGAATTGTAACTTACGAATTCAGTGTGAAGATGGACAGGACGAAACAGAACACTGTCCTTTCAGCAATCCTGATTGTCAGGGCATGGTTGCATTATGTAACCGTTGTTATCAAATCTATGACGGTTTGAATGGATTTGAGAGTATTGAAACTAACGCTAGGAAAAGGACAAACGATTACTGTAATTCTGTTGGAGGCAAGCTGGGAATACCACACTGTGAATTTGATTGGACGGCAGTGTTTTCTTATTTAACTGCACAGCCTGTGGAAGGTTTTGGCTATCTTTGGGTAGGTTTGTCTTTTGGTGATGTGGCCGTGGTTAATATGTACAGACAGGAACTAGTGACTGAAGACAGGAATGTCCTTTTTCATTCTCTTGACATGGAAGTTTACACATTTCTAGACAGGAAGGCCTGTATCAAAACTGATGGATATATTCATTTTACAGAGGCATGTACAATTACTGACACGACACGTGAATATGCTGTAGTCTGTGAACTGGAAAAGGAGACAAAGAGAGATGATGTTCATTCTAAGGGAATACCACTGACGGGAACACAATTCTTGATACACACAGAACACAAATATTTCACGACGTGCCTTGGAGGTCACGTAACACACACATTCATTCTCTGCGGCTCACACCAGAATGAGATATGTGGTCCACAGTTCACATCTCCATGTACTTTTTCTGATCATTTGTCACGCATGGAAAACCAGCTGAACTCAACTGTCCTTGCAGATCACCCAGTCCCAACATTCACATGTAATGAAGACATCACGACAGTGTCATACACTCTGGTGTGTAACTTCATAGCCGATTGTCCAGACAAGAGTGATGAAGCTTTCTGTAGTCATCCGCGTTGTGTCAACATGTACACTTGCACCAGTGGTCAGTGTGTATCTTATGATAATGTGTGTGACAGAGTGTCTCAGTGTCTGGATGAATCAGACGAAGCTAGCTGTTTAACTTTCAGAGAAAGAGTGAAACAAACCAAACCCTTCCGATCTGCTGGCTTAATTCTTTTTGATGGAGTCAAGTCTTTCACTTCGTTTCCAATGAATTCTAGTGAGTCTTGTCCTGACACCCATTACAGATGTCCAGGTGGTTTCAGTGATTGCCTGCCTTTGTACACACGATGCAACGGAATGTACGACTGTGTCAGTCATCAGGATGAAGAGCAATGTGATGAACTGGTATGTCCAGGCTTGTTCAGATGCAGAGCTTCTGTGATGTGTTTGCATGAAGACCATTTGTGTGATGGCTGGCCTCACTGCCCACTGAATGATGATGAATTATCTTGTGATGTGACATGTCCCGTTGGCTGCCTATGTCACAGCCACTCATTTATCTGTTTTCAGCCTTTTTCTCCCTCACTTTCCCCTCAGCTACGATCCCTGAACGCCTCAGGCACAGGTATGACATTATCTGATGTACAGAGTAACACCTATCTTATTCACTTGATTCTTTCCAAATGTTCACTGGCTTTCTTGCCCATGATAACATTATCAAATCTAAGGTCACTTGACCTCTCTAGCAATGCACTGGAGCAAGTCAATATGACTCACTTTCTTGGCTTTCAAAACCTGCAGACACTGTCACTGTCTCATAATCCTCTCGCCTCACTTTATACTGATCACCTCACTGATATTGAGCAACACTCACTCACTGCATTGGATCTGTCATATACAACACTGACACAGTTTGATTCAAAAGCTTTGAAAGGATTCTCAAGTTTGCAGAAACTTAATTTGACATTTACCTCTATCCATACCATCAGCCAAAGTGGGTTCAAATTCATCGTACAATTAACTGAATTGTTTATGGATTCCAGTCCTGTGAAAGTGTTTCCATCAGACATATTCAAGGATTTATCTCAGTTAAAAGTGATTTCAACAGAAAACTATAAATTGTGCTGCAATGAAATGCTACCTGATAAGTTTGATGATGCTTTGTGCTATTCCCCGAAAGACGAAATTTCATCATGTGAAGATTTATTGCAGTCCTGGACGTACCGTGGTTTCCTCTGGCTGATCACCTGTTTATCACTGACAGGTAACATTGTGTGTTTCACTGTACGGTTATGTGTACAAAAGACTGCATTTTCAAGCAGCTTTAATGTCTTTGTCACAAACCTGACCATGGCTGACTGTCTGATGGGTATCTACACAGTAATTATTGGAACTGCTGACGAACAGTTCCGGGGCAGATATCTTCATTTTGATGACACGTGGAAAGGCAGTGTGGCGTGTAAAGTGGCTGGCTTTCTGTCTTTGTTGTCCAGTGAGGTGTCAGCTTTGATCATCTGGCTTATCACAATGGACCGTTTTATTGTGCTTCACTTTCCTTTCAGCAGCTTGCGGTTTGAGAGAACATCGGCTGTAAAAACCTGTGTGCTGACATGGTTGCTGTGTTGGCTTTTTGCCATACTGCCTTTACTTCCAGTTACATCACACTGGGAGTTTTATAGCCAAACAGGGATATGTATTCCCCTGCCAGTGACAAGACGAGTTTTCAAAGGACGGTGGTATTCTTTCAGTGTTTTGATTGTTCTTAACTTTGTTCTGTTTTTGCTAATATCTGTTGGTCAAGCTTTCATCTACTGGTCAATACAGAAAAATGCACTGAAAACCAGCTCAACAAAAGAATCACAGGACATGACAATTGCTCGAAGATTAATTGCTGTTGCTGTTACTGATTTCATGTGCTGGTTTCCTATTGGACTGTGTGGGATTTTGGCATTGGCTGGTGTTCCCATTCCTGGTGAAGTGAGCGTGGCTTTGGCAATATTTGCAATGCCTCTAAACTCTGCTCTCAACCCTTTTACGTATACACTGAACACGTTGGTGGAAAGACGTAGGAAGTCAAATGAAACAAAACTTTTAAAGTGGATAGAATCTCATTATCATGAGATCGAAAAAAATGAGACTGCTTGATGTACCTTTTCTTTGCCCAGACGTATCTTTAAATGTGATACTCTCACACCTCTCTGTGACTGAGTAAGGGAGTGTGTGTGTGTGTGTGTGTGTGTGTGTGTGTGTGTGTGTGTGTGTGTTGTGTGCGTTACGCACATGTACCAGTGCACATTATTGTACTTTGAGAATAAATGTTTTTTTTCCCCCAGTACTTGCATTCCTATTTCAGGATGGCATCAACCGAGGGTTCAACCAATCAAATGAATTATGTCAGTGCTGAGCGTATAAAATATCATTGATTTTGTAAAGTTTTGATAAAGATGACCCAGCACATTCGGGCATGTGAAACTGGAGCAAAGAAAGTGACACTTTCAATTGCGGAAAGATACTGCTTTCTGGGATTCTTTATTTGTTTTCTCTGCATATCATGTTGATGTATTAATTCCCGACAGAAACGCTGATTTTAAACTTCGTATTGTCGTTGTGTTTAAACCACTTTGGTGGCGCGGAAATTGTCCAGTATTCATACCCTGCAACACACTCCTCACAGAGGATAGGTATCCTATGCCTGGAGACTTTGTAAAGATTTTTGTTGTGAAATGTTTGTTTGGTTGCCTGGCTCTCTCTCCTTTATCAAAAAGTTATGGTAAAAGGGCCCAGTGTCTTTTATGGCCATAGGAGCAGTGAAATTCTATGTACTGTGTTGAGGGCTGGGCACAGGAAGGCAGTGTGTAGCCCTCTTCTTCCACCAATGTAAACTTCCCTGACCAGGATCAGGTAGCCCTCCACACCCGGGCCGAGTGAGGGGTAATCCTGCAGTTTAGAATACTAAACTCAGGGGGCCGTTCAAATGAAAAAATAGAGGTTGTTTTAGACTGACCTTGATGCGCTGAGTCGAATGCAACCCTCAGCTAAGCTCTACGGCCACTCCTTGTCAATGAAACAGAGACATAATAAATAGTAAACTCAGTCGGTCACTTCCCGAGCAACTATCGGCGAGCCATTTTGATTGCTGGTGACGTGGTGTTTACGTCAAAATGGCGTGCAGGTCGGGAAGGAGTACTACTTACCGTGCATTTGATCCAGTTTCGTGGCAAAAGGAGTGGTCTTAGAGCTTAGCTGAGGATTGCATTCGACTCAGCGCATCGAAGTCAGTCTAAAACACCTTCTACTTTTTCATTTTAACGGCCCCTGAGTTTAGTATTCTAAACTGCAGGATTACCGAGTGAGGGACATCGACAAAACGTCTTTCCCAAGGACACAACACCCTGCCAACACGGGGCCTCGAATCCCGATCACTGGTGAACTCTGGATCAGTCCAATGTCTATATATATATAAAACTAGAAATAAAAAGAAAAACAAACAACATACTAGATCACTTTCGCTAGTGCCGAACACATTTGCCGCCATTGTTTCAGACTCCGGGGTTGTGACGTCAGGCCTGCCAAATATGGGGGATGACGCACCGCGCGTGATGGAATGTTTGTACGGTACGCCGACAGGATCAGAGCGCGGAATAGAGCTTTTGTTTATCACTTTAACTGCAGTTTTTTATATCTCAGGACGCTTACTTTTTTCTACTTTTTGGATATGTTGTTTGTTGTTATTTTATCAAGCGACAGAACTGGTTTTGAATACTGTTGCAATTAATTCTTTGAAAAAATCAGTCTCAGCTCAGGCTAACAAGCCTTTTGCACAGGAACGAAATTTTCGGTCTCGGACCTTCCTCAGCGACGTAATTAGTGTAACTACGTCAAAGTAGTACGTGACGCAAAATGTTATTGTGTCATATTGACGTAATTTTCAGTCCGAGTTCTTTTAATGCTTCCTCTTTTACTATACCTATGTCCCCCCAATGACAAAATAAAGGCATCATTCTTAAATCATTTTGAAATGCATGTGCCCGTGGGTCATCTTGATTCGAATCATTATGATGACGTGACATTACACGGAGATGAATCTAAAAAATAGGTACGATCATAGGGGTAGACCGCAGCTCAAGAAGAGCTTTGGAGTACTTGAAAAAAACCATTGCACTATATACGTGTGTCTGTGAAACAGTTTAACGTTTTCCTATAAGCATTGAGCTAGGCATATTGTTGCAGTTTTCTTTCCCAGTACCAAAGAGCTCTCTGTATGAGAGATGAGGTAATGCCAGTTATATTGATATGAAGCAAACTAGTAAGGGAAAATGTTCTTGTTCAGTGATGCTCTCTTTTATAGGTCATTCCACCCCCACAACCCCCCTCCCGCTCACTCCCACACACGTCTCTCTCTCTCTCTCTATCTCTCTGTGCTTATTTCTCACCGGAAAAATGAAATAAATGGATTTATGCATGACTTTTGATCTCTCTCTCTCTCTCTCTCTCTCTCTCTCTCTCTCTCTCTCTATCTATACATATCTTGTTTATCTTATCCTTCTGCTCTTATCCTTTTATTTTTCACGTGCTATTCCACAATATTTCATTGTGTTGGCGTTTGTCAACGATGGGGCGATGTGACAAAACCAGTTGCATATCGTCTTTGTCGTTTCAAACTCCAGCTTATGCATCTCAGTGTCCGATTTCTCCAGAGTGTCACAGTCAGTAACTGGTTAAAGATGAATCCATGTGCATCACATCTCTGCTGCTCTTCTGATATTCATGGGGTGCCTTGCTGACTTATCCAGTACAGTCCAAAGTGCTACACACACACACACACACACACACACACACACACGTAAACACAAATGCACGCACACACACGCACGCACACACACACACACACACACACACACACACATCAGCAAGCTCTATGCCGCACCTCCACGTGGCGACATGCATCAACCAGATGTCAGTCAACACCACGTCAAACTGCAGTGGACTGAGAAGAGACCCACCTCCCCACTCCACGTGGCACGTATGGACTGAGAAGAGGCCCACCTCCCCACTCCACGTGGCACGTATGGACTGAGAAGAGACCCATCTCTCCACTCCACGTGGCACGTATGGACTGAGAAGAGACCCATCTCCCCACTCCACGTGGCACGTATGGACTGAGAAGAGACCCACCTCCCCACTCCACGTGGCACGTATGGACTGAGAAGAGACCCAGCCCCCCACTGCACGTGACACGTATGGACTGAGAAGAGACCCACCTCCCCACTGCACGTGGCACGTATGGACTGAGAAGAGGCCTATCTCCCCACTGCACGTGGCACGTATGGACTGAGAAGAGGCCTATCTCCCCACTGCACGTGGCACGTATGGACTGAGAAGAGACCCACCTCCCCACTCCATGTGACACGTACTGGTGTGTTGTTACTCCTGAGTGTCAGGACTCGCGTCCTTATTGAAGGGAAGATAAACCCGTCGTTATTGAAGGGAAGATAAACCCGTCGTTATTGAAGGGAAGATAAACCCATCCCGTCCTTATTGAAGGGAAGATAAACCCGTCGTTATTGAAGGGAAGATAAACCCGTCCCGTCCATATCAAAGGGAAGATAAACCTGTCCTTCTTGAAGTGAAGATAAACCTGTCCTTATTGAAGTGAAGATAAACCCGTCCCGTCCTTATTGAAGGGAAGATAAACCCGTCGTTATTGAAGGGAAGATAAACCCGTCCTGTCCATATCGAAGGGAAGATAAACCTGTCCTTCTTGAAGTGAAGATAAACCTGTCCTTATTGAAGTGAAGATAAACCCGTCGTTATTGAAGGGAAGATAAACCCGTCCTGTCCATATCGAAGGGAAGATAAACCTGTCCTTATTGAAGTGAAGATAAACCCGTCCCGTCCTTATTGAAGGGAAGATAAACCCGTCGTTATTGAAGTGAAGATAAACCCGTCCCGTCCATATTGAAGGGAAGATAAACCCGCTGACTTGTGAGTGAGGGAATAAAACCCTTACGAATCAGGACAAGACTCCCGAATGTGGTCTAACGATCAAGCTGATACCTTATTTCTTGCAGCACCAACGGTCAAATCAAACGTGGTCTGACGATCAAGCTGATACCTTATTTCTTGCAGCACCAACGGGCAAATCAAACATGGTCTGACGATCAAGCTGATACCTTATTTCTTGCAGATCCAACGGTCAAATCAAACGTGGTCTGACGATCAAATTGATATCTTTCTTGCAGCTCCAACGGTCAAATCAAACGTGGTCTGACGATCAGACTGTTATCTTTCTTGCAGTCCCAACGGTCAAATCAAACGTCGTACTTGCACTCCCTTTAACTCTTCCAGCATGCCAACAAGAGGATTCCAGCCATCGGGCCATCGTGAATCACGACGTTCTCAGCCCAGGCACGTCCCTTGGAGAGGTCGTTCCTGCTTCAGGTCACAGTGTGGAGACATGGGGGGCAGCAGTTATGAGTTTTAAGCAACTCAGCTGGAGTGGAGAACGGGTGTTACGGCTTGCCTGCGACACACACACACACACACACACACACACACACACACACACAGCACTGAACACTGTTTAATGTCATAAGCTGTAGTGACATTACTAGTATGTACAAATCAGAACAAAAATGGTGCAAAACAGATACAATGGAACAGAAAGGAAAAACATAACTGAAGCAAAATAAACAACGAAGGGATAAGAATGACAATGACATTGACAAACATTTTATTGACGAGAGAGGGAGAGAGAGAGAGGAAGAGGGAGAGGGAGAGAGAGAGATAGATATCATCTCTTCTGACTGGATAGCTATCAAAACCCTCTAACTGGCCAGTCAGTGAGGTGCTGATCTGTCCTCACCTGCTTGCTTCAAGGGGTGCTGGGAGCTGAGCGTTAAAGGCATGCCAGGCTGTCTGAAGCAATGTACCAAACAAACACGGAAGTCTTCAACGTAAATACCATGTGTCCGGAAAATTCTGATGACATACAACAGAAAGACCACCACTATCATCAACACAGGGTGGAAGAGACTCAGTGTGAGCATTGCTCCCCACCCGGAAAGGAAATTTGTCGTTGTTCCCTCAAACTCTGCTCTCAGTCCTTTCTGTCGATGACGGCTGTC